>NW_027439208.1:353250-706500 GCF_964188355.1 Buteo buteo | reverse complement strand
GCTGAGTCTCTGGGAAAGCACAGATGCCCAGTGCTGTTGTGCCTGTGGATAGGCTGCACGGGGACGGTGAAGACCAGCAAGAGGTTTCAGGGCTGGCCCCTTCCTTGTGGGAGAAAGAGCCGGACGTTTCCCTTTTTGGAAAGAGTCTCTGTCGAGAACCAGCGCCGTGAGATGTACCGACTATGGGAAAGCAGAGAAGTCCAGTTCTGTTGTGCCTGTGGATAGGGTGCACGGGAATGGTGAAGACCAGCAAGAGCTTTCAGGGCTGGCCCCTTCCTTGTGGGAGAAAGAGCCGCACTTTTGCTTTTTCGGAAAGCGGCTCTGCCGAGAACGAGCACCGTGAGATGCTGAGTCTCTGGGAAAGCACAGATGCCCAGTGCTGTTGTGCCTGTGGATAGGCTGCACGGGGACTGTGAAGACCAGCAAGAGCTTTCAGGGCTGGCCCCTTCCTTGTGGGAGAAAGAGCCGCACGTATTGCTTTTTTGCAAATAGGCTCTGCCGAGAACGAGCACCGTGAGATGGTGATTCTCTGGGAAAGCACAGATGCCCAGTGCTGTTGTGCCTGTGGATAGGCTGCACGGGGACGGTGAAGACCAGCAAGAGGTTTCAGGGCTGGCTCCTTCCTTGTGGGAGAAGGAGCCGGACATTTGCTTTTTGGAAAAAGGCTCTGCCGAGAACGAGCGCCGTGAGATGTACCGACTATGGGAAAGCAGAGAAGTCCAGTTCTGTTGTGCCTGTGGATAGGGTGCACGGGGACGGTGAAGACCATCAAGAGCTTTCAGGGGTCGCCCCTTCGTTATGGAAGAAGGAGCCGGACGTTTGCCTTTTCAGAAAAAGGCTCTGCCGAGAACAAGCACCGTGAGATGTACCGACTGTGAGAAAGCAGAGAAGCCCAGTGCTGTTGTGCCTGTGGATAGGCTGCACGGGGACTGTGAAGACCAGCAAGAGCTTTCAGGGCTGGCCCCTTCCTTGTGGGAGAAGGAGCCTGACGTTTCCCTTTTTGGAAAGAGGCTCTGCCGAGAACCAGCGCCGTGAGATGCTGAGTCTCTGGGAAAGCACAGATGCCCAGTGCTGTTGTGCCTGTGGATAGGGTGCACGGGGACTGTGAAGACCAGCAAGAGCTTTCAGGGCTGGCTCCTTCCTTGTGGGAGAAAGAGCCGCACGTTTGATTTTTCGGAAATAGGCTCTGCCGAGAACGAGCACCGTGAGATGCTGAGTCTCTGGGAAAGCACAGATGCCCAGTGCTGTTGTGCCTGTGGATAGGGTGCACGGGGACGGTGAAGACCAGCAAGAGCTTTCAGGGCTGGCCCCTTCCTTGTGGGAGAAAGAGCCGCACGTTTGCCTTTTCAGAAAAAGGCTGCGCCGAGAACGAGCACCGTGAGATGCTGAGTCTCTGGGAAAGCACAGATGCCCAGTGCTGTTGTGCCTGTGGATAGCGTGCACGGGGACGGTGAAGACCAGCAAGAGGTTTCAGGGCTGGCTCCTTCCTTGTGGGAGAAAGAGGCGGACGTTTGATTTTTGGAAAAAGGCTCTGCCGAGAACGAGCGCCGTGAGATGTACCGACTATGGGAAAGCAGAGAAGTTCAGTTCTGTTGTGCCTGTGGATAGGGTGCACGGGAATGGTGGAGACCAGCAAGAGCTTTCAGGGCTGGCCCCTTCCTTGTGGGAGAAGGAGCCTGACGTTTCCCTTTTTGGAAAGAGGCTCTGCCGAGAACCAGCGCCGTGAGATGCTGAGTCTCTGGGAAAGCACAGATGCCCAGTGCTGTTGTGCCTGTGGATAGGGTGCACGGGGACTGTGAAGACCAGCAAGAGCTTTCAGGGCTGGCCCCTTCCTTGTGGGAGAAAGAGCCGGACGTTTGATTTTTCGGAAATAGGCTCTGCCGAGAACGAGCACCGTGAGATGCTGAGTCTCTGGGAAAGCACAGATGCCCAGTGCTGTTGTGCCTGTGGATAGGCTGCACGGGGACGGTGAAAACCAGCAAGAGGTTTCAGGGCTGGCCCCTTCCTTGTGGGAGAAAGAGCCGGACGTTTCCCTTTTTGGAAAGAGTCTCTGTCGAGAACAAGCGCCGTGAGATGTACCGACTATGGGAAAGCAGAGAAGTCCAGTTCTGTTGTGCCTGTGGATAGGGTGCACGGGGACGGTGAAGACCAGCAAGAGCTTTCAGGGCTGGCCCCTTCCTTGTGGGAGAAAGAGCCGCACGTTTGCTTTTTCGGAAAGCGGCTCTGCCGAGAACAAGCACCGTGAGATGCTGAGTCTCTGGGAAAGCACAGATGCCCAGTGCTGTTGTGCCTGTGGATAGGGTGCACGGGGACTGTGAAGACCAGCAAGAGCTTTCAGGGCTGGCCCCTTCCTTGTGGGAGAAAGAGCCGCACGTATTGCTTTTTCGCAAATAGGCTCTGCCGAGAACGAGCACCGTGAGATGGTGATTCTCTGGGAAAGCACAGATGCCCAGTGCTGTTGTGCCTGTGGATAGGCTGCACGGGGACGGTGAAGACCAGCAAGAGGTTTCAGGGCTGGCTCCTTCCTTGTGGGAGAAGGAGCCGGACGTTTGCTTTTTGGAAAAAGGCTCTGCCGAGAACGAGCGCCGTGAGATGTACCGACTATGGGAAAGCAGAGAAGTCCAGTTCTGTTGTGCCTGTGGATAGGGTGCACGGGGACGGTGAAGACCATCAAGAGCTTTCAGGGGTCGCCCCTTCGTTATGGAAGAAGGAGCCGGACGTTTGCCTTTTCAGAAAAAGGCTCTGCCGAGAACGAGCGCCGTGAGATGTACCGACTGTGAGAAAGCAGAGAAGCCCAGTGCTGTTGTGCCTGTGGATAGGCTGCACGGGGACTGTGAAGACCAGCAAGAGCTTTCAGGGCTGGCCCCTTCCTTGTGGGAGAAGGAGCCTGACGTTTCCCTTTTTGGAAAGAGGCTCTGCCGAGAACCAGCGCCGTGAGATGCTGAGTCTCTGGGAAAGCACAGATGCCCAGTGCTGTTGTGCCTGTGGATAGGGTGCACGGGGACTGTGAAGACCAGCAAGAGCTTTCAGGGCTGGCCCCTTCCTTGTGGGAGAAAGAGCCGCACTTTTGCTTTTTCGGAAAGCGGCTCTGCCGAGAACGAGCACCGTGAGATGCTGAGTCTCTGGGAAAGCACAGATGCCCAGTGCTGTTGTGCCTGTGGATAGGGTGCACGGGGACGGTGAAGACCAGCAAGAGGTTTCAGGGCTGGCCCCTTCCTTGTGGGAGAAAGAGCCGCACGTTTGCCTTTTCAGAAAAAGGCTGTGCCGAGAACGAGCACCGTGAGATGCTGAGTCTCTGGGAAAGCACAGATGCCCAGTGCCGTTGTGCCTGTGGATAGCGTGCACGGGGACGGTGAAGACCAGCAAGAGGTTTCAGGGCTGGCTCCTTCCTTGTGGGAGAAAGAGGCGGACGTTTGCTTTTTGGAAAAAGGCTCTGCCGAGAAAGAGCGCCGTGTGATGTACTGACTATGGGAAAGCAGAGAAGTTCAGTTCTGTTGTGCCTGTGGATAGGGTGCACGGGAATGGTGAAGACCAGCAAGAGCTTTCAGGGCTGGCCCCTTCCTTGTGGGAGAAGGAGCCTGACGTTTCCCTTTTTGGAAAGAGGGTCTGCCGAGAACGAGCGCCGTGAGATGCTGAGTCTCTGGGAAAGCACAGATGCCCAGTGCTGTTGTGCCTGTGGATAGGGTTCACGGGGACTGTGAAGACCAGCAAGAGCTTTCAGGGCTGGCCCCTTCCTTGTGGGAGAAAGAGCCGGACGTTTGATTTTTCGGAAATAGGCTCTGCCGAGAACGAGCACCGTGAGATGCTGAGTCTCTGGGAAAGCACAGATGCCCAGTGCTGTTGTGCCTGTGGATAGGCTGCACGGGGACGGTGAAGACCAGCAAGAGGTTTCAGGGCTGGCCCCTTCCTTGTGGGAGAAAGAGCCGGACGTTTCCCTTTTTGGAAAGAGTCTCTGTCGAGAACCAGCGCCGTGAGATGTACCGACTATGGGAAAGCAGAGAAGTCCAGTTCTGTTGTGCCTGTGGATAGGGTGCACGGGGACGGTGAAGACCAGCAAGAGCTTTCAGGGCTGGCCCCTTCCTTGTGGGAGAAAGAGCCGGACGTTTGATTTTTCGGAAAGAGGCTCTGCCGAGAACCAGCGCCGTGAGATGCTGAGTCTCTGGGAAAGCACAGATGCCCAGTGCTGTTGTGCCTGTGGATAGGCTGCACGGGGACTGAGAAGAGCAGCAAGAGCTTTCAGGGCTTACCCCTTACTTGTGGGAGAAAGAGCCGCACGTTTGCTTTTTCGGAAAGAGGCTCTGCCGAGAACAAGCACCGTGAGATGCTGAGTCTCTGGGAAAGCACAGATGCCCAGTGCTGTTGTGCCTGTGGATAGGCTGCACGGGGACGGTGAAGACCAGCAAGAGCTTTCAGGGCTGGCCCCTTCCTTGTGGGTGAAAGAGCCGGACGTTTGATTTTTCGGAAAGAGTCTCTGCCGAGAACAAGCACCGTGAGATGCTGAGTCTCTGGGAAAGCACAGATGCCCAGTGCTGTTGTGCCTGTGGATAGGTTGCACGGGGACGGTGAACACCAGCAAGAGGTTTCAGGGCTGGCTCCTTCCTTGTGGGAGAAAGTGCCGGACGTTTGCTTTTTGGAAAAAGGCTCTGCCGAGAACGAGCGCCGTGAGATGTACCGACTATGGGAAAGCAGAGAAGTCCAGTTCTGTTGTGCCTGTGGATAGGCTGCACGGGGACTGTGAAGACCAGCAAGAGCTTTCAGGGCTGGCCCCTTCCTTGTGGGAGAAAGAGCCGCACTTTTGCTTTTTCGGAAAGCGGCTCTGCCGAGAACGAGCACCGTGAGATGCTGAGTCTCTGGGAAAGCACAGATGCCCAGTGCTGTTGTGCCTGTGGATAGGGTGCACGGGGACTGTGAAGACCAGCAAGAGCTTTCAGGGCTGGCCCCTTCCTTGTGGGAGAAAGAGCCGCACGTTTGCTTTTTCGCAAATAGGCTCTGCCGAGAACGAGCACCGTGAGATGGTGATTCTCTGGGAAAGCACAGATGCCCAGTGCTGTTGTGCCTGTGGATAGGCTGCACGGGGACGGTGAAGACCAGCAAGAGCTTTCAGGGCTGGCCCCTTCATTGTGGGAGAAGGAGCCTGACGTTTCCCTTTTTGGAAAGAGGCTCTGCCGAGAACCAGCGCCGTGAGATGCTGAGTCTCTGGGAAAGCACAGATGCCCAGTGCTGTTGTGCCTGTGGATAGGCTGCACGGGGACTGTGAAGACCAGCAAGAGCTTTCAGGGCTGGCCCCTTCCTTGTGGGAGAAAGAGCCGGACGTTTGATTTTTCGGAAAGAGGCTCTGCCGAGAACGAGCACCGTGAGATGCTGAGTCTCTGGGAAAGCACAGATGCCCAGTGCTGTTGTGCCTGTGGATAGGCTGCACGGGGACGGTGAAGACCAGCAAGAGGTTTCAGGGCTGGCCCCTTCCTTGTGGGAGAAAGAGCCGGACGTTTCCCTTTTTGCAAAGAGGCTCTGCCGAGAACCAGCGCCGTGAGATGCTGAGTCTCTGGGAAAGCACAGATGCCCAGTGCTGTTGTGCCTGTGGATAGGGTGCACGGGGACTGTGAAGACCAGCAAGAGCTTTCAGGGCTGGCCCCTTCCTTGTGGGAGAAAGAGCCGGACGTTTGATTTTTCGGAAAGAGGCTCTGCCGAGAACCAGCGCCGTGAGATGCTGAGTCTCTGGGAAAGCACAGATGCCCAGTGCTGTTGTGCCTGTGGATAGGCTGCACGGGGACGGTGAAGACCAGCAAGAGGTTTCAGGGCTGGCCCCTTCCTTGTGGGAGAAAGAGCCGGACGTTTCCCTTTTTGGAAAAAGGCTCTGTCGAGAACCAGCGCCTTGAGATGTACCGACTATGGGAAAGCAGAGAAGTCCAGTTCTGTTGTGCCTGTGGATAGGGTGCACGGGAATGGTGAAGACCAGCAAGAGCTTTCAGGGCTGGCCCCTTCCTTGTGGGAGAAAGAGCCGCACGTTTGCCTTTTTCAGAAAAAGGCTGTGCCGAGAACGAGCACCATGAGATGCTGAGTCTCTGGGAAAGCACAGATGCCCAGTGCTGTTGTGCCTGTGGATAGGCTGCACGGGGACTGTGAAGACCAGCAAGAGGTTTCAGGGCTGGCTCCTTCCTTGTGGGAGAAAGAGCCGGACGTTTGCTTTTTGGAAAAAGGCTCTGCCGAGAACGAGCGCCGTGAGATGTACCGACTATGGGAAAGCAGAGAAGTCCACTTCTGTTGTGCCTGTGGATAGGGTGCACGGGGACAGTGAAGACCATCAAGAGCTTTCAGGGGTCGCCCCTTCGTTATGGAAGAAGGAGCCGGACGTTTGCCTTTTCAGAAAAAGGCTCTGCCGAGAACGAGCGCCGTGAGATGTACCGACTGTGAGAAAGCAGAGAAGCCCAGTGCTGTTGTGCCTGTGGATAGGCTGCACGGGGACTGTGAAGACCAGCAAGAGCTTTCAGGGCTGGCCCCTTCCTTGTGGGAGAACGAGCCGCACGTATTGCTTTTTCGCAAATAGGCTCTGCCGAGTACGAGCACCGTGAGATGCTGATTCTCTGGGAAAGCACAGATGCCCAGTGCTGTTGTGCCTGTGGATAGGGTGCACGGGGACGGTGAAGACCAGCAAGAGGTTTCAGGGCTGGCTCCTTCCTTGTGGGAGAAGGAGCCGGACGTTTGCTTTTTGGAAAAAGGCTCTGCCGAGAACGAGCGCCGTGAGATGTACCGACTATGGGAAAGCAGAGAAGTCCAGTTCTGTTGTGCCTGTGGATAGGGTGCACGGGGACGGTGAAGACCATCAAGAGCTTTCAGGGGTCGCCCCTTCGTTATGGAAGAAGGAGCCGGACGTTTGCCTTTTCAGAAAAAGGCTCTGCCGAGAACGAGCGCCGTGAGATGTACCGACTGTGAGAAAGCAGAGAAGCCCAGTGCTGTTGTGCCTGTGGATAGGCTGCACGGGGACTGTGAAGACCAGCAAGAGCTTTCAGGGCTGGCCCCTTCCTTGTGGGAGAAAGAGCCGCACGTTTGCTTTTTCGGAAAGAGGCTCTGCCGAGAACAAGCACCGTGAGATGCTGAGTCTCTGGGAAAGCACAGATGCCCAGTGCTGTTGTGCCTGTGGATAGGGTGCACGGGGACGGTGAAGACCAGCAAGAGGTTTCAGGGCTGGCCCCTTCCTTGTGGGAGAAAGAGCCGGACGTTTCCCTTTTTGGAAAGAGTCTCTGTCGATAACCAGCGCCGTGAGATGTACCGACTATGGGAAAGCAGAGAAGTCCAGTTCTGTTGTGCCTGTGGATAGGGTGCACGGGGGTTGTGAAGACCAGCAAGAGCTTTCAGGGCTGGCCCCTTCCTTGTGGGAGAAAGAGCCGCACGTTTGCCTTTTTCAGAAAAAGGCTGTGCCGAGAACGAGCACCATGAGATGCTGAGTCTCTGGGAAAGCACAGATGCCCAGTGCTGTTGTGCCTGTGGATAGGGTGCACGGGGACGGTGAAGACCAGCAAGAGGTTTCAGGGCTGGCTCCTTCCTTGTGGGAGAAAGAGCCGGACGTTTGCTTTTTGGAAAAAGGCTCTGCCGAGAACGAGCGCCGTGAGATGTACCGACTATGGGAAAGCAGAGAAGTCCAGTTCTGTTGTGCCTGTGGATAGGGTGCACGGGGACAGTGAAGACCATCAAGAGCTTTCAGGGGTCGCCCCTTCGTTATGGAAGAAGGAGCCGGACGTTTGCCTTTTCAGAAAAAGGCTCTGCCGAGAACGAGCGCCGTGAGATGTACCGACTGTGAGAAAGCAGAGAAGCCCAGTGCTGTTGTGCCTGTGGATAGGCTGCACGGGGACTGTGAAGACCAGCAAGAGCTTTCAGGGCTGGCCCCTTCATTGTGGGAGAAGGAGCCTGACGTTTCCCTTTTTGGAAAGAGGCTCTGCCGAGAACCAGCGCCGTGAGATGCTGAGTCTCTGGGAAAGCACAGATGCCCAGTGCTGTTGTGCCTGTGGATAGGCTGCACGGGGACTGTGAAGACCAGCAAGAGCTTTCAGGGCTGGCCCCTTCCTTGTGGGAGAAAGAGCCGCACGTTTCCTTTTTCGGAAAGAGGCTCTGCCGAGAACGAGCACCGTGAGATGCTGAGTCTCTGGGAAAGCAAAGATGCCCAGTGCTGTTGTGCCTGTGGATAGGCTGCACGGGGACTGTGAAGACCAGCAAGAGCTTTCAGGGCTGGCCCCTTCCTTGTGGGAGAAGGAGCCGGACGTTTGCCTTTTCAGAAAAAGGCTCTGCCGAGAACGAGCGCCGTGAGATGTACCGACTGTGAGAAAGCAGAGAAGCCCAGTGCTGTTGTGCCTGTGGATAGGCTGCACGGGGACTGTGAAGACCAGCAAGAGCTTTCAGGGCTGGCCCCTTCCTTGTGGGAGAAAGAGCCGCACGTTTGCTTTTTCGGAAAGAGGCTCTGCCGAGAACGAGCACCGTGAGATGCTGAGTCTCTGGGAAAGCACAGATGCCCAGTGCTGTTGTGCCTGTGGATAGGGTGCACGGGGACGGTGAAGACCAGCAAGAGGTTTCAGGGCTGGCCCCTTCCTTGTGGGAGAAAGAGCCGGACGTTTCCCTTTTTGGAAAGAGTCTCTGTCGAGAACGAGCGCCGTGAGATGTACCGACTATGGGAAAGCAGAGAAGTCCAGTTCTGTTGTGCCTGTGGATAGGGTGCACGGGGGTTGTGAAGACCAGCAAGAGCTTTCAGGGCTGGCCCCTTCCTTGTGGGAGAATGAGCCGCACGTTTGCCTTTTTCAGAAAAAGGCTGTGCCGAGAACGAGCACCATGAGATGCTGAGTCTCTGGGAAAGCACAGATGCCCAGTGCTGTTGTGCCTGTGGATAGGGTGCACGGGGACGGTGAAGACCAGCAAGAGCTTTCAGGGCTGGCCCCTTCCTTGTGGGAGAAAGAGCCGCACGTTTCCTTTTTCGGAAAGAGGCTCTGCCGAGAACGAGAACCGTGAGATGCTGAGTCTCTGGGAAAGCAAAGATGCCCAGTGCTGTTGTGCCTGTGGATAGGCTGCACGGGGACGGTGAAGACCATCAAGAGCTTTCAGGGGTCGCCCCTTCGTTATGGAAGAAGGAGCCGGACGTTTGCCTTTTCAGAAAAAGGCTCTGCCGAGAACGAGCGCCGTGAGATGTACCGACTGTGAGAAAGCAGAGAAGCCCAGTGCTGTTGTGCCTGTGGATAGGCTGCACGGGGACTGTGAAGACCAGCAAGAGCTTTCAGGGCTGGCCCCTTCCTTGTGGGAGAAGGAGCCTGACGTTTCCCTTTTTGGAAAGAGGCTCTGCCAAGAACCAGCGCCGTGAGATGCTGAGTCTCTGGGAAAGCACAGATGCCCAGTGCTGTTGTGCCTGTGGATAGGGTGCACGGGGACGGTGTAGAGCAGCAAGAGCTTTCAGGGCTGGCCCCTTCCTTGTGGGAGAAAGAGCCGGACGTTTGATTTTTCGGAAATAGGCTCTGCCGAGAACGAGCACCGTGAGATGCTGAGTCTCTGGGAAAGCACAGATGCCCAGTGCTGTTGTGCCTGTGGATAGGCTGCACGGGGACGGTGAAGACCAGCAAGAGGTTTCAGGGCTGGCCCCTTCCTTGTGGGAGAAAGAGCCGGACGTTTCCCTTTTTGGAAAGAGTCTCTGTCGAGAACCAGCGCCGTGAGATGTACCGACTATGGGAAAGCAGAGAAGTCCAGTTCTGTTGTGCCTGTGGATAGGGTGCACGGGAATGGTGAAGACCAGCAAGAGCTTTCAGGGCTGGCCCCTTCCTTGTGGGAGAAAGAGCCGCACTTTTGCTTTTTCGGAAAGCGGCTCTGCCGAGAACGAGCACCGTGAGATGCTGAGTCTCTGGGAAAGCACAGATGCCCAGTGCTGTTGTGCCTGTGGATAGGCTGCACGGGGACTGTGAAGACCAGCAAGAGCTTTCAGGGCTGGCCCCTTCCTTGTGGGAGAAAGAGCCGCACGTATTGCTTTTTTGCAAATAGGCTCTGCCGAGAACGAGCACCGTGAGATGGTGATTCTCTGGGAAAGCACAGATGCCCAGTGCTGTTGTGCCTGTGGATAGGCTGCACGGGGACGGTGAAGACCAGCAAGAGGTTTCAGGGCTGGCTCCTTCCTTGTGGGAGAAGGAGCCGGACATTTGCTTTTTGGAAAAAGGCTCTGCCGAGAACGAGCGCCGTGAGATGTACCGACTATGGGAAAGCAGAGAAGTCCAGTTCTGTTGTGCCTGTGGATAGGGTGCACGGGGACGGTGAAGACCATCAAGAGCTTTCAGGGGTCGCCCCTTCGTTATGGAAGAAGGAGCCGGACGTTTGCCTTTTCAGAAAAAGGCTCTGCCGAGAACAAGCACCGTGAGATGTACCGACTGTGAGAAAGCAGAGAAGCCCAGTGCTGTTGTGCCTGTGGATAGGCTGCACGGGGACTGTGAAGACCAGCAAGAGCTTTCAGGGCTGGCCCCTTCCTTGTGGGAGAAGGAGCCTGACGTTTCCCTTTTTGGAAAGAGGCTCTGCCGAGAACCAGCGCCGTGAGATGCTGAGTCTCTGGGAAAGCACAGATGCCCAGTGCTGTTGTGCCTGTGGATAGGGTGCACGGGGACTGTGAAGACCAGCAAGAGCTTTCAGGGCTGGCTCCTTCCTTGTGGGAGAAAGAGCCGCACGTTTGATTTTTCGGAAATAGGCTCTGCCGAGAACGAGCACCGTGAGATGCTGAGTCTCTGGGAAAGCACAGATGCCCAGTGCTGTTGTGCCTGTGGATAGGGTGCACGGGGACGGTGAAGACCAGCAAGAGCTTTCAGGGCTGGCCCCTTCCTTGTGGGAGAAAGAGCCGCACGTTTGCCTTTTCAGAAAAAGGCTGCGCCGAGAACGAGCACCGTGAGATGCTGAGTCTCTGGGAAAGCACAGATGCCCAGTGCTGTTGTGCCTGTGGATAGCGTGCACGGGGACGGTGAAGACCAGCAAGAGGTTTCAGGGCTGGCTCCTTCCTTGTGGGAGAAAGAGGCGGACGTTTGATTTTTGGAAAAAGGCTCTGCCGAGAACGAGCGCCGTGAGATGTACCGACTATGGGAAAGCAGAGAAGTTCAGTTCTGTTGTGCCTGTGGATAGGGTGCACGGGAATGGTGGAGACCAGCAAGAGCTTTCAGGGCTGGCCCCTTCCTTGTGGGAGAAGGAGCCTGACGTTTCCCTTTTTGGAAAGAGGCTCTGCCGAGAACCAGCGCCGTGAGATGCTGAGTCTCTGGGAAAGCACAGATGCCCAGTGCTGTTGTGCCTGTGGATAGGGTGCACGGGGACTGTGAAGACCAGCAAGAGCTTTCAGGGCTGGCCCCTTCCTTGTGGGAGAAAGAGCCGGACGTTTGATTTTTCGGAAATAGGCTCTGCCGAGAACGAGCACCGTGAGATGCTGAGTCTCTGGGAAAGCACAGATGCCCAGTGCTGTTGTGCCTGTGGATAGGCTGCACGGGGACGGTGAAAACCAGCAAGAGGTTTCAGGGCTGGCCCCTTCCTTGTGGGAGAAAGAGCCGGACGTTTCCCTTTTTGGAAAGAGTCTCTGTCGAGAACAAGCGCCGTGAGATGTACCGACTATGGGAAAGCAGAGAAGTCCAGTTCTGTTGTGCCTGTGGATAGGGTGCACGGGGACGGTGAAGACCAGCAAGAGCTTTCAGGGCTGGCCCCTTCCTTGTGGGAGAAAGAGCCGCACGTTTGCTTTTTCGGAAAGCGGCTCTGCCGAGAACAAGCACCGTGAGATGCTGAGTCTCTGGGAAAGCACAGATGCCCAGTGCTGTTGTGCCTGTGGATAGGGTGCACGGGGACTGTGAAGACCAGCAAGAGCTTTCAGGGCTGGCCCCTTCCTTGTGGGAGAAAGAGCCGCACGTATTGCTTTTTCGCAAATAGGCTCTGCCGAGAACGAGCACCGTGAGATGGTGATTCTCTGGGAAAGCACAGATGCCCAGTGCTGTTGTGCCTGTGGATAGGCTGCACGGGGACGGTGAAGACCAGCAAGAGGTTTCAGGGCTGGCTCCTTCCTTGTGGGAGAAGGAGCCGGACGTTTGCTTTTTGGAAAAAGGCTCTGCCGAGAACGAGCGCCGTGAGATGTACCGACTATGGGAAAGCAGAGAAGTCCAGTTCTGTTGTGCCTGTGGATAGGGTGCACGGGGACGGTGAAGACCATCAAGAGCTTTCAGGGGTCGCCCCTTCGTTATGGAAGAAGGAGCCGGACGTTTGCCTTTTCAGAAAAAGGCTCTGCCGAGAACGAGCGCCGTGAGATGTACCGACTGTGAGAAAGCAGAGAAGCCCAGTGCTGTTGTGCCTGTGGATAGGCTGCACGGGGACTGTGAAGACCAGCAAGAGCTTTCAGGGCTGGCCCCTTCCTTGTGGGAGAAGGAGCCTGACGTTTCCCTTTTTGGAAAGAGGCTCTGCCGAGAACCAGCGCCGTGAGATGCTGAGTCTCTGGGAAAGCACAGATGCCCAGTGCTGTTGTGCCTGTGGATAGGGTGCACGGGGACTGTGAAGACCAGCAAGAGCTTTCAGGGCTGGCCCCTTCCTTGTGGGAGAAAGAGCCGCACTTTTGCTTTTTCGGAAAGCGGCTCTGCCGAGAACGAGCACCGTGAGATGCTGAGTCTCTGGGAAAGCACAGATGCCCAGTGCTGTTGTGCCTGTGGATAGGGTGCACGGGGACGGTGAAGACCAGCAAGAGGTTTCAGGGCTGGCCCCTTCCTTGTGGGAGAAAGAGCCGCACGTTTGCCTTTTCAGAAAAAGGCTGTGCCGAGAACGAGCACCGTGAGATGCTGAGTCTCTGGGAAAGCACAGATGCCCAGTGCCGTTGTGCCTGTGGATAGCGTGCACGGGGACGGTGAAGACCAGCAAGAGGTTTCAGGGCTGGCTCCTTCCTTGTGGGAGAAAGAGGCGGACGTTTGCTTTTTGGAAAAAGGCTCTGCCGAGAAAGAGCGCCGTGTGATGTACTGACTATGGGAAAGCAGAGAAGTTCAGTTCTGTTGTGCCTGTGGATAGGGTGCACGGGAATGGTGAAGACCAGCAAGAGCTTTCAGGGCTGGCCCCTTCCTTGTGGGAGAAGGAGCCTGACGTTTCCCTTTTTGGAAAGAGGGTCTGCCGAGAACGAGCGCCGTGAGATGCTGAGTCTCTGGGAAAGCACAGATGCCCAGTGCTGTTGTGCCTGTGGATAGGGTTCACGGGGACTGTGAAGACCAGCAAGAGCTTTCAGGGCTGGCCCCTTCCTTGTGGGAGAAAGAGCCGGACGTTTGATTTTTCGGAAATAGGCTCTGCCGAGAACGAGCACCGTGAGATGCTGAGTCTCTGGGAAAGCACAGATGCCCAGTGCTGTTGTGCCTGTGGATAGGCTGCACGGGGACGGTGAAGACCAGCAAGAGGTTTCAGGGCTGGCCCCTTCCTTGTGGGAGAAAGAGCCGGACGTTTCCCTTTTTGGAAAGAGTCTCTGTCGAGAACCAGCGCCGTGAGATGTACCGACTATGGGAAAGCAGAGAAGTCCAGTTCTGTTGTGCCTGTGGATAGGGTGCACGGGGACGGTGAAGACCAGCAAGAGCTTTCAGGGCTGGCCCCTTCCTTGTGGGAGAAAGAGCCGCACGTTTGCCTTTTCAGAAATAGGCTGTGCCGAGAACGAGCACCATGAGATGCTGAGTCTCTGGGAAAGCACAGATGCCCAGTGCTGTTGTGCCTGTGGATAGGGTGCACGGGGACGGTGAAGACCAGCAAGAGGTTTCAGGGCTGGCTCCTTCCCTGTGGGAGAAAGAGGCGGACGTTTGCTTTTTGGAAAAAGGCTCTGCCGAGAACGAGCGCCATGAGATGTACCGACTATGGGAAAGCAGAGAAGTTCAGTTCTGTTGTGCCTGTGGATAGGCTGCACGGGGACTGTGAAGACCAGCAAGAGCTTTCAGGGCTGGCCCCTTCCTTGTGGGAGAAAGAGCCGCACGTATTGCTTTTTCGCAAATAGGCTCTGCCGAGAACGAGCACCGTGAGATGGTGATTCTCTGGGAAAGCACAGATGCCCAGTGCTGTTGTGCCTGTGGATAGGCTGCACGGGGACGGTGAAGACCAGCAAGAGGTTTCAGGGCTGGCTCCTTCCTTGTGGAAGAAGGAGCCGGACGTTTCCCTTTTTGGAAAGAGTCTCAGCCGAGAACCAGCGCCGTGAGATGCTGAGTCTCTGGGAAAGCACAGATGCCCAGTGCTGTTGTGCCTGAGGATAGGGTGCACGGGGACTGTGAAGACCAGCAAGAGCTTTCAGGGCTTACCCCTTCCTTGTGGGAGAAAGTGCCGCACGTATTGCTCTTTGGAAATAGGCTCTGCCGAGAACGAGCACCGTGAGATGCTGAGTCTCTGGGAAAGCACAGATGCCCAGTGCTGTTGTGCCTGTGGATAGGCTGCACGGGGACGGTGAAGACCAGCAAGAGGTTTCAGGGCTGGCTCCTTCCTTGTGGGAGAAAGAGCCGGACGTTTGCTTTTTAGAAAAAGGCTCTGCCGAGAACGAGCACCGTGAGATGTACCGACTATGGGAAAGCCGAGAAGTCCAGTTCTGTTGTGCCTGTGGATAGGGTGCACGGGAACGGTGAAGACCAGCAAGAGCTTTCAGGGCTTACCCCTTCCTTATGGAAGAAGGAGCCGGACGTTTGCCTTTTCAGAAAAAGGCTCTGCCGAGAGCGAGCGCCGTGAGATGTACCGACTGTGAGAAAGCAGAGAAGCCCAGTGCTGTTGTGCCTGTGGATAGGGTGCACGGGGACTGTGAAGACCAGCAAGAGCTTTCAGGGCTGGCCCCTTCCTTGTGGGAGAAAGAGCCGCACGTTTGCTTTTTCGGAAAGAGGCTCTGCCGAGAACCAGCGCCGTGAGATGCTGAGTCTCTGGGAAAGCACAGATGCCCAGTGCTGTTGTGCCTGTGGATAGGGTGCACGGGGACTGTGAAGACCAGCAAGAGCTTTCAGGGCTGGCCCCTTACTTGTGGGAGAAAGAGCCGCACTTTTGCTTTTTCGGAAAGCGGCTCTGCCGAGAACGAGCACCGTGAGATGCTGAGTCTCTGGGAAAGCACAGATGCCCAGTGCTGTTGTGCCTGTGGATAGGGTGCACGGGGACGGTGAAGACCAGCAAGAGGTTTCAGGGCTGGCCCCTTCCTTGTGGGAGAAAGAGCCGCACGTTTGCCTTTTCAGAAAAAGGCTGTGCCGAGAACGAGCACCGTGAGATGCTGAGTCTCTGGGAAAGCACAGATGCCCAGTGCCGTTGTGCCTGTGGATAGCGTGCACGGGGACGGTGAAGACCAGCAAGAGGTTTCAGGGCTGGCTCCTTCCTTGTGGGAGAAAGAGGCGGACGTTTGCTTTTTGGAAAAAGGCTCTGCCGAGAACGAGCGCCGTGTGATGTACTGACTATGGGAAAGCAGAGAAGTTCAGTTCTGTTGTGCCTGTGGATAGGGTGCACGGGGACTGTGAAGACCAGCAAGAGCTTTCAGGGCTGGCCCCTTCCTTGTGGGAGAAAGAGCGGGACGTTTGATTTTTCGGAAAGCGGCTCTGCCGAGAACGAGCGCCGTGAGATGCTGACTCTCTGGGAAAGCACAGATGCCCAGTGCTGTTGTGCCTGTGGATAGGGTTCACGGGGACTGTGAAGACCAGCAAGAGCTTTCAGGGCTGGCCCCTTCCTTGTGGGAGAAAGAGCCGGACGTTTGATTTTTCGGAAATAGGCTCTGCCGAGAACGAGCACCGTGACATGCTGAGTCTCTGGGAAAGCACAGATGCCCAGTGCTGTTGTGCCTGTGGATAGGCTGCACGGGGACGGTGAAGACCAGCAAGAGGTTTCAGGGCTGGCCCCTTCCTTGTGGGAGAAAGAGCCGGACGTTTCCCTTTTTGGAAAGAGTCTCTGTCGAGAACCAGCGCCGTGAGCTGTACCGACTATGGGAAAGCAGAGAAGTCCAGTTCTGTTGTGCCTGTGGATAGGGTGCACGGGGACGGTGAAGACCAGCAAGAGCTTTCAGGGCTGGCCCATTCCTTGTGGGAGAAAGAGCCGCACGTTTGCCTTTTCAGAAATAGGCTGTGCCGAGAACGAGCACCATGAGATGCTGAGTCTCTGGGAAAGCACAGATGCCCAGTGCTGTTGTGCCTGTGGATAGGGTGCACGGGGACGGTGAAGACCAGCAAGAGGTTTCAGGGCTGGCTCCTTCCTTGTGGGAGAAAGAGGCGGACGTTTGCTTTTTGGAAAAAGGCTCTGCCGAGAACGAGCGCCATGAGATGTACCGACTATGGGAAAGCAGAGAAGTTCAGTTCTGTTGTGCCTGTGGATAGGCTGCACGGGGACTGTGAAGACCAGCAAGAGCTTTCAGGGCTGGCCCCTTCCTTGTGGGAGAAAGAGCCGCACGTATTGCTTTTTCGCAAATAGGCTCTGCCGAGAACGAGCACCGTGAGATGGTGATTCTCTGGGAAAGCACAGATGCCCAGTGCTGTTGTGCCTGTGGATAGGCTGCACGGGGACGGTGAAGACCAGCAAGAGGTTTCAGGGCTGGCTCCTTCCTTGTGGAAGAAGGAGCCGGACGTTTCCCTTTTTGGAAAGAGTCTCAGCCGAGAACCAGCGCCGTGAGATGCTGAGTCTCTGGGAAAGCACAGATGCCCAGTGCTGTTGTGCCTGAGGATAGGCTGCACGGGGACTGTGAAGACCAGCAAGAGCTTTCAGGGCTGGCCCCTTCCTTGTGGGAGAAAGAGCCGCACGTTTGCTTTTTGGAAAAAGGCTCTGCCGAGAACGAGCACCGTGAGATGTACCGACTATGGGAAAGCAGAGAAGTCCAGTGCTGTTGTGCCTGTGGATAGGGTGCACGGGGACTGTGAAGACCAGCAAGAGCTTTCAGGGCTGGCCCCTTCCTTGTGGGAGAAAGAGCCGCACGTTTCCTTTTTCGGAAAGAGGCTCTGCCGAGAACAAGCACCGTGAGATGCTGAGTCTCTGGGAAAGCACAGATGCCCAGTGCTGTTGTGCCTGTGGATAGGCTGCACGGGGATGGTGAAGACCAGCAAGAGCTTTCAGGGCTTACCCCTTCCTTGTGGGAGAAAGTGCCGCACGTATTGCTCTTTGGAAATAGGCTCTGCCGAGAACGAGCACCGTGAGATGCTGAGTCTCTGGGAAAGCACAGATGCCCAGTGCTGTTGTGCCTGTGGATAGGCTGCACGGGGACGGTGAAGACCAGCAAGAGGTTTCAGGGCTGGCTCCTTCCTTGTGGGAGAAAGAGCCGGACGTTTGCTTTTTAGAAAAAGGCTCTGCCGAGAACGAGCACCGTGAGATGTACCGACTATGGGAAAGCCGAGAAGTCCAGTTCTGTTGTGCCTGTGGATAGGGTGCACGGGAACGGTGAAGACCAGCAAGAGCTTTCAGGGCTTACCCCTTCCTTATGGAAGAAGGAGCCGGACGTTTGCCTTTTCAGAAAAAGGCTCTGCCGAGAGCGAGCGCCGTGAGATGTACCGACTGTGAGAAAGCAGAGAAGCCCAGTGCTGTTGTGCCTGTGGATAGGGTGCACGGGGACTGTGAAGACCAGCAAGAGCTTTCAGGGCTGGCCCCTTCCTTGTGGGAGAAAGAGCCGCACGTTTCCTTTTTCGGAAAGAGGCTCTGCCGAGAACAAGCACCGTGAGATGCTGAGTCTCTGGGAAAGCACAGATGCCCAGTGCTGTTGTGCCTGTGGATAGGCTGCACGGGGACGGTGAAGACCAGCAAGAGGTTTCAGGGCTGGCTCCTTCCTTGTGGGAGAAAGTGCCGGACGTTTGCTTTTTGGAAAAAGGCTCTGCCGAGAACGAGCGCCGTGAGATGTACCGACTATGGGAAAGCAGAGAAGTCCAGTTCTGTTGTGCCTGTGGATAGGGTGCACGGGGACGGTGAAGACCATCAAGAGCTTTCAGGGCTTACCCCTTCCTTATGGAAGAAGGAGCCGGACGTTTGCCTTTTCAGAAAAAGGCTCTGCCGAGAACGAGCGCCGTGAGATGTACCGACTGTGAGAAAGCAGAGAAGCCCAGTGCTGTTGTGCCTGTGGATAGGCTGCACGGGGACTGTGAAGACCAGCAAGAGCTTTCAGGGCTGGCCCCTTCCTTGTGGGAGAAGGAGCCTGACGTTTCCCTTTTTGGAAAGAGGCTCTGCCGAGAACCAGCGCCGTGAGATGCTGAGTCTCTGGGAAAGCACAGATGCCCAGTGCTGTTGTGCCTGTGGATAGGCTGCACGGGGACTGTGAAGACCAGCAAGAGCTTTCAGGGCTGGCTCCTTCCTTGTGGGAGAAAGAGGCGGACGTTTGCTTTTTGGAAAAAGGCTCTGCCGAGAACGAGCGCCGTGAGATGTACCGACTATGGGAAAGCAGAGAAGTTCAGTTCTGTTGTGCCTGTGGATAGGGTGCACGGGAATGGTGAAGAACAGCAAGAGGTTTCAGGGCTGGCTCCATCCTTGTGGGAGAAAGTGCCGGACGTTTGCTTTTTGGAAAAATGCTCTGCCGAGAACGAGCGCCATGAGATGTACCGACTATGGAAAGCAGAGAAGTTCAGTTCTGTTGTGCCTGTGGATAGGCTGCACGGGGACTGTGAAGACCAGCAAGAGCTTTCAGGGCTGGCCCCTTCCTTGTGGGAGAAAGAGCCGCACGTTTGCTTTTTCGGAAAGCGGCTCTGCCGAGAACGAGCACCGTGAGATGCTGAGTCTCTGGGAAAGCAAAGATGCCCAGTGCTGTTGTGCCTGTGGATAGGGTGCACGGGGACTGTGAAGACCAGCAAGAGCTTTCAGGGCTGGCCCCTTCCTTGTGGGAGAAAGAGCCGCACGTATTGCTTTTTCGCAAATAGGCTCTGCCGAGAACGAGCACTGTGAGATGGTGATTCTCTGGGAAAGCACAGATGCCCAGTGCTGTTGTGCCTGTGGATAGGCTGCACGGGGACGGTGAAGACCAGCAAGAGGTTTCAGGGCTGGCTCCTTCCTTGTGGGAGAAGGAGCCGGACGTTTGCTTTTTGGAAAAAGGCTCTGCCGAGAACGAGCGCCGTGAGATGTACCGACTATGGGAAAGCAGAGAAGTCCAGTTCTGTTGTGCCTGTGGATAGGGTGCACGGGGACGGTGAAGACCATCAAGAGCTTTCAGGGGTCGCCCCTTCGTTATGGAAGAAGGAGCCGGACGTTTGCCTTTTCAGAAAAAGGCTCTGCCGAGAACGAGCGCCGTGAGATGTACCGACTGTGAGAAAGCAGAGAAGCCCAGTGCTGTTGTACCTGTGGATAGGCTGCACGGGGACTGTGAAGACCAGCAAGAGCTTTCAGGGCTGGCCCCTTCCTTGTGGGAGAAGGAGCCTGACGTTTCCCTTTTTGGAAAGAGGCTCTGCCGAGAACCAGCGCCGTGAGATGCTGAGTCTCTGGGAAAGCACAGATGCCCAGTGCTGTTGTGCCTGTGGATAGGGTGCACGGGGACGGTGTAGAGCAGCAAGAGCTTTCAGGGCTGGCTCCTTCCTTGTGGGAGAAAGAGCCGGACGTTTGCTTTTTCGGAAAGAGGCTCTGCCGAGAACGAGCACCGTGAGATGCTGAGTCTCTGGGAAAGCAGAGATGCCCAGTGCTGTTGTGCCTGTGGATAGGCTGCACGGGGACGGTGAAGACCAGCAAGAGGTTTCAGGGCTGGCCCCTTCCTTGTGGGAGAAAGAGCCGGACGTTTCCCTTTTTGGAAAGAGTCTCTGTTGAGAACCAGCGCCGTGAGATGTACCGACTATGGGAAAGCAGAGAAGTCCAGTTCTGTTGTGCCTGTGGATAGGCTGCACGGGAATGGTGAAGACCAGCAAGAGCTTTCAGGGCTGGCCCCTTCCTTGTGGGAGAAAGAGCCGCACGTTTGCCTTTTTCAGAAAAAGGCTGTGCCGAGAACGAGCACCATGAGATGCTGAGTCTCTGGGAAAGCACAGATGCCCAGTGCTGTTGTGCCTGTGGATAGGGTGCACGGGGACGGTGAAGACCAGCAAGAGGTTTCAGGGCTGGCTCCTTCCTTGTGGGAGAAAGAGGCGGACGTTTGCTTTTTAGAAAAAGGCTCTGCCGAGAACGAGCGCCGTGAGATGTACCGACTATGGGAAAGCAGAGAAGTTCAGTTCTGTTGTGCCTGTGGATAGGCTGCACGGGGACTGTGAAGACCAGCAAGAGCTTTCAGGGCTGGCCCCTTCCTTGTGGGAGAAAGAGCCGCACGTTTGCTTTTTCGGAAAGCGGCTCTGCCGAGAACGAGCACCGTGAGATGCTGAGTCTCTGGGAAAGCACAGATGCCCAGTGCTGTTGTGCCTGTGGATAGGGTGCACGGGGACTGTGAAGACCAGCAAGAGCTTTCAGGGCTGGCCCCTTACTTGTGGGAGAAAGAGCCGCACTTTTGCTTTTTCGGAAAGCGGCTCTGCCGAGAACGAGCACCGTGAGATGCTGAGTCTCTGGGAAAGCACAGATGCCCAGTGCTGTTGTGCCTGTGGATAGGGTGCACGGGGACGGTGAAGACCAGCAAGAGGTTTCAGGGCTGGCCCCTTCCTTGTGGGAGAAAGAGCCGCACGTTTGCCTTTTCAGAAAAAGGCTGTGCCGAGAACGAGCACCGTGAGATGCTGAGTCTCTGGGAAAGCACAGATGCCCAGTGCCGTTGTGCCTGTGGATAGCGTGCACGGGGACGGTGAAGACCAGCAAGAGGTTTCAGGGCTGGCTCCTTCCTTGTGGGAGAAAGAGGCGGACGTTTGCTTTTTGGAAAAAGGCTCTGCCGAGAACGAGCGCCGTGTGATGTACTGACTATGGGAAAGCAGAGAAGTTCAGTTCTGTTGTGCCTGTGGATAGGGTGCACGGGAATGGTGAAGACCAGCAAGAGCTTTCAGGGCTGGCCCCTTCCTTGTGGGAGAAGGAGCCTGACGTTTCCCTTTTTGGAAAGAGGGTCTGCCGAGAACGAGCGCCGTGAGATGCTGAGTCTCTGGGAAAGCACAGATGCCCAGTGCTGTTGTGCCTGTGGATAGGGTTCACGGGGACTGTGAAGACCAGCAAGAGCTTTCAGGGCTGGCCCCTTCCTTGTGGGAGAAAGAGCCGGACGTTTGATTTTTCGGAAATAGGCTCTGCCGAGAACGAGCACCGTGACATGCTGAGTCTCTGGGAAAGCACAGATGCCCAGTGCTGTTGTGCCTGTGGATAGGCTGCACGGGGACGGTGAAGACCAGCAAGAGGTTTCAGGGCTGGCCCCTTCCTTGTGGGAGAAAGAGCCGGACGTTTCCCTTTTTGGAAAGAGTCTCTGTCGAGAACCAGCGCCGTGAGATGTACCGACTATGGGAAAGCAGAGAAGTCCAGTTCTGTTGTGCCTGTGGATAGGGTGCACGGGAACGGTGAAGACCAGCAAGAGCTTTCAGGGCTGGCCCCTTCCTTGTGGGAGAAAGAGCCGCACGTTTGCCTTTTCAGAAATAGGCTGTGCCGAGAACGAGCACCATGAGATGCTGAGTCTCTGGGAAAGCACAGATGCCCAGTGCTGTTGTGCCTGTGGATAGGGTGCACGGGGACGGTGAAGACCAGCAAGAGGTTTCAGGGCTGGCTCCTTCCTTGTGGAAGAAGGAGCCGGACGTTTCCCTTTTTGGAAAGAGTCTCAGCCGAGAACCAGCGCCGTGAGATGCTGAGTCTCTGGGAAAGCACAGATGCCCAGTGCTGTTGTGCCTGAGGATAGGCTGCACGGGGACTGTGAAGACCAGCAAGAGCTTTCAGGGCTGGCCCCTTCCTTGTGGGAGAAAGAGCCGCACGTTTGCTTTTTGGAAAAAGGCTCTGCCGAGAACGAGCACCGTGAGATGTACCGACTATGGGAAAGCAGAGAAGTCCAGTGCTGTTGTGCCTGTGGATAGGGTGCACGGGGACTGTGAAGACCAGCAAGAGCTTTCAGGGCTGGCCCCTTCCTTGTGGGAGAAAGAGCCGCACGTTTCCTTTTTCGGAAAGAGGCTCTGCCGAGAACAAGCACCGTGAGATGCTGAGTCTCTGGGAAAGCACAGATGCCCAGTGCTGTTGTGCCTGTGGATAGGCTGCACGGGGATGGTGAAGACCAGCAAGAGCTTTCAGGGCTTACCCCTTCCTTGTGGGAGAAAGTGCCGCACGTATTGCTCTTTGGAAATAGGCTCTGCCGAGAACGAGCACCGTGAGATGCTGAGTCTCTGGGAAAGCACAGATGCCCAGTGCTGTTGTGCCTGTGGATAGGCTGCACGGGGACGGTGAAGACCAGCAAGAGGTTTCAGGGCTGGCTCCTTCCTTGTGGGAGAAAGAGCCGGACGTTTGCTTTTTAGAAAAAGGCTCTGCCGAGAACGAGCACCGTGAGATGTACCGACTATGGGAAAGCCGAGAAGTCCAGTTCTGTTGTGCCTGTGGATAGGGTGCACGGGAACGGTGAAGACCAGCAAGAGCTTTCAGGGCTTACCCCTTCCTTATGGAAGAAGGAGCCGGACGTTTGCCTTTTCAGAAAAAGGCTCTGCCGAGAGCGAGCGCCGTGAGATGTACCGACTGTGAGAAAGCAGAGAAGCCCAGTGCTGTTGTGCCTGTGGATAGGGTGCACGGGGACTGTGAAGACCAGCAAGAGCTTTCAGGGCTGGCCCCTTCCTTGTGGGAGAAAGAGCCGCACGTTTCCTTTTTCGGAAAGAGGCTCTGCCGAGAACAAGCACCGTGAGATGCTGAGTCTCTGGGAAAGCACAGATGCCCAGTGCTGTTGTGCCTGTGGATAGGCTGCACGGGGACGGTGAAGACCAGCAAGAGCTTTCAGGGCTGGCTCCTTCCTTGTGGGAGAAAGTGCCGGACGTTTGCTTTTTGGAAAAAGGCTCTGCCGAGAACGAGCGCCGTGAGATGTACCGACTATGGGAAAGCAGAGAAGTCCAGTTCTGTTGTGCCTGTGGATAGGGTGCACGGGGACGGTGAAGACCATCAAGAGCTTTCAGGGCTTACCCCTTCCTTATGGAAGAAGGAGCCGGACGTTTGCCTTTTCAGAAAAAGGCTCTGCCGAGAACGAGCGCCGTGAGATGTACCGACTGTGAGAAAGCAGAGAAGCCCAGTGCTGTTGTGCCTGTGGATAGGCTGCACGGGGACTGTGAAGACCAGCAAGAGCTTTCAGGGCTGGCCCCTTCCTTGTGGGAGAAGGAGCCTGACGTTTCCCTTTTTGGAAAGAGGCTCTGCCGAGAACCAGCGCCGTGAGATGCTGAGTCTCTGGGAAAGCACAGATGCCCAGTGCTGTTGTGCCTGTGGATAGGCTGCACGGGGACTGTGAAGACCAGCAAGAGCTTTCAGGGCTGGCTCCTTCCTTGTGGGAGAAAGAGGCGGACGTTTGCTTTTTGGAAAAAGGCTCTGCCGAGAACGAGCGCCGTGAGATGTACCGACTATGGGAAAGCAGAGAAGTTCAGTTCTGTTGTGCCTGTGGATAGGGTGCACGGGAATGGTGAAGACCAGCAAGAGGTTTCAGGGCTGGCTCCATCCTTGTGGGAGAAAGTGCCGGACGTTTGCTTTTTGGAAAAATGCTCTGCCGAGAACGAGCGCCATGAGATGTACCGACTATGGAAAGCAGAGAAGTTCAGTTCTGTTGTGCCTGTGGATAGGCTGCACGGGGACTGTGAAGACCAGCAAGAGCTTTCAGGGCTGGCCCCTTCCTTGTGGGAGAAAGAGCCGCACGTTTGCTTTTTCGGAAAGCGGCTCTGCCGAGAACGAGCACCGTGAGATGCTGAGTCTCTGGGAAAGCAAAGATGCCCAGTGCTGTTGTGCCTGTGGATAGGGTGCACGGGGACTGTGAAGACCAGCAAGAGCTTTCAGGGCTGGCCCCTTCCTTGTGGGAGAAAGAGCCGCACGTATTGCTTTTTCGCAAATAGGCTCTGCCGAGAACGAGCACTGTGAGATGGTGATTCTCTGGGAAAGCACAGATGCCCAGTGCTGTTGTGCCTGTGGATAGGCTGCACGGGGACGGTGAAGACCAGCAAGAGGTTTCAGGGCTGGCTCCTTCCTTGTGGGAGAAGGAGCCGGACGTTTGCTTTTTGGAAAAAGGCTCTGCCGAGAACGAGCGCCGTGAGATGTACCGACTATGGGAAAGCAGAGAAGTCCAGTTCTGTTGTGCCTGTGGATAGGGTGCACGGGGACGGTGAAGACCATCAAGAGCTTTCAGGGGTCGCCCCTTCGTTATGGAAGAAGGAGCCGGACGTTTGCCTTTTCAGAAAAAGGCTCTGCCGAGAACGAGCGCCGTGAGATGTACCGACTGTGAGAAAGCAGAGAAGCCCAGTGCTGTTGTACCTGTGGATAGGCTGCACGGGGACTGTGAAGACCAGCAAGAGCTTTCAGGGCTGGCCCCTTCCTTGTGGGAGAAGGTGCCTGACGTTTCCCTTTTTGGAAAGAGGCTCTGCCGAGAACCAGCGCCGTGAGATGCTGAGTCTCTGGGAAAGCACAGATGCCCAGTGCTGTTGTGCCTGTGGATAGGGTGCACGGGGACGGTGTAGAGCAGCAAGAGCTTTCAGGGCTGGCTCCTTCCTTGTGGGAGAAAGAGCCGGACGTTTGCTTTTTCGGAAAGAGGCTCTGCCGAGAACGAGCACCGTGAGATGCTGAGTCTCTGGGAAAGCAGAGATGCCCAGTGCTGTTGTGCCTGTGGATAGGCTGCACGGGGACGGTGAAGACCAGCAAGAGGTTTCAGGGCTGGCCCCTTCCTTGTGGGAGAAAGAGCCGGACGTTTCCCTTTTTGGAAAGAGTCTCTGTTGAGAACCAGCGCCGTGAGATGTACCGACTATGGGAAAGCAGAGAAGTCCAGTTCTGTTGTGCCTGTGGATAGGCTGCACGGGAATGGTGAAGACCAGCAAGAGCTTTCAGGGCTGGCCCCTTCCTTGTGGGAGAAAGAGCCGCACGTTTGCCTTTTTCAGAAAAAGGCTGTGCCGAGAACGAGCACCATGAGATGCTGAGTCTCTGGGAAAGCACAGATGCCCAGTGCTGTTGTGCCTGTGGATAGGGTGCACGGGGACGGTGAAGACCAGCAAGAGGTTTCAGGGCTGGCTCCTTCCTTGTGGGAGAAAGAGGCGGACGTTTGCTTTTTAGAAAGAGTCTCTGCCGAGAACGAGCGCCGTGAGATGTACCGACTATGGGAAAGCAGAGAAGTTCAGTTCTGTTGTGCCTGTGGATAGGCTGCACGGGGACTGTGAAGACCAGCAAGAGCTTTCAGGGCTGGCCCCTTCCTTGTGGGAGAAAGAGCCGCACGTTTGCTTTTTCGGAAAGCGGCTCTGCCGAGAACGAGCACCGTGAGATGCTGAGTCTCTGGGAAAGCACAGATGCCCAGTGCTGTTGTGCCTGTGGATAGGCTGCACGGGGACGGTGAAGACCAGCAAGAGGTTTCAGGGCTGGCTCCTTCCTTGTGGGAGAAGGAGCCTGACGTTTGCTTTTTGGAAAAAGGCTCTGCCGAGAACGAGCGCCGTGAGATGTACCGACTATGGGAAAGCAGAGAAGTCCAGTGCTGTTGTGCCTGTGGATAGGGTGCACGGGGACGGTGAAGACCATCAAGAGCTTTCAGGGGTCGCCCCTTCGTTATGGAAGAAGGAGCCAGACGTTTGCCTTTTCAGAAAAAGGCTCTGCCGAGAACGAGCGCCGTGAGATGTACCGACTATGGGAAAGCAGAGAAGTCCAGTGCTGTTGTGCCTGTGGATAGGGTGCACGGGGACGGTGAAGACCATCAAGAGCTTTCAGGGGTCGCCCCTTCGTTATGGAAGAAGGAGCCAGACGTTTGCCTTTTCAGAAAAAGGCTCTGCCGAGAACGAGCGCCGTGAGATGTACCGACTGTGAGAAAGCAGAGAAGCCCAGTGCTGTTGTGCCTGTGGATAGGCTGCACGGGGACTGTGAAGACCAGCAAGAGCTTTCAGCGCTGGCCCCTTCCTTGTGGGAGAAAGAGCCGGACGTTTCCCTTTTTGGAAAGAGTCTCTGTCGAGAACCAGCGCCGTGAGGTGTACCGACTATGGGAAAGCAGAGAAGTCCAGTTCGGTTGTGCCTGTGGATAGGCTGCACGGGAACGGTGAAGACCAGCAAGAGCTTTCAGGGCTTACCCCTTCCTTATGGAAGAAGGAGCCGCACGTTTGCCTTTTCAGAAAAACGCTGTGCCGAGAACGAGCACCGTGAGATGCTGAGTCTCTGGGAAAGCACAGATGCCCAGTGCTGTTGTGCCTGTGGATAGGGTGCACGGGGACGGTGAAGACCAGCAAGAGGTTTCAGGGCTGGCTCCTTCCTTCTGGGAGAAAGAGCAGGACGTTTGCTTTTTGGAAAAAGGCTCTGCCGAGAACGAGCGCCGTGAGATGTACCGACTATGGGAAAGCAGAGAAGCCCAGTGCTGTTGTGCCTGTGGATAGGGTGCACGGGGACTGTGAAGACCAGCAAGAGCTTTCAGGGCTGGCCCCTTCCTTGTGGGAGAAAGAGCCGCACTTTTCCTTTTTCGGAAATAGGCTCTGCCGAGAACGAGCACCGTGAGATGCTGAGTCTCTGGGAAAGCACAGATGCCCAGTGCTGTTGTGCCTGTGGATAGGGTGCACGGGGACGGTGAAGACCAGCAAGAGGTTTCAGGGCTGGCTCCTTCCTTGTGGGAGAAGGAGCCTGACGTTTGCTTTTTGGAAAAAGGCTCTGCCGATAACGAGCGCCGTGAGATGTACCGACTATGGGAAAGCAGAGAAGTCCAGTTCTGTTGTGCCTGTGGATAGGGTGCACGGGGACGGTGAAGACCATCAAGAGCTTTCAGGGGTCGCCCCTTCGTTATGGAAGAAGGAGCCGGACGTTTGCCTTTTCAGAAAAAGGCTCTGCCGAGAACGAGCGCCGTGAGATGCTGAGTCTCTGGGAAAGCACAGATGCCCAGTGCTGTTGTGCCTGTGGATAGGGTGCACGGGGACTGTGAAGACCAGCAAGAGCTTTCAGGGCTGGCCCCTTCCTTGTGGGAGAAAGAGCCGCACGTTTGCTTTTTCGCAAATAGGCTCTGCCGAGAACGAGCACCGTGAGATGGTGATTCTCTGGGAAAGCACAGATGCCCACTGCTGTTGTGCCTGTGGATAGGCTGCATGGGGACGGTGAAGACCAGCAAGAGGTTTCAGCGCTGGCTCCTTCCTTGTGGGAGAAAGAGCCGGACGTTTCCCTTTTTGGAAAGAGTCTCTGTCGAGAACCAGCGCCGTGAGATGTACCAACTATGGGAAAGCAGAGAAGTCCACTTCTGTTGTGCCTGTGGATAGGGTGCACGGGAATGGTGAAGACCAGCAAGAGGTTTCAGGGCTGGCTCCTTCCTTGTGGGAGAAAGAGGCGGACGTTTGCTTTTTGGAAAAAGGCTCTGCCGAGAACGAGCGCCATGAGATGTACCGACTATGGGAAAGCAGAGAAGTTCAGTTCTGTTGTGCCTGTGGATAGGCTGCACGGGGACTGTGAAGACCAGCAAGAGCTTTCAGGGCTGGCCCCTTCCTTGTGGGAGAAAGAGCCGCACGTTTGCTTTTTCGGAAAGCGGCTCTGCCGAGAACGAGCACCGTGAGATGCTGATTCTCTGGGAAAGCACAGATGCCCAGTGCTGTTGTGCCTGTGGATAGGCTGCACGGGGACGGTGAAGACCAGCAAGAGGTTTCAGGGCTGGCCCCTTCCTTGTGGGAGAAGGAGCCTGACGTTTGATTTTTCGGAAATAGGCTCTGCCGAGAACGAGCACCGTGAGATGCTGAGTCTCTGGGAAAGCACAGATGCCCAGTGCTGTTGTGCCTGTGGATAGGCTGCACGGGGACGGTGAAGACCAGCAAGAGGTTTCAGCGCTGGCCCCTTCCTTGTGGGAGAAAGAGCCGGACGTTTCCCTTTTTGGAAAGAGTCTCTGTCGAGAACCAGCGCCGTGAGGTGTACCGACTATGGGAAAGCAGAGAAGTCCAGTTCGGTTGTGCCTGTGGATAGGGTGCACGGGAACGGTGAAGACCAGCAAGAGCTTTCAGGGCTTACCCCTTCCTTATGGAAGAAGGAGCCGCACGTTTGCCTTTTCAGAAAAAGGCTGTGCCGAGAACGAGCACCGTGAGATGCTGAGTCTCTGGGAAAGCACAGATGCCCAGTGCTGTTGTGCCTGTGGATAGGGTGCACGGGGACGGTGAAGACCAGCAAGAGGTTTCAGGGCTGGCTCCTTCCTTCTGGGAGAAAGAGCAGGACGTTTGCTTTTTGGAAAAAGGCTCTGCCGAGAACGAGCGCCGTGAGATGTACCGACTATGGGAAAGCAGAGAAGCCCAGTGCTGTTGTGCCTGTGGATAGGGTGCACGGGGACTGTGAAGACCAGCAAGAGCTTTCAGGGCTGGCCCCTTCCTTGTGGGAGAAAGAGCCGCACTTTTCCTTTTTCGGAAATAGGCTCTGCCGAGAACGAGCACCGTGAGATGCTGAGTCTCTGGGAAAGCACAGATGCCCAGTGCTGTTGTGCCTGTGGATAGGGTGCACGGGGACGGTGAAGACCAGCAAGAGGTTTCAGGGCTGGCTCCTTCCTTGTGGGAGAAGGAGCCTGACGTTTGCTTTATGGAAAAAGGCTCTGCCGAGAACGAGCGCCGTGAGATGTACCGACTATGGGAAAGCAGAGAAGTCCGGTTCTGTTGTGCCTGTGGATAGGGTGCACGGGGACGGTGAAGACCATCAAGAGCTTTCAGGGGTCGCCCCTTCGTTATGGAAGAAGGAGCCGGACGTTTGCCTTTTCAGAAAAAGGCTCTGCCGAGAACGAGCGCCGTGAGATGTACCGACTGTGAGAAAGCAGAGAAGCCCAGTGCTGTTGTGCCTGTGGATAGGCTGCACGGGGACTGTGAAGACCAGCAAGAGGTTTCAGGGCTGGCCCCTTCCTTGTGGGAGAAGGAGCCTGACGTTTGATTTTTCGGAAATAGGCTCTGCCGAGAACGAGCACCGTGAGATGCTGAGTCTCTGGGAAAGCACAGATGCCCAGTGCTGTTGTGCCTGTGGATACGCTGCACGGGGACGGTGAAGACCAGCAAGAGGTTTCAGCGCTGGCCCCTTCCTTGTGGGAGAAAGAGCCGGACGTTTCCCTTTTTGGAAAGAGTCTCTGTCGAGAACCAGCGCCGTGAGGTGTACCGACTATGGGAAAGCAGAGAAGTCCAGTTCGGTTGTGCCTGTGGATAGGGTGCACGGGAACGGTGAAGACCAGCAAGAGCTTTCAGGGCTTACCCCTTCCTTATGGAAGAAGGAGCCGCACGTTTGCCTTTTCAGAAAAAGGCTGTGCCGAGAACGAGCACCGTGAGATGCTGAGTCTCTGGGAAAGCACAGATGCCCAGTGCTGTTGTGCCTGTGGATAGGCTGCACGGGGACTGTGAAGACCAGCAAGAGGTTTCAGGGCTGGCCCCTTCCTTGTGGGAGAAAGAGCCGCACGTTTGATTTTTCAGAAAGAGGATCTGCCGAGAACAATCACCGTGAGATGCTGAGTCTCTGGGAAAGCACAGATGCCCAGTGCTGTTGTGCCTGTGGATACGCTGCACGGGGATGGTGAAGACCAGGAAGAGGTTTCAGGGCTGGCTCCTTCCTTGTGGGAGAAAGTCCTGGACGTTTGCTTTCTTGAAAAAGGCTCTGCCGAGAACGAGCGCCGTGAGATGTACCGACTATGGGAAAGCAGAGAAGTCCAGTTCTGTTGTGCCTGTGGATAGGCTGCACGGGGATGGTGAAGACCAGCAAGAGCTTTCAGGGCTGGCCCCTTCCTTATGGGAGAAAGAGCCGGACGTTTGATTTTTCAGAAAGAGGATCTGCCGAGAACAAGCACCGTGAGATGCTGAGTCTCTGGGAAAGCACAGATGCCCAGTGCTGTTGTGCCTGTGGATAGGCTGCACGGGGATGGTGAAGACCAGCAAGAGCTTTCAGGGCTTACCCCTTCCTTGTGGGAGAAAGAGCCGCACGTTTGCTTTTTCGGAAAGAGGCTCTGCCGAGAACGAGCACCGTGAGATGCTGAGTCTCTGGGAAAGCACAGATGCCCAGTGCTGTTGTGCCTGTGGATAGGCTGCACGGGGACGGTGTAGAGCAGCAATAGCTTTCAGGGCTGGCCCCTTCCTTGTGGAAGAAGGAGCCGGACGTTTCCCTTTTGGAAAGAGTCTCTGCCGAGAACCAGCGCCGTGAGATGCTGAGTCTCTGGGAAAGCACAGATGCCCAGTTCTGTTGTGCCTGAGGATAGGCTGCACGGGGACGGTGAAGACCAGCAAGAGCTTTCAGGGCTGGCCCCTTCCTTGTGGGAGAAAGAGCCGCACGTTTGCTTTTTCGGAAAGAGGCTCTGCCGAGAACAAGCACCGTGAGATGCTGAGTCTCTGGGAAAGCACAGATGCCCAGTGCTGTTGTGCCTGTGGATAGGCTGCACGGGGACGGTGAAGACCAGCAAGAGCTTTCAGGGCTGGCTCCTTCCTTGTGGGAGAAAGAGCAGGACGTTTGCTTTTTTTAAAAAGGCTCTGCCGAGAACGAGCACCGTGAGATGTACCGACTATGGGAAAGCAGAGAAGTCCAGTTCTGTTGTGCCTGTGGATAGGGTGCACGGGGACTGTGAAGACCAGCAAGAGCTTTCAGGGCTGGCCCCTTCCTTGTGGGAGAAAGAGCCGCAAGTTTGCTTTTTCGGAAAGAGGCTCTGCCGAGAACAAGCACCGTGAGATGCTGAGTCTCTGGGAAAGCACAGATGCCCAGTGCTGTTGTGCCTGTGGATAGGCTGCACGGGGATGGTGAAGACCAGCAAGAGGTTTCAGGGCTGGCTCCTTCCTTGTGGGAGAAAGAGCCGCACGTATTGCTCTTTGGAAATAGGCTCTGCCGAGAACGAGCACCGTGAGATGCTGAGTCTCTGGGAAAGCACAGATGCCCAGTGCTGTTGTGCCTGTGGATAGGCTGCACGGGGACGGTGTAGAGCAGCAAGAGCTTTCAGGGCTTACCCCTTCCTTGTGGAAGAAGGAGCCGGACGTTTGCCTTTTCAGAAAAAGGCTCTGCCGAGAACGAGCGCCGTGAGATGTACTGACTGTGAGAAAGCAGAGAAGCCCAGTGCTGTTGTGCCTGTGGATAGGCTGCACGGGGACTGTGAAGACCAGCAAGAGCTTTCAGGGCTGGCCCCTTCCTTGTGGGAGAAAGAGCCGCACGTTTGCTTTTTCGGAAAGAGGCTCTGCCGAGAACAAGCACCGTGAGATGCTGAGTCTCTGGGAAAGCACAGATGCCCAGTGCCGTTGTGCCTGTGGATAGGCTGCACGGGGATGGTGAAGACCAGCAAGAGGTTTCAGGGCTGGCTCCTTCCTTGTGGGAGAAAGTGCCGGACGTTTCCCTTTTTGGAAAAAGGCTCTGCCGAGAACGAGCGCCGTGAGATGTACCGACTATGGGAAAGCAGAGAAGTCCAGTTCTGTTGTGCCTGTGGATAGGCTGCACGGGAACGGTGAAGACCAGCAAGAGCTTTCAGGGCTTACCCCTTCCTTATGGAAGAAGGAGCCGGACGTTTGCCTTTTCAGAAAAAGGCTCTGCCGAGAACGAGCGCCGTGAGATGTACCGACTGTGAGAAAGCAGAGAAGCCCAGTGCTGTTGTGCCTGTGGATAGGCTGCACGGGGACTGTGAAGACCAGCAAGAGCTTTCAGGGCTGGCCCCTTCCTTGTGGGAGAAAGAGCCGCACGTTTGCTTTTTCGGAAAGAGGATCTGCCGAGAACAAGCAGTGTGAGATGCTGAGTCTCTGGGAAAGCAAAGATGCCCAGTGCTGTTGTGCCTGTGGATAGGGTGCACGGGGACGGTGAAGACCAGCAAGGGCTTTCAGGGCTGGCTCCTTCCTTGTGGGAGAAAGAGCCGGACGTTTGATTTTTCGGAAATAGGCTCTGCCGAGAACGAGCACCGTGAGATGCTGAGTCTCTGGGAAAGCACAGATGCCCAGTGCTGTTGTGCCTGTGGATAGGGTGCACGGGGACGGTGTAGAGCAGCAAGAGGTTTCAGGGCTGGCCCCTTCCTTGTGGGAGAAAGAGCCGGACGTTTCCCTTTTTGGAAATAGTCTCTGTCGAGAACCAGCGCCGTGAGGTGTACCGACTATGGGAAAGCAGAGAAGTCCAGTTCTGTTGTGCCTGTGGATAGGGTGCACGGGAACGGTGAAGACCATCAAGAGCTTTCAGGGGTCGCCCCTTCGTTATGGAAGAAGGAGCCGGACGTTTGCCTTTTCAGAAAAAGGCTCTGCCGAGAACGAGCGCCGTGAGATGTACCGACTGTGAGAAAGCAGAGAAGCCCAGTGCTGTTGTACCTGTGGATAGGCTGCACGGGGACTGTGAAGACCAGCAAGAGCTTTCAGGGCTGGCCCCTTCCTTGTGGGAGAAGGAGCCTGACGTTTCCCTTTTTGGAAAGAGGCTCTGCCGAGAACCAGCGCCGTGAGATGCTGAGTCTCTGGGAAAGCACAGATGCCCAGTGCTGTTGTGCCTGTGGATAGGCTGCACGGGGACGGTGTAGAGCAGCAAGAGCTTTCAGGGCTGGCCCCTTCCTTGTGGGAGAAAGAGCCGGACGTTTGCTTTTTCGGAAAGAGGCTCTGCCGAGAACGAGCACCGTGAGATGCTGAGTCTCTGGGAAAGCAGAGATGCCCAGTGCTGTTGTGCCTGTGGATAGGCTGCACGGGGACGGTGAAGACCAGCAAGAGGTTTCAGGGCTGGCTCCTTCCTTGTGGGAGAAAGAGGCGGACGTTTGCTTTTTGGAAAAAGGCTCTGCCGAGAACGAGCGCCGTGAGATGTACCGACTATGGGAAAGCAGAGAAGTTCAGTTCTGTTGTGCCTGTGGATATGCTGCACGGGGACTGTGAAGACCAGCAAGAGCTTTCAGGGCTGGCCCCTTCCTTGTGGGAGAAAGAGCCGCACGTTTGCTTTTTCGGAAAGCGGCTCTGCCGAGAACGAGCACCGTGAGATGCTGAGTCTCTGGGAAAGCAAAGATGCCCAGTGCTGTTGTGCCTGTGGATAGGGTGCACAGGGACTGTGAAGACCAGCAAGAGCTTTCAGGGCTGGCCCCTTCCTTGTGGGAGAAAGAGCCGCACGTATTGCTTTTTCGCAAATAGGCTCTGCCGAGAACGAGCACCGTGAGATGCTGATTCTCTGGGAAAGCACAGATGACCAGTGCTGTTGTGCCTGTGGATAGCCTGCACGGGGACGGTGAAGGCCAGCAAGAGGTTTCAGGGCTGGCTCCTTCCTTGTGGGAGAAGGAGCCTGACGTTTGCTTTTTGGAAAAAGGCTCTGCCGAGAACGAGCGCCGTGAGATGTACCGACTATGGGAAACAGAGAAGTCCAGTTCTGTTGTGCCTGTGGATAGGGTGCACGGGGACGGTGAAGACCATCAAGAGCTTTCAGGGGTCGCCCCTTCGTTATGGAAGAAGGAGCCGGACGTTTGCCTTTTCAGAAAAAGGCTCTGCCGAGAACGAGCGCCGTGAGATGTACCGACTGTGAGAAAGCAGAGAAGCCCAGTGCTGTTGTGCCTGTGGATAGGCTGCACGGGGACTGTGAAGACCAGCAAGAGCTTTCAGGGCTGGCCCCTTCCTTGTGGGAGAAGGAGCCTGACGTTTCCCTTTTTGGAAAGAGGCTCTGCCGAGAACCAGCGCCGTGAGATGCTGAGTCTCTGGGAAAGCACAGATGCCCAGTGCTGTTGTGCCTGTGGATAGGCTGCACGGGGACTGTGAAGACCAGCAAGAGCTTTCAGGGCTGGCCCCTTCCTTGTGGGAGAAAGAGCCGGACGTTTGATTTTTCGGAAATAGGCTCTGCCGAGAACGAGCACCGTGAGATGCTGAGTCTCTGGGAAAGCACAGATGCCCAGTGCTGTTGTGCCTGTGGATAGGGTGCACGGGGACGGTGAAGACCAGCAAGAGGTTTCAGCGCTGGCCCCTTCCTTGTGGGAGAAAGAGCCGGACGTTTCCCTTTTTGGAAAGAGTCTCTGTCGAGAACCAGCGCCGTGAGGTGTACCGACTATGGGAAAGCAGAGAAGTCCAGTTCGGTTGTGCCTGTGGATAGGCTGCACGGGGATGGTGAAGACCAGCAAGAGCTTTCAGGGCTTACCCCTTCCTTATGGAAGAAGGAGCCGCACGTTTGCCTTTTCAGAAAAACGCTGTGCCGAGAACGAGCACCGTGAGATGCTGAGTCTCTGGGAAAGCACAGATGCCCAGTGCTGTTGTGCCTGTGGATAGGGTGCACGGGGACGGTGAAGACCAGCAAGAGGTTTCAGGGCTGGCTCCTTCCTTCTGGGAGAAAGAGCAGGACGTTTGCTTTTTGGAAAAAGGCTCTGCCGAGAACGAGCGCCGTGAGATGTACCGACTATGGGAAAGCAGAGAAGCCCAGTGCTGTTGTGCCTGTGGATAGGGTGCACGGGGACTGTGAAGACCAGCAAGAGCTTTCAGGGCTGGCCCCTTCCTTGTGGGAGAAAGAGCCGCACTTTTCCTTTTTCGGAAATAGGCTCTGCCGAGAACGAGCACCGTGAGATGCTGAGTCTCTGGGAAAGCACAGATGCCCAGTGCTGTTGTGCCTGTGGATAGGGTGCACGGGGACGGTGAAGACCAGCAAGAGGTTTCAGGGCTGGCTCCTTCCTTGTGGGAGAAGGAGCCTGACGTTTGCTTTTTGGAAAAAGGCTCTGCCGAGAACGAGCGCCGTGAGATGTACCGACTATGGGAAAGCAGAGAAGTCCAGTTCTGTTGTGCCTGTGGATAGGGTGCACGGGGACGGTGAAGACCATCAAGAGCTTTCAGGGGTCGCCCCTTCGTTATGGAAGAAGGAGCCGGACGTTTGCCTTTTCAGAAAAAGGCTGTGCCGAGAACGAGCGCCGTGAGATGTTCCGACTGTGAGAAAGCAGAGAAGCCCAGTGCTGTTGTGCCTGTGGATAGGCTGCACGGGGACTGTGAAGACCAGCAAGAGCTTTCAGGGCTGGCCCCTTCCTTGTGGGAGAAAGAGCCGCACGTTTGCTTTTTCGGAAAGAGGCTCTGCCGAGAATGAGCACCGTGAGATGCTGAGTCTCTGGGAAAGCACAGATGCCCAGTGCTGTTGTGCCTGTGGATAGGGTGCACGGGGACTGTGAAGACCAGCAAGAGCTTTCAGGGCTGGCCCCTTCCTTGTGGGAGAAAGAGCCGCACGTTTGCTTTTTCGCAAATAGGCTCTGCCGAGAACGAGCACCGTGAGATGCTGAGTCTCTGGGAAAGCACAGATGCCCAGTGCTGTTGTGCCTGTGGATAGGGTGCACGGGGACGGTGAAGACCAGCAAGAGGTTTCAGGGCTGGCTCCTTCCTTCTGGGAGAAAGAGCAGGACGTTTCCCTTTTTGGAAAGAGTCTCTGTCGAGAACCAGCGCCGTGAGATGTACCGACTATGGGAAAGCAGAGAAGTCCACTTCTGTTGTGCCTGTGGATAGGGTGCACGGGAATGGTGAAGACCAGCAAGAGGTTTCAGGGCTGGCTCCTTCCTTGTGGGAGAAAGAGGCGGACGTTTGCTTTTTGGAAAAAGGCTCTGCCGAGAACGAGCGCCATGAGATGTACCGACTATGGGAAAGCAGAGAAGTTCAGTTCTGTTGTGCCTGTGGATAGGCTGCACGGGGACTGTGAAGACCAGCAAGAGCTTTCAGGGCTGGCCCCTTCCTTGTGGGAGAAAGAGCCGCACGTTTGCTTTTTCGGAAAGCGGCTCTGCCGAGAACGAGCACCGTGAGATGCTGATTCTCTGGGAAAGCACAGATGCCCAGTGCTGTTGTGCCTGTGGATAGGCTGCACGGGGACGGTGAAGACCAGCAAGAGGTTTCAGGGCTGGCCCCTTCCTTGTGGGAGAAGGAGCCTGACGTTTGATTTTTCGGAAATAGGCTCTGCCGAGAACGAGCACCGTGAGATGCTGAGTCTCTGGGAAAGCACAGATGCCCAGTGCTGTTGTGCCTGTGGATAGGCTGCACGGGGACGGTGAAGACCAGCAAGAGGTTTCAGGGCTGGCTCCTTCCTTGTGGGAGAAAGAGCCGGACGTTTCCCTTTTTGGAAAGAGTCTCTGTCGAGAACCAGCGCCGTGAGGTGTACCGACTATGGGAAAGCAGAGAAGTCCAGTTCGGTTGTGCCTGTGGATAGGGTGCACGGGAACGGTGAAGACCAGCAAGAGCTTTCAGGGCTTACCCCTTCCTTATGGAAGAAGGAGCCGCACGTTTGCCTTTTCAGAAAAAGGCTGTGCCGAGAACGAGCACCGTGAGATGCTGAGTCTCTGGGAAAGCACAGATGCCCAGTGCTGTTGTGCCTGTGGATAGGGTGCACGGGGACGGTGAAGACCAGCAAGAGGTTTCAGGGCTGGCTCCTTCCTTCTGGGAGAAAGAGCAGGACGTTTGCTTTTTGGAAAAAGGCTCTGCCGAGAACGAGCGCCGTGAGATGTACCGACTATGGGAAAGCAGAGAAGCCCAGTGCTGTTGTGCCTGTGGATAGGGTGCACGGGGACTGTGAAGACCAGCAAGAGCTTTCAGGGCTGGCCCCTTCCTTGTGGGAGAAAGAGCCGCACTTTTCCTTTTTCGGAAATAGGCTCTGCCGAGAACGAGCACCGTGAGATGCTGAGTCTCTGGGAAAGCACAGATACCCAGTGCTGTTGTGCCTGTGGATAGGCTGCACGGGGACTGTGAAGACCAGCAAGAGGTTTCAGGGCTGGCCCCTTCCTTGTGGGAGAAAGAGCCGCACGTTTGATTTTTCAGAAAGAGGATCTGCCGAGAACAATCACCGTGAGATGCTGAGTCTCTGGGAAAGCAAAGATGCCCAGTGCTGTTGTGCCTGTGGATACGCTGCACGGGGACGGTGAAGACCAGGAAGAGGTTTCAGGGCTGGCTCCTTCCTTGTGGGAGAAAGTCCTGGACGTTTGCTTTCTTGAAAAAGGCTCTGCCGAGAACGAGCGCCGTGAGATGTACCGACTATGGGAAAGCAGAGAAGTCCAGTTCTGTTGTGCCTGTGGATAGGCTGCACGGGGATGGTGAAGACCAGCAAGAGCTTTCAGGGCTGGCCCCTTCCTTATGGGAGAAAGAGCCGGACGCTTGATTTTTCAGAAAGAGGATCTGCCGAGAACAAGCACCGTGAGATGCTGAGTCTCTGGGAAAGCACAGATGCCCAGTGCTGTTGTGCCTGTGGATAGGCTGCACGGGGATGGTGAAGACCAGCAAGAGCTTTCAGGGCTTACCCCTTCCTTGTGGGAGAAAGAGCCGCACGTTTGCTTTTTCGGAAAGAGGCTCTGCCGAGAACGAGCACCGTGAGATGCTGAGTCTCTGGGAAAGCACAGATGCCCAGTGCTGTTGTGCCTGTGGATAGGTTGCACGGGGACGGTGTAGAGCAGCAATAGCTTTCAGGGCTGGCCCCTTCCTTGTGGAAGAAGGAGCCGGACGTTTCCCTTTTGGAAAGAGTCTCTGCCGAGAACCAGCGCCGTGAGATGCTGAGTCTCTGGGAAAGCACAGATGCCCAGTTCTGTTGTGCCTGAGGATAGGCTGCACGGGGACGGTGAAGACCAGCAAGAGCTTTCAGGGCTGGCCCCTTCCTTGTGGGAGAAAGAGCCGCACGTTTGCTTTTTCGGAAATAGGCTCTGCCGAGAACAAGCACCGTGAGATGCTGAGTCTCTGGGAAAGCACAGATGCCCAGTGCTGTTGTGCCTGTGGATAGGCTGCACGGGGACGGTGAAGACCAGCAAGAGGTTTCAGGGCTGGCTCCTTCCTTGTGGGAGAAAGAGCAGGACGTTTGCTTTTTTTAAAAAGGCTCTGCCGAGAACGAGCACCGTGAGATGTACCGACTATGGGAAAGCACAGATGCCCAGTGCTGTTGTGCCTGTGGATAGGCTGCACGGGGATGGTGAAGACCAGCAAGAGCTTTCAGGGCTTCCCCCTTCCTTGTGGGAGAAAGAGCCGCACGTATTGCTCTTTGGAAATAGGCTCTGCCGAGAACGAGCACCGTGAGATGCTGAGTCTCTGGGAAAGCACAGATGCCCAGTGCTGTTGTGCCTGTGGATAGGCTGCACGGGGACGGTGTAGAGCAGCAAGAGCTTTCAGGGCTTACCCCTTCCTTGTGGAAGAAGGAGCCGGACGTTTGCCTTTTCAGAAAAAGGCTCTGCCGAGAACGAGCGCCGTGAGATGTACCGACTGTGAGAAAGCAGAGAAGCCCAGTGCTGTTGTGCCTGTGGATAGGCTGCACGGGGACTGTGAAGACCAGCAAGAGCTTTCAGGGCTGGCCCCTTCCTTGTGGGAGAAAGAGCCGCACGTTTGCTTTTTCGGAAAGAGGCTCTGCCGAGAACAAGCACCGTGAGATGCTGAGTCTCTGGGAAAGCACAGATGCCCAGTGCCGTTGTGCCTGTGGATAGGCTGCACGGGGATGGTGAAGACCAGCAAGAGGTTTCAGGGCTGGCTCCTTCCTTGTGGGAGAAAGTGCCGGACGTTTCCCTTTTTGGAAAAAGGCTCTGCCGAGAACGAGCGCCGTGAGATGTACCGACTATGGGAAAGCAGAGAAGTCCAGTTCTGTTGTGCCTGTGGATAGGGTGCACGGGAAAGGTGAAGACCAGCAAGAGCTTTCAGGGCTTACCCCTTCCTTATGGAAGAAGGAGCCGGACGTTTGCCTTTTCAGAAAAAGGCTCTGCCGAGAACGAGCGCCGTGAGATGTACCGACTGTGAGAAAGCAGAGAAGCCCAGTGCTGTTGTGCCTTTGGATAGGCTGCACGGGGACTGTGAAGACCAGCAAGAGCTTTCAGGGCTGGCCCCTTCCTTGTGGGAGAAAGAGCCGCACGTTTGCTTTTTCGGAAAGAGGATCTGCCGAGAACAAGCAGTGTGAGATGCTGAGTCTCTGGGAAAGCAAAGATGCCCAGTGCTGTTGTGCCTGTGGATAGGGTGCACGGGGACGGTGAAGACCAGCAAGGGCTTTCAGGGCTGGCTCCTTCCTTGTGGGAGAAAGAGCCGGACGTTTGATTTTTCGGAAATAGGCTCTGCCGAGAACGAGCACCGTGAGATGCTGAGTCTCTGGGAAAGCACAGATGCCCAGTGCTGTTGTGCCTGTGGATAGGGTGCACGGGGACGGTGTAGAGCAGCAAGAGGTTTCAGGGCTGGCCCCTTCATTGTGGGAGAAAGAGCCGGACGTTTCCCTTTTTGGAAAGAGTCTCTGTCGAGAACCAGCGCCGTGAGGTGTACCGACTATGGGAAAGCAGAGAAGTCCAGTTCGGTTGTGCCTGTGGATAGGGTGCACGGGAACGGTGAAGACCAGCAAGAGCTTTCAGGGCTTACCCCTTCCTTATGGAAGAAGGAGCCGCACGTTTGCCTTTTCAGAAAAACGCTGTGCCGAGAACGAGCACCATGAGATGCTGAGTCTCTGGGAAAGCACAGATGCCCAGTGCTGTTGTGCCTGTGGATAGGGTGCACGGGGACGGTATAGAGCAGCAAGAGCTTTCAGGGCTGGCCCCTTCCTTGTGGGAGAAAGAGCCGGACGTTTGCTTTTTGGAAAAAGGCTCTGCCGAGAACGAGCGCCGTGAGATGTACCGAGTATGGGAAAGCAGAGAAGTCCAGTTCTGTTGTGCCTGTGGATAGGGTGCACGGGAATGGTGAAGACCAGCAAGAGCTTTCAGGGCTGGCCCCTTCCTTGTGGGAGAAAGAGCCGGACGTTTGATTTTTCGGAAAGAGGCTCTGCCGAGAACAAGCTCCGTGAGATGCTGAGTCTCTGGGAAAGCACAGATGCCCAGTGCTGTTGTGCCTGTGGATAGGCTGCACGGGGACGGTGAAGACCAGCAAGAGCTTTCAGGGCTTACACCTACCTTATGGAAGAAGGAGCCGGACGTTTGCCTTTTCAGAAAAAGGCTCTGCCGAGAACGAGCGCCGTGAGATGTACCGACTGTGAGAAAGCAGAGAAGCCCAGTGCTGTTGTGCCTGTGGATAGGCTGCACGGGGACGGTGAAGACCAGCAAGAGGTTTGAGGGCTGGCTCCTTCCTTCTGGGAGAAAGAGGCGGACGTTTCCTTTTTGGAAAAAGGCTCTGCCGAGGACGAGCGGCGTGACATGTACCGACTATGGGAAAGCAGAGAAGTTCAGTTCTGTTGTGCCTGTGGATAGGCTGCACGGGGACTGTGAAGACCAGCAAGAGCTTTCAGGGCTGGCCCCTTCCTTGTGGGAGAAAGAGCCGCACGTTTGCTTTTTGGAAAAAGGCTCTGCCGAGAACGAGCACCGTGAGATGCTGAGTCTCTGGGAAAGCACAGATGCCCAGTGCTGTTGTGCCTGTGGATAGGGTGCACGGGGAGGGTGTAGAGCAGCAAGAGCTTTCAGGGCTGGCCCCTTCCTTGTGGGAGAAAGAGCCGGACGTTTCCCTTTTTGGAAAGAGTCTCTGCCGAGAATCAGCGCCGTGAGATGTACCGACTATGGGAAAGCAGAGAAGTCAAGTTCTCTTGTGCCTGTGGATAGGGTGCACGGGAACGGTGAAGACCAGCAAGAGCTTTCAGGGCTTACCCCTTCGTTATGGAAGAAGGAGCCGGACGTTTGCCTTTTCAGAAAAAGGCTCTGCCGAGAACGAGCGCCGTGAGATGTACCGACTGTGAGAAAGCAGAGAAGCCCAGTGCTGTTGTGCCTGTGGATAGGCTGCACGGGGACTGTGAAGACCAGCAAGAGCTTTCAGGGCTGGCCCCTTCCTTGTGGGAGAAAGAGCCGCACTTTTCCTTTTTCGGAAAGAGGCTCTGCCGACAACGAGCACCGTGAGATGCTGAGTCTCTGGGAAAGCAAAGATGCCCAGTGCTGTTGTGCCTGTGGATAGGCTGCACGGGGACTGTGAAGACCAGCAAGAGGTTTCAGGGCTGGCCCCTTCCTTGTGGGAGAAAGAGCCGGACGTTTGATTTTTCAGAAAGAGGCTCTGCCGAGAACAAGCACCGTGAGATGCTGAGTCTCTGGGAAAGCACAGATGCCCAGTGCTGTTGTGCCTGTGGATACGCTGCACGGGGACGGTGAAGACCAGGAAGAGGTTTCAGGGCTGGCTCCTTCCTTGTGGGAGAAAGTCCTGGACGTTTGCTTTCTTGAAAAAGGCTCTGCCGAGAACGAGCGCCGTGAGATGTACCGACTATGGGAAAGCAGAGAAGTCCAGTTCTGTTGTGCCTGTGGATAGGCTGCACGGGGATGGTGAAGACCAGCAAGAGCTTTCAGGGCTGGCCCCTTCCTTATGGGAGAAAGAGCCGGACGTTTGATTTTTCAGAAAGAGGCTCTGCCGAGAACGAGCACCGTGAGATGCTGAGTCTCTGGGAAAGCACAGATGCCCAGTGCTGTTGTGCCTGTGGATAGGGTGCACGGGGAGGGTGTAGAGCAGCAAGAGCTTTCAGGGCTGGCCCCTTCCTTGTGGGAGAAAGAGCCGGACGTTTCCCTTTTTTGGAAAGAGTCTCTGCCGAGAACGAGCGCCGTGAGATGTACCGACTATGGGAAAGCAGAGAAGTCCAGTTCTGTTGTGCCTGTGGATAGGGTGCACGGGGACGGTGAAGACCATCAAGAGCTTTCAGGGGTCGCCCCTTCGTTATGGAAGAAGGAGCCGGACGTTTGCCTTTTCAGAAAAAGGCTCTGCCGAGAACGAGCGCCGTGAGATGTACCGACTGTGAGAAAGCAGAGAAGCCCAGTGCTGTTGTGCCTGTGGATAGGCTGCACGGGGACTGTGAAGACCAGCAAGAGCTTTCAGGGCTGGCCCCTTCCTTGTGGGAGAAAGAGCCGCAATTTTCCTTTTTCGGAAAGAGGCTCTGCCGACAACGAGCACCGTGAGATGCTGCGTCTCTTGGAAAGCAAAGATGCCCAGTGCTGTTGTGCTTGTGGATAGGCTGCACGGGGACTGTGAAGACCAGCAAGAGGTTTCAGGGCTGGCCCCTTCCTTGTGGGAGAAAGAGCCGGACGTTTGATTTTTCAGAAAGAGGCTCTGCCGAGAACAAGCACCGTGAGATGCTGAGTCTCTGGGAAAGCACAGATGCCCAGTGCTGTTGTGCCTGTGGATACGCTGCACGGGGACGGTGAAGACCAGGAAGAGGTTTCAGGGCTGGCTCCTTCCTTGTGGGAGAAAGTCCTGGACGTTTGCTTTCTTGAAAAAGGCTCTGCCGAGAACGAGCGCCGTGAGATGTACCGACTATGGGAAAGCAGAGAAGTCCAGTTCTGTTGTGCCTGTGGATAGGCTGCACGGGGATGGTGAAGACCAGCAAGAGCTTTCAGGGCTGGCCCCTTCCTTATGGGAGAAAGAGCCGGACGTTTGATTTTTCAGAAAGAGGCTCTGCCGAGAACAAGCACCGTGAGATGCTGAGTCTCTGGGAAAGCACAGATGCCCAGTGCTGTTGTGCCTGTGGATAGGCTGCACGGGGATGGTGAAGACCAGCAAGAGCTTTCAGGGCTTACCCCTTCCTTGTGGGAGAAAGAGCCGCACGTTTGCTTTTTCGGAAAGAGGCTCTGCCGAGAACGAGCACCGTGAGATGCTGAGTCTCTGGGAAAGCACAGATGCCCAGTGCTGTTGTGCCTGTGGATAGGTTGCACGGGCACGGTGTAGAGCAGCAATAGCTTTCAGGGCTGGCCCCTTCCTTGTGGAAGAAGGAGCTGGACGTTTCCCTTTTTGGAAAGAGTCTCTGCCGAGAACCAGCGCCGTGAGATGCTGAGTCTCTGGGAAAGCACAGATGCCCAGTGCTGTTGTGCCTGAGGATAGGCTGCACGGGGACGGTGAAGACCAGCAAGAGCTTTCAGGGCTGGCCCCTTCCTTGTGGGAGAAAGAGCCGCACGTTTGCTTTTTCGGAAATAGGCTCTGCCGAGAACAAGCACCGTGAGATGCTGAGTCTCTGGGAAAGCACAGATGCCCAGTGCTGTTGTGCCTGTGGATAGGCTGCACGGGGATGGTGAAGACCAGCAATAGCTTTCAGGGCTTACACCTTCATTGTGGGAGAAAGAGCCGCACGTATTGCTCTTTGGAAATAGGCTCTGCCGAGAACGAGCACCGTGAGATGCTGAGTCTCTGGGAAAGCACAGATGCCCAGTGCTGTTGTGCCTGTGGATAGGTTGCACGGGGACGGTGTAGAGCAGCAAGAGCTTTCAGGGCTTACACTTTCCTTGTGGAAGAAGGAGCCGGACGTTTGCCTTTTCAGAAAAAGGCTCTGCCGAGAACGAGCGCCGTGAGATGTACTGACTGTGAGAAAGCAGAGAAGCCCAGTGCTGTTGTGCCTGTGGATAGGCTGCACGGGGACTGTGAAGACCAGCAAGAGCTTTCAGGGCTGGCCCCTTCCTTGTGGGAGAAAGAGCCGCACGTTTGCTTTTTCGGAATTAGGCTCTGCCGAGAACAAGCACGGTGAGATGCTGAGTCTCTGGGAAAGCACAGATGCCCAGTGCCGTTGTGCCTGTGGATAGGGTGCACGGGGATGGTGAAGACCAGCAAGAGGTTTCAGGGCTGGCTCCTTCCTTGTGGGAGAAAGTGCCGGACGTTTCCCTTTTTGGAAAAAGGCTCTGCCGAGAACGAGCGCCGTGAGATGTACCGACTATGGGAAAGCAGAGAAGTCCAGTTCTGTTGTGCCTGTGGATAGGGTGCACGGGGACGGTGAAGACCATCAAGAGCTTTCAGGGGTCGCCCCTTCGTTATGGAAGAAGGAGCCGGACGTTTGCCTTTTCAGAAAAAGGCTCTGCCGAGAACGAGCGCCGTGAGATGTACCGACTGTGAGAAAGCAGAGAAGCCCAGTGCTGTTGTGCCTGTGGATAGGCTGCACGGGGACTGTGAAGACCAGCAAGAGCTTTCAGGGCTGGCCCCTTCCTTGTGGGAGAAGGAGCCTGACGTTTCCCTTTTTGCAAAGAGTCTCTGCCGAGAACCAGCGCCGTGAGATGCTGAGTCTCTGGGAAAGCAGAGAAGCCCAGTGCTGTTGTGCCTGTGGATAGGCTGCACGGGGACTGTGAAGACCAGCAAGAGCTTTCAGGGCTGGCCCCTTCCTTGTGGGAGAAAGAGCCGCACGTTTGCTTTTTGGAAAAAGGCTCTGCCGAGAACGAGCGCCGTGAGATGTACCGACTATGGGAAAGCCGAGAAGTCCAGTTCTGTTGTGCCTGTGGATAGGGTGCACGGGAACGGTGAAGACCAGCAAGAGCTTTCAGGGCTTACCCCTTCCTTATGGAAGAAGGAGCCGGACGTTTGCCTTTTCAGAAAAAGGCTCTGCCGAGAACGAGCGCCGTGAGATGTACCGACTGTGAGAAAGCAGAGAAGCCCAGTGCTGTTGTGCCTGTGGATAGGCTGCACGGGGACTGTGAAGACCAGCAAGAGCTTTCAGGGCTGGCCCCTTCCTTGTGGGAGAAAGAGCCGCACGTTTCCTTTTTCGGAAAGAGGCTCTGCCGAGAACAAGCAGTGTGAGATGCTGAGTCTCTGGGAAAGCAAAGATGCCCAGTGCTGTTGTGCCTGTGGATAGGCTGCACGGGGACTGTGAAGACCAGCAAGAGCTTTCAGGGCTGGCCCCTTCCTTGTGGGAGAAAGAGCCGCACGTTTCCTTTTTCGGAAAGAGGCTCTGCCGAGAACAAGCAGTGTGAGATGCTGAGTCTCTGGGAAAGCACAGATGCCCAGTGCTGTTGTGCCTGTGGATAGGGTGCACGGGGACGGTGAAGACCAGCAAGGGCTTTCAGGGCTGGCTCCTTCCTTGTGGGAGAAGGAGCCTGACGTTTCCCTTTTTGCAAAGAGTCTCTGCCGAGAACCAGCGCCGTGAGATGCTGAGTCTCTGGGAAAGCACAGATGCCCAGTGCTGTTGTGCCTGTGGATAGGCTGCACGGGGACTGTGAAGATCAGCAAGAGCTTTCAGGGCTGGCCCCTTCCTTGTGGGAGAAAGAGCCGGACGTTTGATTTTTCGGAAAGAGGCTCTGCCGAGAACGAGCACCGTGAGATGCTGAGTCTCTGGGAAAGCACAGATGCCCAGTGCTGTTGTGCCTGTGGATAGGCTGCACGGGGACGGTGAAGACCAGCAAGAGCTTTCAGGGCTGGCTCCTTCCTTCTGGGAGAAAGAGGCGGACGTTTGCTTTTTGGAAAAAGGCTCTGCCGAGAACGAGCGCCGTGACATGTACCGACTATGGGAAAGCAGAGAAGTTCAGTTCTGTTGTGCCTGTGGATAGGCTGCACGGGGACTGTGAAGACCAGCAAGAGCTTTCAGGGCTGGCCCCTTCCTTGTGGGAGAAAGAGCCGCACGTTTGCTTTTTGGAAAAAGGCTCTGCCGAGAACGAGCGCCGTGAGATGTACCGACTATGGGAAAGCAGAGAAGTCCAGTTCTGTTGTGCCTGTGGATAGGGTGCACGGGAATGGTGAAGACCAGCAAGAGCTTTCAGGGCTGGCCCCTTCATTATGGGAGAAAGAGCCGGACGTTTGATTTTTCGGAAAGAGGCTCTGCCGAGAACGAGCACCGTGAGATGCTGAGTCTCTGGGAAAGCACAGATGCCCAGTGCTGTTGTGCCTGTGGATACGCTGCACGGGGACGGTGAAGACCAGGAAGAGGTTTCAGGGCTGGCTCCTTCCTTGTGGGAGAAAGAGCCGCACGTTTGCTTTTTCGGAAAAGGCTCTGCCGAGAACGAGCACCGTGAGATGCTGAGTCTCTGGGAAAGCACAGATGCCCAGTGCTGTTGTGCCTGTGGATAGGCTGCACAGGGATGGTGAAGACCAGCAAGAGCTTTCAGGGCTGGCTCCTTCCTTGTGGGAGAAAGAGCCGCACGTTTGCTTTTTCCAAAATAGGCTCTGCCGAGAACGAGCACCGTGAGATGCTGAGTCTCTGGGAAAGCACAGATGCCCAGTGCTGTTGTGCCTGTGGATAGGGTGCACGGGGACGGTGTAGAGCAGCAAGAGCTTTCAGGGCTGGCCCCTTCCTTGTGGGAGAAAGAGCCGGACGTTTCCCTTTTTGGAAAGAGTCTCTGCCGAGAACGAGCGCCGTGAGATGTACCGACTATGGGAAAGCAGAGAAGTCAAGTTCTGTTGTGCCTGTGGATAGGGTGCACGGGAACGGTGAAGACCAGCAAGAGCTTTCAGGGCTTACCAGTTCCTTATGGAAGAAGGAGCCGGACGTTTGCCTTTTCAGAAAAAGGCTCTGCCGAGAACGAGCGCCGTGAGATGTACCGACTGTGAGAAAGCAGAGAAGCCCAGTGCTGTTGTGCCTGTGGATAGGCTGCACGGGGACTGTGAAGACCAGCAAGAGCTTTCAGGGCTGGCCCCTTCCTTGAGGGAGAAAGAGCCGCACTTTTCCTTTTTCGGAAATAGGCTCTGCCGAGAACGAGCACCGTGAGATGCTGAGTCACTGGGAAAGCACAGATGCCCAGTGCTGTTGTGCCTGTGGATAGGCTGCACGGGGACTGTGAAGACCAGCAAGAGGTTTCAGGGCTGGCCCCTTCCTTGTGGGAGAAAGAGCCGGACGTTTGATTTTTCAGAAAGAGGCTCTGCCGAGAACAAGCACCGTGAGATGCTGAGTCTCTGGGAAAGCACAGATGCCCAGTGCTGTTGTGCCTGTGGATATGCTGCACGGGGACGGTGAAGACCAGGAAGAGGTTTCAGGGCTGGCTCCTTCCTTGTGGGAGAAAGTCCTGGACGTTTGCTTTCTTGAAAAAGGCTCTGCCGAGAACGAGCGCCGTGAGATGTACCGACTATGGGAAAGCAGAGAAGTCCAGTTCTGTTGTGCCTGTGTATAGGGTGCACGGGGACTGTGAAGACCAGCAAGAGCTTTCAGGGCTGGCCCCTTCCTTGTGGGAGAAAGAGCCGCACGTTTGCTTTTTGGAAAAAGGCTCTGCCGAGAACGAGCGCCGTGAGATGTACCGACTATGGGAAAGCAGAGAAGTCCAGTTCTGTTGTGCCTGTGGATAGGGTGCACGGGAATGGTGAAGACCAGCAAGAGCTTTCAGGGCTGGCCCCTTCATTATGGGAGAAAGAGCCGGACGTTTGATTTTTCGGAAAGAGGCTCTGCCGAGAACGAGCACCGTGAGATGCTGAGTCTCTGGGAAAGCACAGATGCCCAGTGCTGTTGTGCCTGTGGATACGCTGCACGGGGACGGTGAAGACCAGGAAGAGGTTTCAGGGCTGGCTCCTTCCTTGTGGGAGAAAGAGCCGCACGTTTGCTTTTTCGGAAAAGGCTCTGCCGAGAACGAGCACCGTGAGATGCTGAGTCTCTGGGAAAGCACAGATGCCCAGTGCTGTTGTGCCTGTGGATAGGCTGCACAGGGATGGTGAAGACCAGCAAGAGCTTTCAGGGCTGGCTCCTTCCTTGTGGGAGAAAGAGCCGCACGTTTGCTTTTTCCAAAATAGGCTCTGCCGAGAACGAGCACCGTGAGATGCTGAGTCTCTGGGAAAGCACAGATGCCCAGTGCTGTTGTGCCTGTGGATAGGGTGCACGGGGACGGTGTAGAGCAGCAAGAGCTTTCAGGGCTGGCCCCTTCCTTGTGGGAGAAAGAGCCGGACGTTTCCCTTTTTGGAAAGAGTCTCTGCCGAGAACGAGCGCCGTGAGATGTACCGACTATGGGAAAGCAGAGAAGTCAAGTTCTGTTGTGCCTGTGGATAGGGTGCACGGGAACGGTGAAGACCAGCAAGAGCTTTCAGGGCTTACCAGTTCCTTATGGAAGAAGGAGCCGGACGTTTGCCTTTTCAGAAAAAGGCTCTGCCGAGAACGAGCGCCGTGAGATGTACCGACTGTGAGAAAGCAGAGAAGCCCAGTGCTGTTGTGCCTGTGGATAGGCTGCACGGGGACTGTGAAGACCAGCAAGAGCTTTCAGGGCTGGCCCCTTCCTTGAGGGAGAAAGAGCCGCACTTTTCCTTTTTCGGAAATAGGCTCTGCCGAGAACGAGCACCGTGAGATGCTGAGTCACTGGGAAAGCACAGATGCCCAGTGCTGTTGTGCCTGTGGATAGGCTGCACGGGGACTGTGAAGACCAGCAAGAGGTTTCAGGGCTGGCCCCTTCCTTGTGGGAGAAAGAGCCGGACGTTTGATTTTTCAGAAAGAGGCTCTGCCGAGAACAAGCACCGTGAGATGCTGAGTCTCTGGGAAAGCACAGATGCCCAGTGCTGTTGTGCCTGTGGATATGCTGCACGGGGACGGTGAAGACCAGGAAGAGGTTTCAGGGCTGGCTCCTTCCTTGTGGGAGAAAGTCCTGGACGTTTGCTTTCTTGAAAAAGGCTCTGCCGAGAACGAGCGCCGTGAGATGTACCGACTATGGGAAAGCAGAGAAGTCCAGTTCTGTTGTGCCTGTGTATAGGGTGCACGGGGACTGTGAAGACCAGCAAGAGCTTTCAGGGCTGGCCCCTTCCTTGTGGGAGAAAGAGCCGCACGTTTGCTTTTTCGGAAAGAGGCTCTGCCGAGAACAAGCACCGTGAGATGCTGAGTCTCTGGGAAAGCACAGATGCCCAGTGCTGTTGTGCCTGTGGATAGGCTGCACGGGGATGGTGAAGACCAGCAAGAGCTTTCAGGGCTTACCCCTTCCTTGTGGGAGAAAGAGCCGCACGTATTGCTCTTTGGAAATAGGCTCTGCCGAGAACGAGCACCGTGAGATGCTGAGTCTCTGGGAAAGCACAGATGCCCAGTGCTGTTGTGCCTGTGGATAGGTTGCACGGGGACGGTGTAGAGCAGCAAGAGCTTTCAGGGCTTACCCCTTCCTTATGGAAGAAGGAGCCGGACGTTTGCCTTTTCAGAAAAAGGCTCTGCCGAGAACGAGCGCCGTGAGATGTACTGACTGTGAGAAAGCAGAGAAGCCCAGTGCTGTTGTGCCTGTGGATAGGCTGCACGGGGACTGTGAAGACCAGCAAGAGCTTTCAGGGCTGGCCCCTTCCTTGTGGGAGAAAGAGCCGCACGTTTGCTTTTTCGGAAATAGGCTCTGCCGAGAACAAGCACCGTGAGATGCTGAGTCTCTGGGAAAGCACAGATGCCCAGTGCCGTTGTGCCTGTGGATAGGCTGCACGGGGATGGTGAAGACCAGCAAGAGGTTTGAGGGCTGGCTCCTTCCTTGTGGGAGAAAGAGCCGGACGTTTGCTTTTTAGAAAAAGGCTCTGCCGAGAACGAGCACCGTGAGATGTACCGACTATGGGAAAGCCGAGAAGTCCAGTTCTGTTGTGCCTGTGGATAGGGTGCACGGGAACGGTGAAGACCAGCAAGAGCTTTCAGGGCTTACCCCTTCCTTATGGAAGAAGGAGCCGGACGTTTGCCTTTTCAGAAAAAGGCTCTGCCGAGAACGAGCGCCGTGAGATGTACCGACTGTGAGAAAGCAGAGAAGCCCAGTGCTGTTGTGCCTGTGGATAGGCTGCACGGGGACTGTGAAGACCAGCAAGAGCTTTCAGGGCTGGCCCCTTCCTTGTGGGAGAAAGAGCCGCACGTTTCCTTTTTCGGAAAGAGGCTCTGCCGAGAACAAGCACCGTGAGATGCTGAGTCTCTGGGAAAGCACAGATGCCCAGTGCTGTTGTGCCTGTGGATAGGCTGCACGGGGACGGTGAAGACCAGCAAGAGGTTTCAGGGCTGGCTCCTTCCTTGTGGGAGAAAGTGCCGGACGTTTCCCTTTTTGGAAAAAGGCTCTGCCGAGAACGAGCGCCGTGAGATGTACCGACTATGGGAAAGCAGAGAAGTCCAGTTCTGTTGTGCCTGTGGATAGGGTGCACGGGAAAGGTGAAGACCAGCAAGAGCTTTCAAGGCTTACCCCTTCCTTATGGAAGAAGGAGCCGGACGTTTGCCTTTTCAGAAAAAGGCTCTGCCGAGAACGAGCGCCGTGAGATGTACCGACTGTGAGAAAGCAGAGAAGCCCAGTGCTGTTGTGCCTGTGGATAGGCTGCACGGGGACTGTGAAGACCAGCAAGAGCTTTCAGGGCTGGCCCCTTCCTTGTGGGAGAAAGAGCCGCACGTTTCCTTTTTCGGAAAGAGGCTCTGCCGACAACGAGCACCGTGAGATGCTGAGTCTCTGGGAAAGCAAAGATGCCCAGTGCTGTTGTGCCTGTGGATAGGCTGCATGGGGACGGTGAAGACCAGCAAGGGCTTTCAGGGCTGACTCCTTCCTTGTGGGAGAAAGTTCCGGACGTTTGCTTTCTGGAAAAAGGCTCTGCCGAGAACGAGCGCCGTGAGATGTACCGACTATGGGAAAGCCGAGAAGCCCAGTGCTGTTGTGCCTGTGGATAGGCTGCACGGGGACTGTGAAGACCAGCAAGAGCTTTCAGGGCTGGCCCCTTCCTTGTGGGAGAAAGAGCCGCACGTTTGCTTTTTCGGAATTAGGCTCTGCCGAGAACAAGCACCGTGAGATGCTGAGTCTCTGGGAAAGCACAGATGCCCAGTGCCGTTGTGCCTGTGGATAGGGTGCACGGGGATGGTGAAGACCAGCAAGAGGTTTCAGGGCTGGCTCCTTCCTTGTGGGAGAAAGTGCCGGACGTTTCCCTTTTTGGAAAAAGGCTCTGCCGAGAACGAGCGCCGTGAGATGTACCGACTATGGGAAAGCAGAGAAGTCCAGTTCTGTTGTGCCTGTGGATAGGGTGCACGGGGACGGTGAAGACCATCAAGAGCTTTCAGGGGTCGCCCCTTCGTTATGGAAGAAGGAGCCGGACGTTTGCCTTTTCAGAAAAAGGCTCTGCCGAGAACGAGCGCCGTGAGATGTACCGACTGTGAGAAAGCAGAGAAGCCCAGTGCTGTTGTGCCTGTGGATAGGCTGCACGGGGACTGTGAAGACCAGCAAGAGCTTTCAGGGCTGGCCCCTTCCTTGTGGGAGAAGGAGCCTGACGTTTCCCTTTTTGCAAAGAGTCTCTGCCGAGAACCAGTGCCGTGAGATGCTGAGTCTCTGGGAAAGCAGAGAAGCCCAGTGCTGTTGTGCCTGTGGATAGGCTGCACGGGGACTGTGAAGACCAGCAAGAGCTTTCAGGGCTGGCCCCTTCCTTGTGGGAGAAAGAGCCGCACGTTTGCTTTTTGGAAAAAGGCTCTGCCGAGAACGAGCGCCGTGAGATGTACCGACTATGGGAAAGCCGAGAAGTCCAGTTCTGTTGTGCCTGTGGATAGGGTGCACGGGAACGGTGAAGACCAGCAAGAGCTTTCAGGGCTTACCCCTTCCTTATGGAAGAAGGAGCCGGACGTTTGCCTTTTCAGAAAAAGGCTCTGCCGAGAACGAGCGCCGTGAGATGTACCGACTGTGAGAAAGCAGAGAAGCCCAGTGCTGTTGTGCCTGTGGATAGGCTGCACGGGGACTGTGAAGACCAGCAAGAGCTTTCAGGGCTGGCCCCTTCCTTGTGGGAGAAAGAGCCGCACGTTTCCTTTTTCGGAAAGAGGCTCTGCCGAGAACAAGCAGTGTGAGATGCTGAGTCTCTGGGAAAGCACAGATGCCCAGTGCTGTTGTGCCTGTGGATAGGCTGCACGGGGACTGTGAAGACCAGCAAGAGCTTTCAGGGCTGGCCCCTTCCTTGTGGGAGAAAGAGCCGCACGTTTCCTTTTTCGGAAAGAGGCTCTGCCGAGAACAAGCAGTGTGAGATGCTGAGTCTCTGGGAAAGCACAGATGCCCAGTGCTGTTGTGCCTGTGGATAGGGTGCACGGGGACGGTGAAGACCAGCAAGGGCTTTCAGGGCTGGCTCCTTCCTTGTGGGAGAAAGTGCCGGACGTTTGCTTTCTGGAAAAAGGCTCTGCCGAGAACGAGCGCCGTGAGATGTACCGACTATGGGAAAGCAGAGAAGCCCAGTGCTGTTGTGCCTGTGGATAGGCTGCACGGGGACTGTGAAGACCAGCAAGAGCTTTCAGGGCTGGCCCCTTCCTTGTGGGAGAAGGAGCCTGACGTTTCCCTTTTTGCAAAGAGTCTCTGCCGAGAACCAGCGCCGTGAGATGCTGAGTCTCTGGGAAAGCACAGATGCCCAGTGCTGTTGTGCCTGTGGATAGGCTGCACGGGGACTGTGAAGATCAGCAAGAGCTTTCAGGGCTGGCCCCTTCCTTGTGGGAGAAAGAGCCGGACGTTTGATTTTTCGGAAAGAGGCTCTGCCGAGAACGAGCACCGTGAGATGCTGAGTCTCTGGGAAAGCACAGATGCCCAGTGCTGTTGTGCCTGTGGATAGGCTGCACGGGGACGGTGAAGACCAGCAAGAGCTTTCAGGGCTGGCTCCTTCCTTCTGGGAGAAAGAGGCGGACGTTTGCTTTTTGGAAAAAGGCTCTGCCGAGAACGAGCGCCGTGACATGTACCGACTATGGGAAAGCAGAGAAGTTCAGTTCTGTTGTGCCTGTGGATAGGCTGCACGGGGACTGTGAAGACCAGCAAGAGCTTTCAGGGCTGGCCCCTTCCTTGTGGGAGAAAGAGCCGCACGTTTGCTTTTTGGAAAAAGGCTCTGCCGAGAACGAGCGCCGTGAGATGTACCGACTATGGGAAAGCAGAGAAGTCCAGTTCTGTTGTGCCTGTGGATAGGGTGCACGGGAATGGTGAAGACCAGCAAGAGCTTTCAGGGCTGGCCCCTTCATTATGGGAGAAAGAGCCGGACGTTTGATTTTTCGGAAAGAGGCTCTGCCGAGAACGAGCACCGTGAGATGCTGAGTCTCTGGGAAAGCACAGATGCCCAGTGCTGTTGTGCCTGTGGATACGCTGCACGGGGACGGTGAAGACCAGGAAGAGGTTTCAGGGCTGGCTCCTTCCTTGTGGGAGAAAGAGCCGCACGTTTGCTTTTTCGGAAAAGGCTCTGCCGAGAACGAGCACCGTGAGATGCTGAGTCTCTGGGAAAGCACAGATGCCCAGTGCTGTTGTGCCTGTGGATAGGCTGCACAGGGATGGTGAAGACCAGCAAGAGCTTTCAGGGCTGGCTCCTTCCTTGTGGGAGAAAGAGCCGCACGTTTGCTTTTTCCAAAATAGGCTCTGCCGAGAACGAGCACCGTGAGATGCTGAGTCTCTGGGAAAGCACAGATGCCCAGTGCTGTTGTGCCTGTGGATAGGGTGCACGGGGACGGTGTAGAGCAGCAAGAGCTTTCAGGGCTGGCCCCTTCCTTGTGGGAGAAAGAGCCGGACGTTTCCCTTTTTGGAAAGAGTCTCTGCCGAGAACGAGCGCCGTGAGATGTACCGACTATGGGAAAGCAGAGAAGTCAAGTTCTGTTGTGCCTGTGGATAGGGTGCACGGGAACGGTGAAGACCAGCAAGAGCTTTCAGGGCTTACCAGTTCCTTATGGAAGAAGGAGCCGGACGTTTGCCTTTTCAGAAAAAGGCTCTGCCGAGAACGAGCGCCGTGAGATGTACCGACTGTGAGAAAGCAGAGAAGCCCAGTGCTGTTGTGCCTGTGGATAGGCTGCACGGGGACTGTGAAGACCAGCAAGAGCTTTCAGGGCTGGCCCCTTCCTTGAGGGAGAAAGAGCCGCACTTTTCCTTTTTCGGAAATAGGCTCTGCCGAGAACGAGCACCGTGAGATGCTGAGTCACTGGGAAAGCACAGATGCCCAGTGCTGTTGTGCCTGTGGATAGGCTGCACGGGGACTGTGAAGACCAGCAAGAGGTTTCAGGGCTGGCCCCTTCCTTGTGGGAGAAAGAGCCGGACGTTTGATTTTTCAGAAAGAGGCTCTGCCGAGAACAAGCACCGTGAGATGCTGAGTCTCTGGGAAAGCACAGATGCCCAGTGCTGTTGTGCCTGTGGATATGCTGCACGGGGACGGTGAAGACCAGGAAGAGGTTTCAGGGCTGGCTCCTTCCTTGTGGGAGAAAGTCCTGGACGTTTGCTTTCTTGAAAAAGGCTCTGCCGAGAACGAGCGCCGTGAGATGTACCGACTATGGGAAAGCAGAGAAGTCCAGTTCTGTTGTGCCTGTGTATAGGGTGCACGGGGACTGTGAAGACCAGCAAGAGCTTTCAGGGCTGGCCCCTTCCTTGTGGGAGAAAGAGCCGCACGTTTGCTTTTTCGGAAAGAGGCTCTGCCGAGAACAAGCACCGTGAGATGCTGAGTCTCTGGGAAAGCACAGATGCCCAGTGCTGTTGTGCCTGTGGATAGGCTGCACGGGGATGGTGAAGACCAGCAAGAGCTTTCAGGGCTTACCCCTTCCTTGTGGGAGAAAGAGCCGCACGTATTGCTCTTTGGAAATAGGCTCTGCCGAGAACGAGCACCGTGAGATGCTGAGTCTCTGGGAAAGCACAGATGCCCAGTGCTGTTGTGCCTGTGGATAGGTTGCACGGGGACGGTGTAGAGCAGCAAGAGCTTTCAGGGCTTACCCCTTCCTTATGGAAGAAGGAGCCGGACGTTTGCCTTTTCAGAAAAAGGCTCTGCCGAGAACGAGCGCCGTGAGATGTACTGACTGTGAGAAAGCAGAGAAGCCCAGTGCTGTTGTGCCTGTGGATAGGCTGCACGGGGACTGTGAAGACCAGCAAGAGCTTTCAGGGCTGGCCCCTTCCTTGTGGGAGAAAGAGCCGCACGTTTGCTTTTTCGGAAATAGGCTCTGCCGAGAACAAGCACCGTGAGATGCTGAGTCTCTGGGAAAGCACAGATGCCCAGTGCCGTTGTGCCTGTGGATAGGCTGCACGGGGATGGTGAAGACCAGCAAGAGGTTTGAGGGCTGGCTCCTTCCTTGTGGGAGAAAGAGCCGGACGTTTGCTTTTTAGAAAAAGGCTCTGCCGAGAACGAGCACCGTGAGATGTACCGACTATGGGAAAGCCGAGAAGTCCAGTTCTGTTGTGCCTGTGGATAGGGTGCACGGGAACGGTGAAGACCAGCAAGAGCTTTCAGGGCTTACCCCTTCCTTATGGAAGAAGGAGCCGGACGTTTGCCTTTTCAGAAAAAGGCTCTGCCGAGAACGAGCGCCGTGAGATGTACCGACTGTGAGAAAGCAGAGAAGCCCAGTGCTGTTGTGCCTGTGGATAGGCTGCACGGGGACTGTGAAGACCAGCAAGAGCTTTCAGGGCTGGCCCCTTCCTTGTGGGAGAAAGAGCCGCACGTTTCCTTTTTCGGAAAGAGGCTCTGCCGAGAACAAGCACCGTGAGATGCTGAGTCTCTGGGAAAGCACAGATGCCCAGTGCTGTTGTGCCTGTGGATAGGCTGCACGGGGACGGTGAAGACCAGCAAGAGGTTTCAGGGCTGGCTCCTTCCTTGTGGGAGAAAGTGCCGGACGTTTCCCTTTTTGGAAAAAGGCTCTGCCGAGAACGAGCGCCGTGAGATGTACCGACTATGGGAAAGCAGAGAAGTCCAGTTCTGTTGTGCCTGTGGATAGGGTGCACGGGAAAGGTGAAGACCAGCAAGAGCTTTCAAGGCTTACCCCTTCCTTATGGAAGAAGGAGCCGGACGTTTGCCTTTTCAGAAAAAGGCTCTGCCGAGAACGAGCGCCGTGAGATGTACCGACTGTGAGAAAGCAGAGAAGCCCAGTGCTGTTGTGCCTGTGGATAGGCTGCACGGGGACTGTGAAGACCAGCAAGAGCTTTCAGGGCTGGCCCCTTCCTTGTGGGAGAAAGAGCCGCACGTTTCCTTTTTCGGAAAGAGGCTCTGCCGACAACGAGCACCGTGAGATGCTGAGTCTCTGGGAAAGCAAAGATGCCCAGTGCTGTTGTGCCTGTGGATAGGCTGCACGGGGACTGTGAAGACCAGCAAGAGCTTTCAGGGCTGGCCCCTTCCTTGTGGGAGAAAGAGCCGCACGTTTCCTTTTTCGGAAAGAGGCTCTGCCGAGAACAAGCAGTGTGAGATGCTGAGTCTCTGGGAAAGCACAGATGCCCAGTGCTGTTGTGCCTGTGGATATGCTGCACGGGGACGGTGAAGACCAGGAAGAGGTTTCAGGGCTGGCTCCTTCCTTGTGGGAGAAAGTCCTGGACGTTTGCTTTCTTGAAAAAGGCTCTGCCGAGAACGAGCGCCGTGAGATGTACCGACTATGGGAAAGCAGAGAAGTCCAGTTCTGTTGTGCCTGTGTATAGGGTGCACGGGGACTGTGAAGACCAGCAAGAGCTTTCAGGGCTGGCCCCTTCCTTGTGGGAGAAAGAGCCGCACGTTTGCTTTTTCGGAAAGAGGCTCTGCCGAGAACAAGCACCGTGAGATGCTGAGTCTCTGGGAAAGCACAGATGCCCAGTGCTGTTGTGCCTGTGGATAGGCTGCACGGGGATGGTGAAGACCAGCAAGAGCTTTCAGGGCTTACCCCTTCCTTGTGGGAGAAAGAGCCGCACGTATTGCTCTTTGGAAATAGGCTCTGCCGAGAACGAGCACCGTGAGATGTACCGACTATGGGAAAGCCGAGAAGTCCAGTTCTGTTGTGCCTGTGGATAGGGTGCACGGGAACGGTGAAGACCAGCAAGAGCTTTCAGGGCTTACCCCTTCCTTATGGAAGAAGGAGCCGGACGTTTGCCTTTTCAGAAAAAGGCTCTGCCGAGAACGAGCGCCGTGAGATGTACCGACTGTGAGAAAGCAGAGAAGCCCAGTGCTGTTGTGCCTGTGGATAGGGTGCACGGGGACTGTGAAGACCAGCAAGAGCTTTCAGGGCTGGCCCCTTCCTTGTGGGAGAAAGAGCCGCACGTTTCCTTTTTCGGAAAGAGGCTCTGCCGAGAACAAGCACCGTGAGATGCTGAGTCTCTGGGAAAGCACAGATGCCCAGTGCTGTTGTGCCTGTGGATAGGCTGCACGGGGACGGTGAAGACCAGCAAGAGGTTTCAGGGCTGGCTCCTTCCTTGTGGGAGAAAGTGCCGGACGTTTCCCTTTTTGGAAAAAGGCTCTGCCGAGAACGAGCGCCGTGAGATGTACCGACTATGGGAAAGCAGAGAAGTCCAGTTCTGTTGTGCCTGTGGATAGGGTGCACGGGAAAGGTGAAGACCAGCAAGAGCTTTCAGGGCTTACCCCTTCCTTATGGAAGAAGGAGCCGGACGTTTGCCTTTTCAGAAAAAGGCTCTGCCGAGAACGAGCGCCGTGAGATGTACCGACTGTGAGAAAGCAGAGAAGCCCAGTGCTGTTGTGCCTGTGGATAGGCTGCACGGGGACTGTGAAGACCAGCAAGAGCTTTCAGGGCTGGCCCCTTCCTTGTGGGAGAAAGAGCCGCACGTTTCCTTTTTCGGAAAGAGGCTCTGCCGACAACGAGCACCGTGAGATGCTGAGTCTCTGGGAAAGCAAAGATGCCCAGTGCTGTTGTGCCTGTGGATAGGCTGCATGGGGACGGTGAAGACCAGCAAGGGCTTTCAGGGCTGACTCCTTCCTTGTGGGAGAAAGTTCTGGACGTTTGCTTTCTGGAAAAAGGCTCTGCCGAGAACGAGCGCCGTGAGATGTACCGACTATGGGAAAGCCGAGAAGCCCAGTGCTGTTGTGCCTGTGGATAGGCTGCACGGGGACTGTGAAGACCAGCAAGAGCTTTCAGGGCTGGCCCCTTCCTTGTGGGAGAAAGAGCCGCACGTTTGCTTTTTCGGAATTAGGCTCTGCCGAGAACAAGCACCGTGAGATGCTGAGTCTCTGGGAAAGCACAGATGCCCAGTGCCGTTGTGCCTGTGGATAGGGTGCACGGGGATGGTGAAGACCAGCAAGAGGTTTCAGGGCTGGCTCCTTCCTTGTGGGAGAAAGTGCCGGACGTTTCCCTTTTTGGAAAAAGGCTCTGCCGAGAACGAGCGCCGTGAGATGTACCGACTATGGGAAAGCAGAGAAGTCCAGTTCTGTTGTGCCTGTGGATAGGGTGCACGGGGACGGTGAAGACCATCAAGAGCTTTCAGGGGTCGCCCCTTCGTTATGGAAGAAGGAGCCGGACGTTTGCCTTTTCAGAAAAAGGCTCTGCCGAGAACGAGCGCCGTGAGATGTACCGACTGTGAGAAAGCAGAGAAGCCCAGTGCTGTTGTGCCTGTGGATAGGCTGCACGGGGACTGTGAAGACCAGCAAGAGCTTTCAGGGCTGGCCCCTTCCTTGTGGGAGAAGGAGCCTGACGTTTCCCTTTTTGCAAAGAGTCTCTGCCGAGAACCAGTGCCGTGAGATGCTGAGTCTCTGGGAAAGCAGAGAAGCCCAGTGCTGTTGTGCCTGTGGATAGGCTGCACGGGGACTGTGAAGACCAGCAAGAGCTTTCAGGGCTGGCCCCTTCCTTGTGGGAGAAAGAGCCGCACGTTTGCTTTTTGGAAAAAGGCTCTGCCGAGAACGAGCGCCGTGAGATGTACCGACTATGGGAAAGCCGAGAAGTCCAGTTCTGTTGTGCCTGTGGATAGGGTGCACGGGAACGGTGAAGACCAGCAAGAGCTTTCAGGGCTTACCCCTTCCTTATGGAAGAAGGAGCCGGACGTTTGCCTTTTCAGAAAAAGGCTCTGCCGAGAACGAGCGCCGTGAGATGTACCGACTGTGAGAAAGCAGAGAAGCCCAGTGCTGTTGTGCCTGTGGATAGGCTGCACGGGGACTGTGAAGACCAGCAAGAGCTTTCAGGGCTGGCCCCTTCCTTGTGGGAGAAAGAGCCGCACGTTTCCTTTTTCGGAAAGAGGCTCTGCCGAGAACAAGCAGTGTGAGATGCTGAGTCTCTGGGAAAGCACAGATGCCCAGTGCTGTTGTGCCTGTGGATAGGCTGCACGGGGACTGTGAAGACCAGCAAGAGCTTTCAGGGCTGGCCCCTTCCTTGTGGGAGAAAGAGCCGCACGTTTCCTTTTTCGGAAAGAGGCTCTGCCGAGAACAAGCAGTGTGAGATGCTGAGTCTCTGGGAAAGCACAGATGCCCAGTGCTGTTGTGCCTGTGGATAGGGTGCACGGGGACGGTGAAGACCAGCAAGGGCTTTCAGGGCTGGCTCCTTCCTTGTGGGAGAAAGTGCCGGACGTTTGCTTTCTGGAAAAAGGCTCTGCCGAGAACGAGCGCCGTGAGATGTACCGACTATGGGAAAGCAGAGAAGCCCAGTGCTGTTGTGCCTGTGGATAGGCTGCACGGGGACTGTGAAGACCAGCAAGAGCTTTCAGGGCTGGCCCCTTCCTTGTGGGAGAAGGAGCCTGACGTTTCCCTTTTTGCAAAGAGTCTCTGCCGAGAACCAGCGCCGTGAGATGCTGAGTCTCTGGGAAAGCACAGATGCCCAGTGCTGTTGTGCCTGTGGATAGGCTGCACGGGGACTGTGAAGATCAGCAAGAGCTTTCAGGGCTGGCCCCTTCCTTGTGGGAGAAAGAGCCGGACGTTTGATTTTTCGGAAAGAGGCTCTGCCGAGAACGAGCACCGTGAGATGCTGAGTCTCTGGGAAAGCACAGATGCCCAGTGCTGTTGTGCCTGTGGATAGGCTGCACGGGGACGGTGAAGACCAGCAAGAGCTTTCAGGGCTGGCTCCTTCCTTCTGGGAGAAAGAGGCGGACGTTTGCTTTTTGGAAAAAGGCTCTGCCGAGAACGAGCGCCGTGACATGTACCGACTATGGGAAAGCAGAGAAGTTCAGTTCTGTTGTGCCTGTGGATAGGCTGCACGGGGACTGTGAAGACCAGCAAGAGCTTTCAGGGCTGGCCCCTTCCTTGTGGGAGAAAGAGCCGCACGTTTGCTTTTTGGAAAAAGGCTCTGCCGAGAACGAGCGCCGTGAGATGTACCGACTATGGGAAAGCAGAGAAGTCCAGTTCTGTTGTGCCTGTGGATAGGGTGCACGGGAATGGTGAAGACCAGCAAGAGCTTTCAGGGCTGGCCCCTTCATTATGGGAGAAAGAGCCGGACGTTTGATTTTTCGGAAAGAGGCTCTGCCGAGAACGAGCACCGTGAGATGCTGAGTCTCTGGGAAAGCACAGATGCCCAGTGCTGTTGTGCCTGTGGATACGCTGCACGGGGACGGTGAAGACCAGGAAGAGGTTTCAGGGCTGGCTCCTTCCTTGTGGGAGAAAGAGCCGCACGTTTGCTTTTTCGGAAAAGGCTCTGCCGAGAACGAGCACCGTGAGATGCTGAGTCTCTGGGAAAGCACAGATGCCCAGTGCTGTTGTGCCTGTGGATAGGCTGCACAGGGATGGTGAAGACCAGCAAGAGCTTTCAGGGCTGGCTCCTTCCTTGTGGGAGAAAGAGCCGCACGTTTGCTTTTTCCAAAATAGGCTCTGCCGAGAACGAGCACCGTGAGATGCTGAGTCTCTGGGAAAGCACAGATGCCCAGTGCTGTTGTGCCTGTGGATAGGGTGCACGGGGACGGTGTAGAGCAGCAAGAGCTTTCAGGGCTGGCCCCTTCCTTGTGGGAGAAAGAGCCGGACGTTTCCCTTTTTGGAAAGAGTCTCTGCCGAGAACGAGCGCCGTGAGATGTACCGACTATGGGAAAGCAGAGAAGTCAAGTTCTGTTGTGCCTGTGGATAGGGTGCACGGGAACGGTGAAGACCAGCAAGAGCTTTCAGGGCTTACCAGTTCCTTATGGAAGAAGGAGCCGGACGTTTGCCTTTTCAGAAAAAGGCTCTGCCGAGAACGAGCGCCGTGAGATGTACCGACTGTGAGAAAGCAGAGAAGCCCAGTGCTGTTGTGCCTGTGGATAGGCTGCACGGGGACTGTGAAGACCAGCAAGAGCTTTCAGGGCTGGCCCCTTCCTTGAGGGAGAAAGAGCCGCACTTTTCCTTTTTCGGAAATAGGCTCTGCCGAGAACGAGCACCGTGAGATGCTGAGTCACTGGGAAAGCACAGATGCCCAGTGCTGTTGTGCCTGTGGATAGGCTGCACGGGGACTGTGAAGACCAGCAAGAGGTTTCAGGGCTGGCCCCTTCCTTGTGGGAGAAAGAGCCGGACGTTTGATTTTTCAGAAAGAGGCTCTGCCGAGAACAAGCACCGTGAGATGCTGAGTCTCTGGGAAAGCACAGATGCCCAGTGCTGTTGTGCCTGTGGATATGCTGCACGGGGACGGTGAAGACCAGGAAGAGGTTTCAGGGCTGGCTCCTTCCTTGTGGGAGAAAGTCCTGGACGTTTGCTTTCTTGAAAAAGGCTCTGCCGAGAACGAGCGCCGTGAGATGTACCGACTATGGGAAAGCAGAGAAGTCCAGTTCTGTTGTGCCTGTGTATAGGGTGCACGGGGACTGTGAAGACCAGCAAGAGCTTTCAGGGCTGGCCCCTTCCTTGTGGGAGAAAGAGCCGCACGTTTGCTTTTTCGGAAATAGGCTCTGCCGAGAACAAGCACCGTGAGATGCTGAGTCTCTGGGAAAGCACAGATGCCCAGTGCCGTTGTGCCTGTGGATAGGCTGCACGGGGATGGTGAAGACCAGCAAGAGGTTTGAGGGCTGGCCCCTTCCTTGTGGGAGAAAGAGCCGGACGTTTGCTTTTTAGAAAAAGGCTCTGCCGAGAACGAGCACCGTGAGATGTACCGACTATGGGAAAGCCGAGAAGTCCAGTTCTGTTGTGCCTGTGGATAGGGTGCACGGGAACGGTGAAGACCAGCAAGAGCTTTCAGGGCTTACCCCTTCCTTATGGAAGAAGGAGCCGGACGTTTGCCTTTTCAGAAAAAGGCTCTGCCGAGAACGAGCGCCGTGAGATGTACCGACTGTGAGAAAGCAGAGAAGCCCAGTGCTGTTGTGCCTGTGGATAGGCTGCACGGGGACTGTGAAGACCAGCAAGAGCTTTCAGGGCTGGCCCCTTCCTTGTGGGAGAAAGAGCCGCACGTTTCCTTTTTCGGAAAGAGGCTCTGCCGAGAACAAGCACCGTGAGATGCTGAGTCTCTGGGAAAGCACAGATGCCCAGTGCTGTTGTGCCTGTGGATAGGCTGCACGGGGACGGTGAAGACCAGCAAGAGGTTTCAGGGCTGGCTCCTTCCTTGTGGGAGAAAGTGCCGGACGTTTCCCTTTTTGGAAAAAGGCTCTGCCGAGAACGAGCGCCGTGAGATGTACCGACTATGGGAAAGCAGAGAAGTCCAGTTCTGTTGTGCCTGTGGATAGGGTGCACGGGGACGGTGAAGACCATCAAGAGCTTTCAAGGCTTACCCCTTCCTTATGGAAGAAGGAGCCGGACGTTTGCCTTTTCAGAAAAAGGCTCTGCCGAGAACGAGCGCCGTGAGATGTACCGACTGTGAGAAAGCAGAGAAGCCCAGTGCTGTTGTGCCTGTGGATAGGCTGCACGGGGACTGTGAAGACCAGCAAGAGCTTTCAGGGCTGGCCCCTTCCTTGTGGGAGAAAGAGCCGCACGTTTCCTTTTTCGGAAAGAGGCTCTGCCGACAACGAGCACCGTGAGATGCTGAGTCTCTGGGAAAGCAGAGAAGTCCAGTTCTGTTGTGCCTGTGGATAGGCTGCACGGGGACTGTGAAGACCAGCAAGAGCTTTCAGGGCTGGCCCCTTCCTTGTGGGAGAAAGAGCCGCACGTTTCCTTTTTCGGAAAGAGGCTCTGCCGAGAACAAGCAGTGTGAGATGCTGAGTCTCTGGGAAAGCACAGATGCCCAGTGCTGTTGTGCCTGTGGATATGCTGCACGGGGACGGTGAAGACCAGTAAGAGGTTTCAGGGCTGGCTCCTTCCTTGTGGGAGAAAGTCCTGGACGTTTGCTTTCTTGAAAAAGGCTCTGCCGAGAACGAGCGCCGTGAGATGTACCGACTATGGGAAAGCAGAGAAGTCCAGTTCTGTTGTGCCTGTGTATAGGGTGCACGGGGACTGTGAAGACCAGCAAGAGCTTTCAGGGCTGGCCCCTTCCTTGTGGGAGAAAGAGCCGCACGTTTGCTTTTTCGGAAAGAGGCTCTGCCGAGAACAAGCACCGTGAGATGCTGAGTCTCTGGGAAAGCACAGATGCCCAGTGCTGTTGTGCCTGTGGATAGGCTGCACGGGGATGGTGAAGACCAGCAAGAGCTTTCAGGGCTTACCCCTTCCTTGTGGGAGAAAGAGCCGCACGTATTGCTCTTTGGAAATAGGCTCTGCCGAGAACGAGCACCGTGAGATGTACCGACTATGGGAAAGCCGAGAAGTCCAGTTCTGTTGTGCCTGTGGATAGGGTGCACGGGAACGGTGAAGACCAGCAAGAGCTTTCAGGGCTTACCCCTTCCTTATGGAAGAAGGAGCCGGACGTTTGCCTTTTCAGAAAAAGGCTCTGCCGAGAACGAGCGCCGTGAGATGTACCGACTGTGAGAAAGCAGAGAAGCCCAGTGCTGTTGTGCCTGTGGATAGGCTGCACGGGGACTGTGAAGACCAGCAAGAGCTTTCAGGGCTGGCCCCTTCCTTGTGGGAGAAAGAGCCGCACGTTTCCTTTTTCGGAAAGAGGCTCTGCCGAGAACAAGCAGTGTGAGATGCTGAGTCTCTGGGAAAGCACAGATGCCCAGTGCTGTTGTGCCTGTGGATAGGCTGCACGGGGACGGTGAAGACCAGCAAGAGGTTTCAGGGCTGGCTCCTTCCTTGTGGGAGAAAGTGCCGGACGTTTCCCTTTTTGGAAAAAGGCTCTGCCGAGAACGAGCGCCGTGAGATGTACCGACTATGGGAAAGCAGAGAAGTCCAGTTCTGTTGTGCCTGTGGATAGGGTGCACGGGAAAGGTGAAGACCAGCAAGAGCTTTCAGGGCTTACCCCTTCCTTATGGAAGAAGGAGCCGGACGTTTGCCTTTTCAGAAAAAGGCTCTGCCGAGAACGAGCGCCGTGAGATGTACCGACTGTGAGAAAGCAGAGAAGCCCAGTGCTGTTGTGCCTGTGGATAGGCTGCACGGGGACTGTGAAGACCAGCAAGAGCTTTCAGGGCTGGCCCCTTCCTTGTGGGAGAAAGAGCCGCACGTTTCCTTTTTCGGAAAGAGGCTCTGCCGACAACGAGCACCGTGAGATGCTGAGTCTCTGGGAAAGCAAAGATGCCCAGTGCTGTTGTGCCTGTGGATAGGCTGCACGGGGACTGTGAAGACCAGCAAGAGCTTTCAGGGCTGGCCCCTTCCTTGTGGGAGAAAGAGCCGCACGTTTCCTTTTTCGGAAAGAGGCTCTGCCGAGAACAAGCAGTGTGAGATGCTGAGTCTCTGGGAAAGCACAGATGCCCAGTGCTGTTGTGCCTGTGGATATGCTGCACGGGGACGGTGAAGACCAGTAAGAGGTTTCAGGGCTGGCTCCTTCCTTGTGGGAGAAAGTCCTGGACGTTTGCTTTCTTGAAAAAGGCTCTGCCGAGAACGAGCGCCGTGAGATGTACCGACTATGGGAAAGCAGAGAAGTCCAGTTCTGTTGTGCCTGTGTATAGGGTGCACGGGGACTGTGAAGACCAGCAAGAGGTTTCAGGGCTGGCCCCTTCCTTGTGGGAGAAAGAGCCGCACGTTTGCTTTTTCGGAAAGAGGCTCTGCCGAGAACAAGCACCGTGAGATGCTGAGTCTCTGGGAAAGCACAGATGCCCAGTGCTGTTGTGCCTGTGGATAGGCTGCACGGGGATGGTGAAGACCAGCAAGAGCTTTCAGGGCTTACCCCTTCCTTGTGGGAGAAAGAGCCGCACGTATTGCTCTTTGGAAATAGGCTCTGCCGAGAACGAGCACCGTGAGATGTACCGACTATGGGAAAGCCGAGAAGTCCAGTTCTGTTGTGCCTGTGGATAGGGTGCACGGGAACGGTGAAGACCAGCAAGAGCTTTCAGGGCTTACCCCTTCCTTATGGAAGAAGGAGCCGGACGTTTGCCTTTTCAGAAAAAGGCTCTGCCGAGAACGAGCGCCGTGAGATGTACCGACTGTGAGAAAGCAGAGAAGCCCAGTGCTGTTGTGCCTGTGGATAGGGTGCACGGGGACTGTGAAGACCAGCAAGAGCTTTCAGGGCTGGCCCCTTCCTTGTGGGAGAAAGAGCCGCACGTTTCCTTTTTCGGAAAGAGGCTCTGCCGAGAACAAGCACCGTGAGATGCTGAGTCTCTGGGAAAGCACAGATGCCCAGTGCTGTTGTGCCTGTGGATAGGCTGCACGGGGACGGTGAAGACCAGCAAGAGGTTTCAGGGCTGGCTCCTTCCTTGTGGGAGAAAGTGCCGGACGTTTCCCTTTTTGGAAAAAGGCTCTGCCGAGAACGAGCGCCGTGAGATGTACCGACTATGGGAAAGCAGAGAAGTCCAGTTCTGTTGTGCCTGTGGATAGGGTGCACGGGAAAGGTGAAGACCAGCAAGAGCTTTCAGGGCTTACCCCTTCCTTATGGAAGAAGGAGCCGGACGTTTGCCTTTTCAGAAAAAGGCTCTGCCGAGAACGAGCGCCGTGAGATGTACCGACTGTGAGAAAGCAGAGAAGCCCAGTGCTGTTGTGCCTGTGGATAGGCTGCACGGGGACTGTGAAGACCAGCAAGAGCTTTCAGGGCTGGCCCCTTCCTTGTGGGAGAAAGAGCCGCACGTTTCCTTTTTCGGAAAGAGGCTCTGCCGACAACGAGCACCGTGAGATGCTGAGTCTCTGGGAAAGCAAAGATGCCCAGTGCTGTTGTGCCTGTGGATAGGCTGCATGGGGACGGTGAAGACCAGCAAGGGCTTTCAGGGCTGACTCCTTCCTTGTGGGAGAAAGTTCCGGACGTTTGCTTTCTGGAAAAAGGCTCTGCCGAGAACGAGCGCCGTGAGATGTACCGACTATGGGAAAGCCGAGAGGTCCAGTTCTGTTGTGCCTGTGGATAGGGTGCACGGGAACGGTGAAGACCAGCAAGAGCTTTCAGGGCTTACCCCTTCGTTATGGAAGAAGGAGCCGGACGTTTGCCTTTTCAGAAAAAGGCTCTGCCGAGAACGAGCGCCGTGAGATGTTCCGACTGTGAGAAAGCAGAGAAGCCCAGTGCTGTTGTGCCTGTGGATAGGGTGCACGGGGACTGTGAAGACCAGCAAGAGCTTTCAGGGCTGGCCCCTTCCTTGTGGGAGAAAGAGCCGCACGTTTCCTTTTTCGGAAAGAGGCTCTGCCGAGAACAAGCACTGTGAGATGCTGAGTCTCTGGGAAAGCACAGATGCCCAGTGCTGTTGTGCCTGTGGATAGGCTGCACGGGGACGGTGAAGACCAGCAAGAGGTTTCAGGGCTGGCTCCTTCCTTGTGGGAGAAAGTGCCGGACGTTTCCCTTTTTGGAAAAAGGCTCTGCCGAGAACGAGCGCCGTGAGATGTACCGACTATGGGAAAGCAGAGAAGTCCAGTTCTGTTGTGCCTGTGGATAGGGTGCACGGGAACGGTGAAGACCAGCAAGAGCTTTCAGGGCTTACCCCTTCCTTATGGAAGAAGGAGCCGGACGTTTGCCTTTTCAGAAAAAGGCTCTGCCGAGAACGAGCGCCGTGAGATGTACCGACTGTGAGAAAGCAGAGAAGCCCAGTGCTGTTGTGCCTGTGGATAGGGTGCACGGGGACGGTGAAGACCAGCAAGGGCTTTCAGGGCTGGCTCCTTCCTTGTGGGAGAAAGTGCCGGACGTTTGCTTTCTGGAAAAAGGCTCTGCCGAGAACGAGCGCCGTGAGATGTACCGACTATGGGAAAGCAGAGAAGTCCAGTTCTGTTGTGCCTGTGGATAGGTTGCACGGGAATGGTGAAGACCAGCAAGAGCTTTCAGGGCTGGCCCCTTCCTTATGGGAGAAAGAGCCGCACGTTTCCTTTTTCGGAAATAGGCTCTGCCGAGAACGAGCGCCGTGAGATGCTGAGTCTCTGGGAAAGCACAGATGCCCAGTGCTGTTGTGCCTGTGGATAGGCTGCACGGGGACTGTGAAGACCAGCAAGAGCTTTCAGGGCTGGCCCCTTCCTTGTGGGAGAAAGAGCCGCACGTTTGCTTTTTCGGAAATAGGCTCTGCCGAGAACGAGCGCCGTGAGATGCTGAGTCTCTGGGAAAGCACAGATGCCCAGTGCTGTTGTACCTGTGGATAGGCTGCACGGGGACGGTGAAGACCAGCAAGAGGTTTCAGGGCTGGCTCCTTCCTTGTGGGAGAAAGAGCCGGACGTTTGCTTTTTCGAAAAAGGCTCTGCCGAGAACGAGCGCCGTGAGATGTACCGACTATGGGAAAGCAGAGAAGTCCAGTTCTCTTGTGCCTGTGGATAGGGTGCACGGGAACGGTGAAGACCAGCAAGAGCTTTCAGGGCTGGCCCCTTCCTTGTGGGAGAAAGAGCCGCACGTTTGCTTTTTCGGAAAGAGGCTCTGCCGACAACGAGCACCGTGAGATGCTGAGTCTCTGGGAAAGCAAAGATGCCGAGTGCTGTTGTGCCTGTGGATAGGGTGCACGGGGACGGTGTAGAGCAGCAAGAGCTTTCAGGGCTGGCCCCTTCCTTGTGGGAGAATGAGCCGGACGTTTCCCTTTTTGGAAAGAGTCTCTGCCGAGAACGATCGCCATGAGATGTACCGACTATGGGAAAGCAGAGAAGTCCAGTTCTGTTGTGCCTGTGGATAGGTTGCACGGGAACGGTGTAGAGCAGCAAGAGCTTTCAGGGCTGGCCCCTTCCTTGTGGGAGAAAGAGCCGCACGTTTGCTTTTTCGGAAAGAGGCTCTGCCGAGAACGAGCACCGTGAGATGCTGAGTCTCTGGGAAAGCAAAGATGCCCAGTGCTGTTGTGCCTGTGGATAGGGTGCACGGGGACTGTGAAGACCAGCAAGAGCTTTCAGGGCTGGCCCCTTCCTTGTGGGAGAAAGAGCCGCACGTATTCCTTTTTCGCAAATAGGCTCTGCCGAGAACAAGCACCGTGACATGTACCGACTATGGGAAAGCAGAGAAGTTCATTTTTGTTGTGCCTGTGGATAGGCTGCACGGGGACTGTGAAGACCAGCAAGAGCTTTCAGGGCTGGCCCCTTCCTTGTGGGAGAAAGAGCCGCACGTTTGCTTTTTCGGAAAGAGGCTCTGCCGAGAACAAGCAGTGTGAGATGCTGAGTCTCTGGGAAAGCACAGATGCCCAGTGCTGTTGTGCCTGTGGATAGGCTGCACGGGGACGGTGAAGACCAGCAAGAGGTTTGAGGGCTGGCTCCTTCGTTCTGGGAGAAAGAGGCGGACGTTTGCTTTTTGGAAAAAGGCTCTGCCGAGAACGAGCACCATGACATGTACCGACTATGGGAAAGCAGAGAAGTTCAGTTCTGTTGTGCCTGTGGATAGGCTGCACGGGGACTGTGAAGACCAGCAAGAGCTTTCAGGGCTGGCCCCTTCCTTGTGGGAGAAAGAGCCGCACGTTTGCTTTTTCGGAAAGAGGCTCTGCCGAGAACGAGCACCGTGAGATGTACCGACTATGGGAAAGCAGAGAAGTCCAGTTGTGTTGTGCCTGTGGATAGGGTGCACGGGAACGGTGAAGACCAGCAAGAGCTTTCAGGGCTGGCCCCTTCCTTGTGGGAGAAAGAGCCGGAAGTTTGATTTTTTAAAAAGAGGCTCTGCCGAGAACAAGCACCGTGAGATGCTGAGTCTCTGGGAAAGCACAGATGCCCAGTGCTGTTGTGCCTGTGGATACGCTGCACGGGGACGGTGAAGACCAGCAAGAGGTTTCAGGGCTGGCTCCTTCCTTGTGGGAGAAAGTGCCGGACGTTTGCTTTTTGGAAAAAGGCTCTGCCGAGAACGAGCGCCGTGAGATGTACCGACTATGGGAAAGCAGAGAAGTCCAGTTCTGTTGTGCCTGTGGATAGGGTGCACGGGAATGGTGAAGACCATCAAGAGCTTTCAGGGGTCGCCCCTTCGTTATGGAAGAAGGAGCCGGACGTTTGCCTTTTCAGAAAAAGGCTCTGCCGAGAACGAGCGCCGTGAGATGTACCGACTGTGAGAAAGCAGAGAAGCCCAGTGCTGTTGTGCCTGTGGATAGGCTGCACGGGGACTGTGAAGACCAGCAAGAGCTTTCAGGGCTGGCCCCTTCCTTGTGGGAGAAGGAGCCTGACGTTTCCCTTTTTGGAAAGAGGCTCTGCCGAGAACCAGCGCCGTGAGATGCTGAGTCTCTGGGAAAGCACAGATGCCCAGTGCTGTTGTGCCTGTGGATAGGCTGCACGGGGACTGTGAAGATCAGCAAGAGCTTTCAGGGCTGGCCCCTTCCTTGTGGGAGAAAGAGCCGCACGTTTGCTTTTTCGGAAAGAGGCTCTGCTGAGAACGAGCACCGTGAGATGCTGAGTCTCTGGGAAAGAACAGATGCCCAGTGCTGTTGTGCCTGTGGATAGTCTGCACGGGGACGGTGAAGACCAGCAAGAGGTTTGAGGGCTGGCTCCTTCCTTCTGGGAGAAAGAGGCGGACGTTTGCTTTTTGGAAAAAGGCTCTGCCGAGAACGAGCGCCGTGACATGTACCGACTATGGGAAAGCAGAGAAGTTCAGTTCTGTTGTGCCTGTGGATAGGCTGCACGGGGACTGTGAAGACCAGCAAGCGCTTTCAGGGCTGGCCCCTTCCTTGTGGGAGAAAGAGCCGCACGTTTGCTTTTTGGAAAAAGGCTCTGCCGAGAACGAGCGCCGTGAGATGTACCGACTATGGGAAAGCAGAGAAGTCCAGTTCTGTTGTGCCTGTGGATAGGGTGCACGGGAATGGTGAAGACCAGCAAGAGCTTTCAGGGCTGGCCCCTTCATTATGGGAGAAAGAGCCGCACGTTTGATTTTTCGGAAAGAGGCTCTGCCGAGAACGAGCACCGTGAGATGCTGAGTCTCTGGGAAAGCACAGATGCCCAGTGCTGTTGTGTCTGTGGATAGGCTGCACGGGGACTTTGAAGACCAGCAAGAGCTTTCAGGGCTGGCCCCTTCCTTGTGGGAGAAAGAGCCGCACGTTTGCTTTTTGGAAAAAGGCTCTGCCGAGAACGAGCGCCGTGAGATGTACCGACTATGGGAAAGCCGAGAAGTCCAGTTCTGTTGTGCCTGTGGATAGGGTGCACGGGAACGGTGAAGACCAGCAAGAGCTTTCAGGGCTTACCCCTTCCTTATGGAAGAAGGAGCCGGACGTTTGCCTTTTCAGAAAAAGGCTCTGCCGAGAACGAGCGCCGTGAGATGTACCGACTGTGAGAAAGCAGAGAAGCCCAGTGCTGTTGTGCCTGTGGATAGGCTGCACGGGGACTGTGAAGACCAGCAAGAGCTTTCAGGGCTGGCCCCTTCCTTGTGGGAGAAAGAGCCGCACGTTTCCTTTTTCGGAAAGAGGCTCTGCCGAGAACAAGCAGTGTGAGATGCTGAGTCTCTGGGAAAGCAAAGATGCCCAGTGCTGTTGTGCCTGTGGATAGGGTGCACGGGGACGGTGAAGACCAGCAAGGGCTTTCAGGGCTGGCTCCTTCCTTGTGGGAGAAAGTGCCGGACGTTTGCTTTCTGGAAAAAGGCTCTGCCGAGAACGAGCGCCGTGAGATGTACCGACTATGGGAAAGCAGAGAAGCCCAGTGCTGTTGTGCCTGTGGATAGGCTGCACGGGGACTGTGAAGACCAGCAAGAGCTTTCAGGGCTGGCCCCTTCCTTGTGGGAGAAAGAGCCGCACGTTTCCCTTTTTGCAAAGAGTCTCTGCCGAGAACCAGCGCCGTGAGATGCTGAGTCTCTGGGAAAGCACAGATGCCCAGTGCTGTTGTGCCTGTGGATAGGCTGCACGGGGACTGTGAAGACCAGCAAGAGCTTTCAGGGCTGGCCCCTTCCTTGTGGGAGAAAGAGCCGCACGTTTGCTTTTTCGGAAAGAGGCTCTGCCGAGAACGAGCACCGTGAGATGCTGAGTCTCTGGGAAAGCACAGATGCCCAGTGCTGTTGTGCCTGTGGATAGGCTGCACGGGGACGGTGAAGACCAGCAAGAGCTTTCAGGGCTGGCTCCTTCCTTCTGGGAGAAAGAGGCGGACGTTTGCTTTTTGGAAAAAGGCTCTGCCGAGAACGAGCGCCGTGACATGTACCGACTATGGGAAAGCAGAGAAGTTCAGTTCTGTTGTGCCTGTGGATAGGCTGCACGGGGACTGTGAAGACCAGCAAGAGCTTTCAGGGCTGGCCCCTTCCTTGTGGGAGAAAGAGCCGCACGTTTGCTTTTTGGAAAAAGGCTCTGCCGAGAACGAGCGCCGTGAGATGTACCGACTATGGGAAAGCAGAGAAGTCCAGTTCTGTTGTGCCTGTGGATAGGGTGCACGGGAATGGTGAAGACCAGCAAGAGCTTTCAGGGCTGGCCCCTTCATTATGGGAGAAAGAGCCGGACGTTTGATTTTTCGGAAAGAGGCTCTGCCGAGAACGAGCACCGTGAGATGCTGAGTCTCTGGGAAAGCACAGATGCCCAGTGCTGTTGTGCCTGTGGATACGCTGCACGGGGACGGTGAAGACCAGGAAGAGGTTTCAGGGCTGGCTCCTTCCTTGTGGGAGAAAGAGCCGCACGTTTGCTTTTTCGGAAAAGGCTCTGCCGAGAACGAGCACCGTGAGATGCTGAGTCTCTGGGAAAGCACAGATGCCCAGTGCTGTTGTGCCTGTGGATAGGCTGCACAGGGATGGTGAAGACCAGCAAGAGCTTTCAGGGCTGGCTCCTTCCTTGTGGGAGAAAGAGCCGCACGTTTGCTTTTTCCAAAATAGGCTCTGCCGAGAACGAGCACCGTGAGATGCTGAGTCTCTGGGAAAGCACAGATGCCCAGTGCTGTTGTGCCTGTGGATAGGGTGCACGGGGACGGTGTAGAGCAGCAAGAGCTTTCAGGGCTGGCCCCTTCCTTGTGGGAGAAAGAGCCGGACGTTTCCCTTTTTGGAAAGAGTCTCTGCCGAGAACCAGCGCCGTGAGATGTACCGACTATGGGAAAGCAGAGAAGTCAAGTTCTGTTGTGCCTGTGGATAGGGTGCACGGGAATGGTGAAGACCAGCAAGAGCTTTCAGGGCTTACCAGTTCCTTATGGAAGAAGGAGCCGGACGTTTGCCTTTTCAGAAAAAGGCTCTGCCGAGAACGAGCGCCGTGAGATGTACCGACTGTGAGAAAGCAGAGAAGCCCAGTGCTGTTGTGCCTGTGGATAGGCTGCACGGGGACTGTGAAGACCAGCAAGAGCTTTCAGGGCTGGCCCCTTCCTTGAGGGAGAAAGAGCCGCACTTTTCCTTTTTCGGAAATAGGCTCTGCCGAGAACGAGCACCGTGAGATGCTGAGTCACTGGGAAAGCACAGATGCCCAGTGCTGTTGTGCCTGTGGATAGGCTGCACGGGGACTGTGAAGACCAGCAAGAGGTTTCAGGGCTGGCCCCTTCCTTGTGGGAGAAAGAGCCGGACGTTTGATTTTTCAGAAAGAGGCTCTGCCGAGAACAAGCAGTGTGAGATGCTGAGTCTCTGGGAAAGCACAGATGCCCAGTTCTGTTGTGCCTGTGGATATGCTGCACGGGGACGGTGAAGACCAGGAAGAGGTTTCAGGGCTGGCTCCTTCCTTGTGGGAGAAAGCCCTGGACGTTTGCTTTCTTGAAAAAGGCTCTGCCGAGAACGAGCGCCGTGAGATGTACCGACTATGGGAAAGCAGAGAAGTCCAGTTCTGTTGTGCCTGTGTATAGGGTGCACGGGGACTGTGAAGACCAGCAAGAGCTTTCAGGGCTGGCCCCTTCCTTGTGGGAGAAAGAGCCGCACGTTTGCTTTTTCGGAAAGAGGCTCTGCCGAGAACAAGCACCGTGAGATGCTGAGTCTCTGGGAAAGCACAGATGCCCAGTGCTGTTGTGCCTGTGGATAGGCTGCACGGGGATGGTGAAGACCAGCAAGAGCTTTCAGGGCTTACACCTTCCTTGTGGGAGAAAGAGCCGCACGTATTGCTCTTTGGAAATAGGCTCTGCCGAGAACGAGCACCGTGAGATGCTGAGTCTCTGGGAAAGCACAGATGCCCAGTGCTGTTGTGCCTGTGGATAGGTTGCACGGGGACGGTGTAGAGCAGCAAGAGCTTTCAGGGCTTACCCCTTCCTTGTGGAAGAAGGAGCCGGACGTTTGCCTTTTCAGAAAAAGGCTCTGCCGAGAACGAGCGCCGTGAGATGTACTGACTGTGAGAAAGCAGAGAAGCCCAGTGCTGTTGTGCCTGTGGATAGGCTGCACGGGGACTGTGAAGACCAGCAAGAGCTTTCAGGGCTGGCCCCTTCCTTGTGGGAGAAAGAGCCGCACGTTTCCTTTTTCGGAAAGAGGCTCTGCCGAGAACAAGCACCGTGAGATGCTGAGTCTCTGGGAAAGCACAGATGCCCAGTGCCGTTGTGCCTGTGGATAGGCTGCACGGGGATGGTGAAGACCAGCAAGAGGTTTGAGGGCTGGCTCCTTCCTTGTGGGAGAAAGAGCCGGACGTTTGCTTTTTAGAAAAAGGCTCTGCCGAGAACGAGCACCGTGAGATGTACCGACTATGGGAAAGCCGAGAAGTCCAGTTCTGTTGTGCCTGTGGATAGGGTGCACGGGAACGGTGAAGACCAGCAAGAGCTTTCAGGGCTTACCCCTTCCTTATGGAAGAAGGAGCCGGACGTTTGCCTTTTCAGAAAAAGGCTCTGCCGAGAACGAGCGCCGTGAGATGTACCGACTGTGAGAAAGCAGAGAAGCCCAGTGCTGTTGTGCCTGTGGATAGGGTGCACGGGGACTGTGAAGACCAGCAAGAGCTTTCAGGGCTGGCCCCTTCCTTGTGGGAGAAAGAGCCGCACGTTTCCTTTTTCGGAAAGAGGCTCTGCCGACAACGAGCACCGTGAGATGCTGAGTCTCTGGGAAAGCAAAGATGCCCAGTGCTGTTGTGCCTGTGGATAGGCTGCACGGGGACTGTGAAGACCAGCAAGAGCTTTCAGGGCTGGCCCCTTCCTTGTGGGAGAAAGAGCCGCACGTTTCCTTTTTCGGAAAGAGGCTCTGCCGAGAACAAGCAGTGTGAGATGCTGAGTCTCTGGGAAAGCACAGATGCCCAGTGCTGTTGTGCCTGTGGATAGGGTGCATGGGGACGGTGAAGACCAGCAAGGGCTTTCAGGGCTGACTCCTTCCTTGTGGGAGAAAGTGCCGGACGTTTGCTTTCTGGAAAAAGGCTCTGCCGAGAACGAGCGCCGTGAGATGTACCGACTATGGGAAAGCCGAGAAGTCCAGTTCTGTTGTGCCTGTGGATAGGGTGCACGGGAACGGTGAAGACCAGCAAGAGCTTTCAGGGCTTACCCCTTCCTTATGGAAGAAGGAGCCGGACGTTTGCCTTTTCAGAAAAAGGCTCTGCCGAGAACGAGCGCCGTGAGATGTTCCGACTGTGAGAAAGCAGAGAAGCCCAGTGCTGTTGTGCCTGTGGATAGGGTGCACGGGGACTGTGAAGACCAGCAAGAGCTTTCAGGGCTGGCCCCTTCCTTGTGGGAGAAAGAGCCGCACGTTTCCTTTTTCGGAAAGAGGCTCTGCCGAGAACAAGCACTGTGAGATGCTGAGTCTCTGGGAAAGCACAGATGCCCAGTGCTGTTGTGCCTGTGGATAGGCTGCACGGGGACGGTGAAGACCAGCAAGAGGTTTCAGGGCTGGCTCCTTCCTTGTGGGAGAAAGTGCCGGACGTTTCCCTTTTTGGAAAAAGGCTCTGCCGAGAACGAGCGCCGTGAGATGTACCGACTATGGGAAAGCAGAGAAGCCCAGTTCTGTTGTGCCTGTGGATAGGGTGCACGGGAACGGTGAAGACCAGCAAGAGCTTTCAGGGCTTACCCCTTCGTTATGGAAGAAGGAGCCGGACGTTTGCCTTTTCAGAAAAAGGCTCTGCCGAGAACGAGCGCCGTGAGATGTACCGACTGTGAGAAAGCAGAGAAGCCCAGTGCTGTTGTGCCTGTGGATAGGGTGCACGGGGACTGTGAAGACCAGCAAGAGCTTTCAGGGCTGGCCCCTTCCTTGTGGGAGAAAGAGCCGCACGTTTCCTTTTTCGGAAAGAGGCTCTGCCGACAACGAGCACCGTGAGATGCTGAGTCTCTGGGAAAGCAAAGATGCCCAGTGCTGTTGTGCCTGTGGATAGGCTGCACGGGGACTGTGAAGACCAGCAAGAGCTTTCAGGGCTGGCCCCTTCCTTGTGGGAGAAAGAGCCGCACGTTTCCTTTTTCGGAAAGAGGCTCTGCCGAGAACAAGCAGTGTGAGATGCTGAGTCTCTGGGAAAGCACAGATGCCCAGTGCTGTTGTGCCTGTGGATAGGGTGCACGGGGACGGTGAAGACCAGCAAGGGCTTTCAGGGCTGGCTCCTTCCTTGTGGGAGAAAGTGCCGGACGTTTGCTTTCTGGAAAAAGGCTCTGCCGAGAACGAGCGCCGTGAGATGTACCGACTATGGGAAAGCAGAGAAGTCCAGTTCTGTTGTGCCTGTGGATAGGTTGCACGGGAATGGTGAAGACCAGCAAGAGCTTTCAGGGCTGGCCCCTTCCTTATGGGAGAAAGAGCCGCACGTTTCCTTTTTCGGAAATAGGCTCTGCCGAGAACGAGCGCCGTGAGATGCTGAGTCTCTGGGAAAGCACAGATGCCCAGTGCTGTTGTGCCTGTGGATAGGCTGCACGGGGACTGTGAAGACCAGCAAGAGCTTTCAGGGCTGGCCCCTTCCTTGTGGGAGAAAGAGCCGCACGTTTGCTTTTTCGGAAATAGGCTCTGCCGAGAACGAGCGCCGTGAGATGCTGAGTCTCTGGGAAAGCACAGATGCCCAGTGCTGTTGTACCTGTGGATAGGCTGCACGGGGACGGTGAAGACCAGCAAGAGGTTTCAGGGCTGGCTCCTTCCTTGTGGGAGAAAGAGCCGGACGTTTGCTTTTTCGAAAAAGGCTCTGCCGAGAACGAGCGCCGTGAGATGCTGAGTCTCTGGGAAAGCACAGATGCCCAGTGCTGTTGTACCTGTGGATAGGCTGCACGGGGACGGTGAAGACCAGCAAGAGCTTTCAGGGCTGGCCCCTTCCTTGTGGGAGAAAGAGCCGCACGTTTCCTTTTTCGGAAAGAGGCTCTGCCGAGAACAAGCAGTGTGAGATGCTGAGTCTCTGGGAAAGCACAGATGCCCAGTGCTGTTGTGCCTGTGGATAGGGTGCATGGGGACGGTGAAGACCAGCAAGGGCTTTCAGGGCTGACTCCTTCCTTGTGGGAGAAAGTGCCGGACGTTTGCTTTCTGGAAAAAGGCTCTGCCGAGAACGAGCGCCGTGAGATGTACCGACTATGGGAAAGCCGAGAAGTCCAGTTCTGTTGTGCCTGTGGATAGGGTGCACGGGAACGGTGAAGACCAGCAAGAGCTTTCAGGGCTTACCCCTTCCTTATGGAAGAAGGAGCCGGACGTTTGCCTTTTCAGAAAAAGGCTCTGCCGAGAACGAGCGCCGTGAGATGTTCCGACTGTGAGAAAGCAGAGAAGCCCAGTGCTGTTGTGCCTGTGGATAGGGTGCACGGGGACTGTGAAGACCAGCAAGAGCTTTCAGGGCTGGCCCCTTCCTTGTGGGAGAAAGAGCCGCACGTTTCCTTTTTCGGAAAGAGGCTCTGCCGAGAACAAGCACTGTGAGATGCTGAGTCTCTGGGAAAGCACAGATGCCCAGTGCTGTTGTGCCTGTGGATAGGCTGCACGGGGACGGTGAAGACCAGCAAGAGGTTTCAGGGCTGGCTCCTTCCTTGTGGGAGAAAGTGCCGGACGTTTCCCTTTTTGGAAAAAGGCTCTGCCGAGAACGAGCGCCGTGAGATGTACCGACTATGGGAAAGCAGAGAAGTCCAGTTCTGTTGTGCCTGTGGATAGGGTGCACGGGAACGGTGAAGACCAGCAAGAGCTTTCAGGGCTTACCCCTTCGTTATGGAAGAAGGAGCCGGACGTTTGCCTTTTCAGAAAAAGGCTCTGCCGAGAACGAGCGCCGTGAGATGTACCGACTGTGAGAAAGCAGAGAAGCCCAGTGCTGTTGTGCCTGTGGATAGGTTGCACGGGAATGGTGAAGACCAGCAAGAGCTTTCAGGGCTGGCCCCTTCCTTATGGGAGAAAGAGCCGCACGTTTCCTTTTTCGGAAAGAGGCTCTGCCGAGAACGAGCGCCGTGAGATGCTGAGTCTCTGGGAAAGCACAGATGCCCAGTGCTGTTGTGCCTGTGGATAGGCTGCACGGGGACTGTGAAGACCAGCAAGAGGTTTCAGGGCTGGCTCCTTCCTTGTGGGAGAAAGAGCCGGACGTTTGCTTTTTCGAAAAAGGCTCTGCCGAGAACGAGCGCCGTGAGATGTACCGACTATGGGAAAGCAGAGAAGTCCAGTTCTCTTGTGCCTGTGGATAGGGTGCACGGGAACGGTGAAGACCAGCAAGAGCTTTCAGGGCTGGCCCCTTCCTTGTGGGAGAAAGAGCCGCACGTTTGCTTTTTCGGAAAGAGGCTCTGCCGAGAACGAGCACCGTGACATGCTGAGTCTCTGGGAAAGCAAAGATGCCCAGTGCTGTTGTGCCTGTGGATAGGGTGCACGGGGACGGTGTAGAGCAGCAAGAGCTTTCAGGGCTGGCCCCTTCCTTGTGGGAGAAAGAGCCGGACGTTTCCCTTTTTGGAAAGAGTCTCTGCCGAGAACGATCGCCATGAGATGTACCGACTATGGGAAAGCAGAGAAGTCCAGTTCTGTTGTGCCTGTGGGTAGGTTGCACGGGAACGGTGTAGAGCAGCAAGAGCTTTCAGGGCTGGCCCCTTCCTTGTGGGAGAAAGAGCCGCACGTTTGCTTTTTCGGAAAGAGGCTCTGCCGAGAACGAGCACCGTGAGATGCTGAGTCTCTGGGAAAGCAAAGATGCCCAGTGCTGTTGTGCCTGTGGATAGGCTGCACGGGGACTGTGAAGACCAGCAAGAGGTTTCAGGGCTGGCCCCTTCCTTGTGGGAGAAAGAGCCGCACGTTTGCTTTTTCGGAAAGAGGCTCTGCCGAGAACAAGCACCGTGAGATGCTGAGTCTCTGGGAAAGCACAGATGCCCAGTGCTGTTGTGCCTGTGGATAGGCTGCACGGGGATGGTGAAGACCAGCAAGAGCTTTCAGGGCTTACCCCTTCCTTGTGGGAGAAAGAGCCGCACGTATTGCTCTTTGGAAATAGGCTCTGCCGAGAACGAGCACCGTGAGATGCTGAGTCTCTGGGAAAGCACAGATGCCCAGTGCTGTTGTGCCTGTGGATAGGTTGCACGGGGACGGTGTAGAGCAGCAAGAGCTTTCAGGGCTTACCCCTTCCTTGTGGAAGAAGGAGCCGGACGTTTGCCTTTTCAGAAAAAGGCTCTGCCGAGAACGAGCGCCGTGAGATGTACTGACTGTGAGAAAGCAGAGAAGCCCAGTGCTGTTGTGCCTGTGGATAGGCTGCACGGGGACTGTGAAGACCAGCAAGAGCTTTCAGGGCTGGCCCCTTCCTTGTGGGAGAAAGAGCCGCACGTTTGCTTTTTCGGAAATAGGCTCTGCCGAGAACAAGCACCGTGAGATGCTGAGTCTCTGGGAAAGCACAGATGCCCAGTGCCGTTGTGCCTGTGGATAGGCTGCACGGGGATGGTGAAGACCAGCAAGAGGTTTGAGGGCTGGCTCCTTCCTTGTGGGAGAAAGAGCCGGACGTTTGCTTTTTAGAAAAAGGCTCTGCCGAGAACGAGCACCGTGAGATGTACCGACTATGGGAAAGCCGAGAAGTCCAGTTCTGTTGTGCCTGTGGATAGGGTGCACGGGAACGGTGAAGACCAGCAAGAGCTTTCAGGGCTTACCCCTTCCTTATGGAAGAAGGAGCCGGACGTTTGCCTTTTCAGAAAAAGGCTCTGCCGAGAACGAGCGCCGTGAGATGTACCGACTGTGAGAAAGCAGAGAAGCCCAGTGCTGTTGTGCCTGTGGATAGGGTGCACGGGGACTGTGAAGACCAGCAAGAGCTTTCAGGGCTGGCCCCTTCCTTGTGGGAGAAAGAGCCGCACGTTTCCTTTTTCGGAAAGAGGCTCTGCCGAGAACAAGCACCGTGAGATGCTGAGTCTCTGGGAAAGCACAGATGCCCAGTGCTGTTGTGCCTGTGGATAGGCTGCACGGGGATGGTGAAGACCAGCAAGAGGTTTCAGGGCTGGCTCCTTCCTTGTGGGAGAAAGTGCCGGACGTTTCCCTTTTTGGAAAAAGGCTCTGCCGAGAACGAGCGCCGTGAGATGTACCGACTATGGGAAAGCAGAGAAGTCCAGTTCTGTTGTGCCTGTGGATAGGGTGCACGGGAAAGGTGAAGACCAGCAAGAGCTTTCAGGGCTTACCCTTTCCTTATGGAAGAAGGAGCCGGACGTTTGCCTTTTCAGAAAAAGGCTCTGCCGAGAACGAGCGCCGTGAGATGTACCGACTGTGAGAAAGCAGAGAAGCCCAGTGCTGTTGTGCCTGTGGATAGGCTGCACGGGGACTGTGAAGACCAGCAAGAGCTTTCAGGGCTGGCCCCTTCCTTGTGGGAGAAAGAGCCGCACGTTTCCTTTTTCGGAAAGAGGCTCTGCCGACAACGAGCACCGTGAGATGCTGAGTCTCTGGGAAAGCAAAGATGCCCAGTGCTGTTGTGCCTGTGGATAGGCTGCACGGGGACTGTGAAGACCAGCAAGAGCTTTCAGGGCTGGCCCCTTCCTTGTGGGAGAAAGAGCCGCACGTTTCCTTTTTCGGAAAGAGGCTCTGCCGAGAACAAGCAGTGTGAGATGCTGAGTCTCTGGGAAAGCACAGATGCCCAGTGCTGTTGTGCCTGTGGATAGGGTGCATGGGGACGGTGAAGACCAGCAAGGGCTTTCAGGGCTGACTCCTTCCTTGTGGGAGAAAGTGCCGGACGTTTGCTTTCTGGAAAAAGGCTCTGCCGAGAACGAGCGCCGTGAGATGTACCGACTATGGGAAAGCCGAGAAGTCCAGTTCTGTTGTGCCTGTGGATAGGGTGCACGGGAACGGTGAAGACCAGCAAGAGCTTTCAGAGCTTACCCCTTCGTTATGGAAGAAGGAGCCGGACGTTTGCCTTTTCAGAAAAAGGCTCTGCCGAGAACGAGCGCCGTGAGATGTTCCGACTGTGAGAAAGCAGAGAAGCCCAGTGCTGTTGTGCCTGTGGATAGGGTGCACGGGGACTGTGAAGACCAGCAAGAGCTTTCAGGGCTGGCCCCTTCCTTGTGGGAGAAAGAGCCGCACGTTTCCTTTTTCGGAAAGAGGCTCTGCCGAGAACAAGCACTGTGAGATGCTGAGTCTCTGGGAAAGCACAGATGCCCAGTGCTGTTGTGCCTGTGGATAGGCTGCACGGGGACGGTGAAGACCAGCAAGAGGTTTCAGGGCTGGCTCCTTCCTTGTGGGAGAAAGTGCCGGACGTTTCCCTTTTTGGAAAAAGGCTCTGCCGAGAACGAGCGCCGTGAGATGTACCGACTATGGGAAAGCAGAGAAGTCCAGTTCTGTTGTGCCTGTGGATAGGGTGCACGGGAACGGTGAAGACCAGCAAGAGCTTTCAGGGCTTACCCCTTCCTTATGGAAGAAGGAGCCGGACGTTTGCCTTTTCAGAAAAAGGCTCTGCCGAGAACGAGCGCCGTGAGATGTACCGACTGTGAGAAAGCAGAGAAGCCCAGTGCTGTTGTGCCTGTGGATAGGGTGCACGGGGACTGTGAAGACCAGCAAGAGCTTTCAGGGCTGGCCCCTTCCTTGTGGGAGAAAGAGCCGCACGTTTCCTTTTTCGGAAAGAGGCTCTGCCGACAACGAGCACCGTGAGATGCTGAGTCTCTGGGAAAGCAAAGATGCCCAGTGCTGTTGTGCCTGTGGATAGGCTGCACGGGGACTGTGAAGACCAGCAAGAGCTTTCAGGGCTGGCCCCTTCCTTGTGGGAGAAAGAGCCGCACGTTTCCTTTTTCGGAAAGAGGCTCTGCCGAGAACAAGCAGTGTGAGATGCTGAGTCTCTGGGAAAGCACAGATGCCCAGTGCTGTTGTGCCTGTGGATAGGGTGCACGGGGACGGTGAAGACCAGCAAGGGCTTTCAGGGCTGGCTCCTTCCTTGTGGGAGAAAGTGCCGGACGTTTGCTTTCTGGAAAAAGGCTCTGCCGAGAACGAGCGCCGTGAGATGTACCGACTATGGGAAAGCAGAGAAGTCCAGTTCTGTTGTGCCTGTGGATAGGTTGCACGGGAATGGTGAAGACCAGCAAGAGCTTTCAGGGCTGGCCCCTTCCTTATGGGAGAAAGAGCCGCACGTTTCCTTTTTCGGAAATAGGCTCTGCCGAGAACGAGCGCCGTGAGATGCTGAGTCTCTGGGAAAGCACAGATGCCCAGTGCTGTTGTGCCTGTGGATAGGCTGCACGGGGACTGTGAAGACCAGCAAGAGCTTTCAGGGCTGGCCCCTTCCTTGTGGGAGAAAGAGCCGCACGTTTGCTTTTTCGGAAATAGGCTCTGCCGAGAACGAGCGCCGTGAGATGCTGAGTCTCTGGGAAAGCACAGATGCCCAGTGCTGTTGTACCTGTGGATAGGCTGCACGGGGACGGTGAAGACCAGCAAGAGGTTTCAGGGCTGGCTCCTTCCTTGTGGGAGAAAGAGCCGGACGTTTGCTTTTTCGAAAAAGGCTCTGCCGAGAACGAGCGCCGTGAGATGTACCGACTATGGGAAAGCAGAGAAGTCCAGTTCTCTTGTGCCTGTGGATAGGGTGCACGGGAACGGTGAAGACCAGCAAGAGCTTTCAGGGCTGGCCCCTTCCTTGTGGGAGAAAGAGCCGCACGTTTGCTTTTTCGGAAAGAGGCTCTGCCGAGAACGAGCACCGTGACATGCTGAGTCTCTGGGAAAGCAAAGATGCCCAGTGCTGTTGTGCCTGTGGATAGGGTGCACGGGGACGGTGTAGAGCAGCAAGAGCTTTCAGGGCTGGCCCCTTCCTTGTGGGAGAAAGAGCCGGACGTTTCCCTTTTTGGAAAGAGTCTCTGCCGAGAACGATCGCCATGAGATGTACCGACTATGGGAAAGCAGAGAAGTCCAGTTCTGTTGTGCCTGTGGATAGGTTGCACGGGAACGGTGTAGAGCAGCAAGAGCTTTCAGGGCTGGCCCCTTCCTTGTGGGAGAAAGAGCCGCACGTTTGCTTTTTCGGAAAGAGGCTCTGCCGAGAACGAGCACCGTGAGATGCTGAGTCTCTGGGAAAGCAAAGATGCCCAGTGCTGTTGTGCCTGTGGATAGGGTGCACGGGGACTGTGAAGACCAGCAAGAGCTTTCAGGGCTGGCCCCTTCCTTGTGGGAGAAAGAGCCGCACGTATTCCTTTTTCGCAAATAGGCTCTGCCGAGAACAAGCACCGTGACATGTACCGACTATGGGAAAGCAGAGAAGTTCATTTTTGTTGTGCCTGTGGATAGGCTGCACGGGGACTGTGAAGACCAGCAAGAGCTTTCAGGGCTGGCCCCTTCCTTGTGGGAGAAAGAGCCGCACGTTTGCTTTTTCGGAAAGAGGCTCTGCCGAGAACGATCACCGTGAGATGCTGAGTCTCTGGGAAAGCACAGATGCCCAGTGCTGTTGTGCCTGTGGATAGGCTGCACGGGGACGGTGAAGACCAGCAAGAGGTTTGAGGGCTGGCTCCTTCGTTCTGGGAGAAAGAGGCGGACGTTTGCTTTTTGGAAAAAGGCTCTGCCGAGAACGAGCGCCATGACATGTACCGACTATGGGAAAGCAGAGAAGTTCAGTTCTGTTGTGCCTGTGGATAGGGTGCACGGGGACTGTGAAGACCAGCAAGAGCTTTCAGGGCTGGCCCCTTCCTTGTGGGAGAAAGAGCCGCACGTTTGCTTTTTCGGAAAGAGGCTCTGCCGAGAACGAGCACCGTGAGATGTACCGACTATGGGAAAGCAGAGAAGTCCAGTTGTGTTGTGCCTGTGGATAGGGTGCACGGGAACGGTGAAGACCAGCAAGAGCTTTCAGGGCTGGCCCCTTCCTTGTGGGAGAAAGAGCCGCACGTTTGATTTTTCAAAAAGAGGCTCTGCCGAGAACAAGCACCGTGAGATGCTGAGTCTCTGGGAAAGCACAGATGCCCAGTGCTGTTGTGCCTGTGGATACGCTGCACGGGGACGGTGAAGACCAGCAAGAGGTTTCAGGGCTGGCTCCTTCCTTGTGGGAGAAAGTGCCGGACGTTTGCTTTTTGGAAAAAGGCTCTGCCGAGAACGAGCGCCGTGAGATGTACCGACTATGGGAAAGCAGAGAAGTCCAGTTCTGTTGTGCCTGTGGATAGGGTGCACGGGAATGGTGAAGACCATCAAGAGCTTTCAGGGGTCGCCCCTTCGTTATGGAAGAAGGAGCCGGACGTTTGCCTTTTCAGAAAAAGGCTCTGCCGAGAACGAGCGCCGTGAGATGTACCGACTGTGAGAAAGCAGAGAAGCCCAGTGCTGTTGTGCCTGTGGATAGGCTGCACGGGGACTGTGAAGACCAGCAAGAGCTTTCAGGGCTGGCCCCTTCCTTGTGGGAGAAGGAGCCTGACGTTTCCCTTTTTGCAAAGAGTCTCTGCCGAGAACCAGCGCCGTGAGATGCTGAGTCTCTGGGAAAGCACAGATGCCCAGTGCTGTTGTGCCTGTGGATAGGCTGCACGGGGACTGTGAAGATCAGCAAGAGCTTTCAGGGCTGGCCCCTTCCTTGTGGGAGAAAGAGCCGCACGTTTGATTTTCGGAAAGAGGCTCTGCTGAGAACGAGCACCGTGAGATGCTGAGTCTCTGGGAAAGAACAGATGCCCAGTGCTGTTGTGCCTGTGGATAGTCTGCACGGGGACGGTGAAGACCAGCAAGAGGTTTGAGGGCTGGCTCCTTCCTTCTGGGAGAAAGAGGCGGACGTTTGCTTTTTGGAAAAAGGCTCTGCCGAGAACGAGCGCCGTGACATGTACCGACTATGGGAAAGCAGAGAAGTTCAGTTCTGTTGTGCCTGTGGATAGGCTGCACGGGGACTGTGAAGACCAGCAAGCGCTTTCAGGGCTGGCCCCTTCCTTGTGGGAGAAAGAGCCGCACGATTGCTTTTTGGAAAAAGGCTCTGCCGAGAACGAGCGCCGTGAGATGTACTGACTATGGGAAAGCAGAGAAGTCCAGTTCTGTTGTGCCTGTGGATAGGGTGCACGGGAATGGTGAAGACCAGCAAGAGCTTTCAGGGCTGGCCCCTTCATTGTGGGAGAAAGAGCCGGACGTTTGATTTTTCGGAAAGAGGCTCTGCCGAGAACGAGCACCGTGAGATGCTGAGTCTCTGGGAAAGCACAGATGCCCAGTGCTGTTGTGCCTGTGGATAGGGTGCACGGGGACGGTGTAGATCAGCAAGAGCTTTCAGGGCTGGCCCCTTCCTTGTGGGAGAAAGAGCCGCACGTTTGCTTTTTCCAAAATAGGCTCTGCCGAGAACGAGCACCGTGAGATGCTGAGTCTCTGGGAAAGCACAGATGCCCAGTGCTGTTGTGCCTGTGGATAGGGTGCACAGGGACGGTGTAGAGCAGCAAGAGCTTTCAGGGCTGGCCCCTTCCTTGTGGGAGAAAGAGCCGGACGTTTCCCTTTTTGGAAAGAGTCTCTGCCGAGAACCAGCGCCGTGAGATGTACCGACTATGGGAAAGCAGAGAAGTCAAGTTCTGTTGTGCCTGTGGATAGGGTGCACGGGAACGGTGAAGACCAGCAAGAGCTTTCAGGGCTTACCAGTTCCTTATGGAAGAAGGAGCCGGACGTTTGCCTTTTCAGAAAAAGGCTCTGCCGAGAACGAGCGCCGTGAGATGTACCGACTGTGAGAAAGCAGAGAAGCCCAGTGCTGTTGTGCCTGTGGATAGGCTGCACGGGGACTGTGAAGACCAGCAAGAGCTTTCAGGGCTGGCCCCTTCCTTGTGGGAGAAAGAGCCGCACTTTTCCTTTTTCGGAAATAGGCTCTGCCGAGAACGAGCACCGTGAGATGCTGAGTCACTGGGAAAGCACAGATGCCCAGTGCTGTTGTGCCTGTGGATAGGCTGCACGGGGACTGTGAAGACCAGCAAGAGGTTTCAGGGCTGGCCCCTTCCTTGTGGGAGAAAGAGCCGCACGTTTGATTTTTCAGAAAGAGGCTCTGCCGAGAACAAGCACCGTGAGATGCTGAGTCTCTGGGAAAGCACAGATGCCCAGTGCTGTTGTGCCTGTGGATATGCTGCACGGGGACGGTGAAGACCAGGAAGAGGTTTCAGGGCTGGCTCCTTCCTTGTGGGAGAAAGTCCTGTTCGTTTGCTTTCTTGAAAAAGGCTCTGCCGAGAACGAGCGCCGTGAGATGTACCGACTATGGGAAAGCAGAGAACTCCAGTTCTGTTGTGCCTGTGGATAGCGTGCACGGGGACTGTGAAGACCAGCAAGAGCTTTCAGGGCTGGCCCCTTCCTTGTGGGAGAAAGAGCCGCACGTTTGCTTTTTCGGAAAGAGGCTCTGCCGAGAACAAGCACCGTGAGATGCTGAGTCTCTGGGAAAGCACAGATGCCCAGTGCTGTTGTGCCTGTGGATAGGCTGCACGGGGATGGTGAAGACCAGCAAGAGCTTTCAGGGCTTACCCCTTCCTTGTGGGAGAAAGAGCCGCACGTATTGCTCTTTGGAAATAGGCTCTGCCGAGAACGAGCACCGTGAGATGCTGAGTCTCTGGGAAAGCACAGATGCCCAGTGCTGTTGTGCCTGTGGATAGGCTGCACGGGGACGGTGAAGACCAGCAAGAGGTTTCAGGGCTGGCTCCTTCCTTGTGGGAGAAAGTGCCGGACGTTTCCCTTTTTGGAAAAAGGCTCTGCCGAGAACGAGCGCCGTGAGATGTACCGACTATGGGAAAGCAGAGAAGTCCAGTTCTGTTGTGCCTGTGGATAGGCTGCACGGGGACTGTGAAGACCAGCAAGAGCTTTCAGGGCTGGCCCCTTCCTTGTGGGAGAAAGAGCCGCACGTTTCCTTTTTCGGAAAGAGGGTCTGCCGACAACGAGCACCGTGAGATGCTGAGTCTCTGGGAAAGCAAAGATGCCCAGTGCTGTTGTGCCTGTGGATAGGCTGCACGGGGACTGTGAAGACCAGCAAGAGCTTTCAGGGCTGGCCCCTTCCTTGTGGGAGAAAGAGCCGCACGTTTCCTTTTTCGGAAAGAGGCTCTGCCGAGAACAAGCAGTGTGAGATGCTGAGTCTCTGGGAAAGCACAGATGCCCAGTGCTGTTGTGCCTGTGGATGGGGTGCACGGGGACGGTGAAGACCAGCAAGGGCTTTCAGGGCTGGCTCCTTCCTTGTGGGAGAAAGTGCCGGACGTTTGCTTTCTGGAAAAAGGCTCTGCCGAGAACGAGCGCCGTGAGATGTACCGACTATGGGAAAGCAGAGAAGTCCAGTTCTCTTGTGCCTGTGGATAGGGTGCACGGGAACGGTGAAGACCAGCAAGAGCTTTCAGGGCTGGCCCCTTCCTTGTGGGAGAAAGAGCCGCACGTTTGCTTTTTCGGAAAGAGGCTCTGCCGAGAACGAGCACCGTGACATGCTGAGTCTCTGGGAAAGCAAAGATGCCCAGTGCTGTTGTGCCTGTGGATAGGGTGCACGGGGACGGTGTAGAGCAGCAAGAGCTTTCAGGGCTGGCCCCTTCCTTGTGGGAGAAAGAGCCGGACGTTTCCCTTTTTGGAAAGAGTCTCTGCCGAGAACGATCGCCATGAGATGTACCGACTATGGGAAAGCAGAGAAGTCCAGTTCTGTTGTGCCTGTGGATAGGTTGCACGGGAACGGTGTAGAGCAGCAAGAGCTTTCAGGGCTGGCCCCTTCCTTGTGGGAGAAAGAGCCGCACGTTTGCTTTTTCGGAAAGAGGCTCTGCCGAGAACGAGCACCGTGAGATGCTGAGTCTCTGGGAAAGCAAAGATGCCCAGTGCTGTTGTGCCTGTGGATAGGGTGCACGGGGACTGTGAAGACCAGCAAGAGCTTTCAGGGCTGGCCCCTTCCTTATGGGAGAAAGAGCCGCACGTATTCCTTTTTCGCAAATAGGCTCTGCCGAGAACAAGCACCGTGACATGTACCGACTATGGGAAAGCAGAGATGTTCATTTTTGTTGTGCCTGTGGATAGGCTGCACGGGGACTGTGAAGACCAGCAAGAGCTTTCAGGGCTGGCCCCTTCCTTGTGGGAGAAAGAGCCGCACGTTTGCTTTTTCGGAAAGAGGCTCTGCCGAGAACGAGCACCGTGAGATGCTGAGTCTCTGGGAAAGCACAGATGCCCAGTGCTGTTGTGCCTGTGGATAGGCTGCACGGGGACGGTGAAGACCAGCAAGAGGTTTGAGGGCTGGCTCCTTCGTTCTGGGAGAAAGAGGCGGACGTTTGCTTTTTGGAAAAAGGCTCTGCCGAGAACGAGCGCCATGACATGTACCGACTATGGGAAAGCAGAGAAGTTCAGTTCTGTTGTGCCTGTGGATAGGCTGCACGGGGACTGTGAAGACCAGCAAGAGCTTTCAGGGCTGGCCCCTTCCTTGTGGGAGAAAGATCCGCACGTTTGCTTTTTGGAAAAAGGCTCTGCCGAGAACGAGCGCCGTGAGATGTACCGACTATGGGAAAGCAGAGAAGTCCAGTTCTGTTGTGCCTGTGGATAGGGTGCACGGGAATGGTGAAGACCAGCAAGAGCTTTCAGGGCTGGCCCCTTCATTATGGGAGAAAGAGCCGGACGTTTGATTTTTCGGAAAGAGGCTCTGCCGAGAACGAGCACCGTGAGATGCTGAGTCTCTGGGAAAGCACAGATGCCCAGTGCTGTTGTGCCTGTGGATAGGGTGCACGGGGACGGTGAAGACCAGGAAGAGGTTTCAGGGCTGGCTCCTTCCTTGTGGGAGAAAGAGCCGCACGTTTGCTTTTTCGGAAAAGGCTCTGCCGAGAACGAACACCGTGAGATGCTGAGTCTCTGGGAAAGCACAGATGCCCAGTGCTGTTGTGCCTGTGGATAGGCTGCACAGGGATGGTGAAGACCAGCAAGAGCTTTCAGGGCTGGCTCCTTCCTTGTGGGAGAAAGAGCCGCACGTTTGCTTTTTCCAAAATAGGCTCTGCCGAGAACGAGCACCGTGAGATGCTGAGTCTCTGGGAAAGCACAGATGCCCAGTGCTGTTGTGCCTGTGGATAGGCTGCACGGGGACGGTGAAGACCAGCAAGAGGTTTCAGGGCTGGCTCCTTCCTTGTGGGAGAAAGTGCCGGACGTTTCCCTTTTTGGAAAAAGGCTCTGCCGAGAACGAGCGCCGTGAGATGTACCGACTATGGGAAAGCAGAGAAGTCCAGTTCTGTTGTGCCTGTGGATAGGCTGCACGGGGACTGTGAAGACCAGCAAGAGCTTTCAGGGCTGGCCCCTTCCTTGTGGGAGAAAGAGCCGCACGTTTCCTTTTTCGGAAAGAGGGTCTGCCGACAACGAGCACTGTGAGATGCTGAGTCTCTGGGAAAGCAAAGATGCCCAGTGCTGTTGTGCCTGTGGATAGGCTGCACGGGGACTGTGAAGACCAGCAAGAGCTTTCAGGGCTGGCCCCTTCCTTGTGGGAGAAAGAGCCGCACGTTTCCTTTTTCGGAAAGAGGCTCTGCCGAGAACAAGCAGTGTGAGATGCTGAGTCTCTGGGAAAGCACAGATGCCCAGTGCTGTTGTGCCTGTGGATGGATTGCACGGGGACGGTGAAGACCAGCAAGGGCTTTCAGGGCTGGCTCCTTCCTTGTGGGAGAAAGTGCCGGACGTTTGCTTTCTGGAAAAAGGCTCTGCCGAGAACGAGCGCCGTGAGATGTACCGACTATGGGAAAGCAGAGAAGTCCAGTTCTGTTGTGCCTGTGGATAGGTTGCATGGGAATGGTGAAGACCAGCAAGAGCTTTCAGGGCTGGCCCCTTCCTTATGGGAGAAAGAGCCGCACGTTTCCTTTTTCGGAAATAGGCTCTGCCGAGAACGAGCGCCGTGAGATGCTGAGTCTCTGGGAAAGCACAGATACCCAGTGCTGTTGTGCCTGTGGATAGGCTGCAGGGGGACTGTGAAGACCAGCAAGAGCTTTCAGGGCTGGCCCCTTCCTTGTGGGAGAAAGAGCCGCACGTTTGCTTTTTCGGAAATAGGCTCTGCCGAGAACGAGCGCCGTGAGATGCTGAGTCTCTGGGAAAGCACAGATGCCCAGTGCTGTTGTGCCTGTGGATAGGCTGCACGGGGACGGTGAAGACCAGCAAGAGGTTTCAGGGCTGGCTCCTTCCTTGTGGGAGAAAGAGCCGGACGTTTGCTTTTTGGAAAAAGGCTCTGCCGAGAACGAGCGCCGTGAGATGTACCGACTATGGGAAAGCAGAGAAGTCCATTTCTCTTGTGCCTGTGGATAGGGTGCACGGGAACGGTGAAGACCAGCAAGAGCTTTCAGGGCTGGCCCCTTCATTATGGGAGAAAGAGCCGGACGTTTGATTTTTCGGAAAGAGGCTCTGCCGAGAACGAGCGCCGTGAGATGTACCGACTGTGAGAAAGCAGAGAAGCCCAGTGCTGTTGTGCCTGTGGATAGGCTGCACGGGGACTGTGAAGACCAGCAAGAGCTTTCAGGGCTGGCCCCTTCCTTGTGGGAGAAAGAGCCGCACTTTTCCTTTTTCGGAAATAGGCTCTGCCGAGAACGAGCACCGTGAGATGCTGAGTCACTGGGAAAGCACAGATGCCCAGTGCTGTTGTGCCTGTGGATAGGCTGCACGGGGACTGTGAAGACCAGCAAGAGGTTTCAGGGCTGGCCCCTTCCTTGTGGGAGAAAGAGCCGCACGTTTGATTTTTCAGAAAGAGGCTCTGCCGAGAACAAGCACCGTGAGATGCTGAGTCTCTGGGAAAGCACAGATGCCCAGTGCTGTTGTGCCTGTGGATATGCTGCACGGGGACGGTGAAGACCAGGAAGAGGTTTCAGGGCTGGCTCCTTCCTTGTGGGAGAAAGTCCTGTTCGTTTGCTTTCTTGAAAAAGGCTCTGCCGAGAACGAGCGCCGTGAGATGTACCGACTATGGGAAAGCAGAGAAGTCCAGTTCTGTTGTGCCTGTGGATAGCGTGCACGGGGACTGTGAAGACCAGCAAGAGCTTTCAGGGCTGGCCCCTTCCTTGTGGGAGAAAGAGCCGCACGTTTGCTTTTTCGGAAAGAGGCTCTGCCGAGAACAAGCACCGTGAGATGCTGAGTCTCTGGGAAAGCACAGATGCCCAGTGCTGTTGTGCCTGTGGATAGGCTGCACGGGCATGGTGAAGACCAGCAAGAGCTTTCAGGGCTTACCCCTTCCTTGTGGGAGAAAGAGCCGCACGTATTGCTCTTTGGAAATAGGCTCTGCCGAGAACGAGCACCGTGAGATGCTGAGTCTCTGGGAAAGCACAGATGCCCAGTGCTGTTGTGCCTGTGGATAGGTTGCACGGGGACGGTGTAGAGCAGCAAGAGCTTTCAGGACTTACCCCTTCCTTGTGGAAGAAGGAGCCGGACGTTTGCCTTTTCAGAAAAAGGCTCTGCCGAGAACGAGCGCCGTGAGATGTACTGACTGTGAGAAAGCAGAGAAGCCCAGTGCTGTTGTGCCTGTGGATAGGCTGCACGGGGACTGTGAAGACCAGCAAGAGCTTTCAGGGCTGGCCCCTTCCTTGTGGGAGAAAGAGCCACACGTTTGCTTTTTCGGAAATAGGCTCTGCCGAGAATAAGCACCGTGAGATGCTGAGTCTCTGGGAAAGCACAGATGCCCAGTGCCGTTGTGCCTGTGGATAGGCTGCACGGGGATGGTGAAGACCAGCAAGAGGTTTCAGGGCTGGCTCCTTCCTTGTGGGAGAAAGAGCCGGACGTTTGCTTTTTAGAAAAAGGCTCTGCCGAGAACGAGCACCGTGAGATGTACCGACTATGGGAAAGCCGAGAAGTCCAGTTCTGTTGTGCCTGTGGATAGGGTGCACGGGAACGGTGAAGACCAGCAAGAGCTTTCAGGGCTTACCCCTTCGTTATGGAAGAAGGAGCCGGACGTTTGCCTTTTCAGAAAAAGGCTCTGCCGAGAACGAGCGCCGTGAGATGTACCGACTGTGAGAAAGCAGAGAAGCCCAGTGCTGTTGTGCCTGTGGATAGGCTGCACGGGGACTGTGAAGACCAGCAAGAGCTTTCAGGGCTGGCCCCTTCCTTGTGGGAGAAAGAGCCGCACGTTTCCTTTTTCGGAAAGAGGCTCTGCCGAGAACAAGCACCGTGAGATGCTGAGTCTCTGGGAAAGCACAGATGCCCAGTGCTGTTGTGCCTGTGGATAGGCTGCACGGGGACGGTGAAGACCAGCAAGAGGTTTCAGGGCTGGCTCCTTCCTTGTGGGAGAAAGTGCCGGACGTTTCCCTTTTTGGAAAAAGGCTCTGCCGAGAACGAGCGCCGTGAGATGTACCGACTATGGGAAAGCAGAGAAGTCCAGTTCTGTTGTGCCTGTGGATAGGCTGCACGGGGACTGTGAAGACCAGCAAGAGCTTTCAGGGCTGGCCCCTTCCTTGTGGGAGAAAGAGCCGCACGTTTCCTTTTTCGGAAAGAGGGTCTGCCGACAACGAGCACCGTGAGATGCTGAGTCTCTGGGAAAGCAAAGATGCCCAGTGCTGTTGTGCCTGTGGATAGGCTGCACGGGGACTGTGAAGACCAGCAAGAGCTTTCAGGGCTGGCCCCTTCCTTGTGGGAGAAAGAGCCGCACGTTTCCTTTTTCGGAAAGAGGCTCTGCCGAGAACAAGCAGTGTGAGATGCTGAGTCTCTGGGAAAGCACAGATGCCCAGTGCTGTTGTGCCTGTGGATGGGGTGCACGGGGACGGTGAAGACCAGCAAGGGCTTTCAGGGCTGGCTCCTTCCTTGTGGGAGAAAGTGCCGGACGTTTGCTTTCTGGAAAAAGGCTCTGCCGAGAACGAGCGCCGTGAGATGTACCGACTATGGGAAAGCAGAGAAGTCCAGTTCTGTTGTGCCTGTGGATAGGTTGCATGGGAATGGTGAAGACCAGCAAGAGCTTTCAGGGCTGGCCCCTTCCTTATGGGAGAAAGAGCCGCATGTTTCCTTTTTCGGAAATAGGCTCTGCCGAGAACGAGCGCCGTGAGATGCTGAGTCTCTGGGAAAGCACAGATGCCCAGTGCTGTTGTGCCTGTGGATAGGCTGCAGGGGGACTGTGAAGACCAGCAAGAGCTTTCAGGGCTGGCCCCTTCCTTGTGGGAGAAAGAGCCGCACGTTTGCTTTTTCGGAAAGAGGCTCTGCCGAGAACGAGCGCCGTGAGATGCTGAGTCTCTGGGAAAGCACAGATGCCCAGTGCTGTTGTGCCTGTGGATAGGCTGCACGGGGACGGTGAAGACCAGCAAGAGGTTTCAGGGCTGGCTCCTTCCTTGTGGGAGAAAGAGCCGGACGTTTGCTTTCTGGAAAAAGGCTCTGCCGAGAACGAGCGCCGTGAGATGTACCGACTATGGGAAAGCAGAGAAGTCCAGTTCTCTTGTGCCTGTGGATAGGGTGCACGGGAACGGTGAAGACCAGCAAGAGCTTTCAGGGCTGGCCCCTTCCTTGAGGGAGAAAGAGCCGCACGTTTGCTTTTTCGGAAAGAGGCTCTGCCGAGAACGAGCACCGTGACATGCTGAGTCTCTGGGAAAGCAAAGATGCCCAGTGCTGTTGTGCCTGTGGATAGGGTGCACGGGGACGGTGTAGAGCAGCAAGAGCTTTCAGGGCTGGCCCCTTCCTTGTGGGAGAAAGAGCCGGACGTTTCCCTTTTTGGAAAGAGTCTCTGCCGAGAACGATCGCCATGAGATGTACCGACTATGGGAAAGCAGAGAAGTCCAGTTCTGTTGTGCCTGTGGATAGGTTGCACGGGAACGGTGTAGAGCAGCAAGAGCTTTCAGGGCTGGCCCCTTCCTTGTGGGAGAAAGAGCCGCACGTTTGCTTTTTCGGAAAGAGGCTCTGCCGAGAACGAGCACCGTGAGATGCTGAGTCTCTGGGAAAGCAAAGATGCCCAGTGCTGTTGTGCCTGTGGATAGGGTGCACGGGGACTGTGAAGACCAGCAAGAGGTTTCAGGGCTGGCCCCTTCCTTATGTGAGAAAGAGCCGCACGTATTCCTTTTTCGCAAATAGGCTCTGCCGAGAACAAGCACCGTGACATGTACCGACTATGGGAAAGCAGAGATGTTCATTTTTGTTGTGCCTGTGGATAGGCTGCACGGGGACTGTGAAGACCAGCAAGAGCTTTCAGGGCTGGCCCCTTCCTTGTGGGAGAAAGAGCCGCACGTTTGCTTTTTCGGAAAGAGGCTCTGCCGAGAACGAGCACCGTGAGATGCTGAGTCTCTGGGAAAGCACAGATGCCCAGTGCTGTTGTGCCTGTGGATAGGCTGCACGGGGACGGTGAAGACCAGCAAGAGGTTTGAGGGCTGGCTCCTTCGTTCTGGGAGAAAGAGGCGGACGTTTGCTTTTTGGAAAAAGGCTCTGCCGAGAACGAGCGCCATGACATGTACCGACTATGGGAAAGCAGAGAAGTTCAGTTCTGTTGTGCCTGTGGATAGGCTGCACGGGGACTGTGAAGACAGCAAGAGCTTTCAGGGCTGGCCCCTTCCTTGTGGGAGAAAGATCCGCACGTTTGCTTTTTGGAAAAAGGCTCTGCCGAGAACGAGCGCCGTGAGATGTACCGACTATGGGAAAGCAGAGAAGTCCAGTTCTGTTGTGCCTGTGGATAGGGTGCACGGGAATGGTGAAGACCAGCAAGAGCTTTCAGGGCTGGCCCCTTCATTATGGGAGAAAGAGCCGGACGTTTGATTTTTCGGAAAGAGGCTCTGCCGAGAACGAGCACCGTGAGATGCTGAGTCTCTGGGAAAGCACAGATGCCCAGTGCTGTTGTGCCTGTGGATACGCTGCACGGGGACGGTGAAGACCAGGAAGAGGTTTCAGGGCTGGCTCCTTCCTTGTGGGAGAAAGAGCCGCACGTTTGCTTTTTCGGAAAAGGCTCTGCCGAGAACGAACACCGTGAGATGCTGAGTCTCTGGGAAAGCACAGATGCCCAGTGCTGTTGTGCCTGTGGATAGGCTGCACAGGGATGGTGAAGACCAGCAAGAGCTTTCAGGGCTGGCTCCTTCCTTGTGGGAGAAAGAGCCGCACGTTTGCTTTTTCCAAAATAGGCTCTGCCGAGAACGAGCACCGTGAGATGCTGAGTCTCTGGGAAAGCACAGATGCCCAGTGCTGTTGTGCCTGTGGATAGGCTGCACGGGGACGGTGAAGACCAGCAAGAGGTTTCAGGGCTGGCTCCTTCCTTGTGGGAGAAAGTGCCGGACGTTTCCCTTTTTGGAAAAAGGCTCTGCCGAGAACGAGCGCCGTGAGATGTACCGACTATGGGAAAGCAGAGAAGTCCAGTTCTGTTGTGCCTGTGGATAGGCTGCACGGGGACTGTGAAGACCAGCAAGAGCTTTCAGGGCTGGCCCCTTCCTTGTGGGAGAAAGAGCCGCACGTTTCCTTTTTCGGAAAGAGGGTCTGCCGACAACGAGCACCGTGAGATGCTGAGTCTCTGGGAAAGCAAAGATGCCCAGTGCTGTTGTGCCTGTGGATAGGCTGCACGGGGACTGTGAAGACCAGCAAGAGCTTTCAGGGCTGGCCCCTTCCTTGTGGGAGAAAGAGCCGCACGTTTCCTTTTTCGGAAAGAGGCTCTGCCGAGAACAAGCAGTGTGAGATGCTGAGTCTCTGGGAAAGCACAGATGCCCAGTGCTGTTGTGCCTGTGGATGGATTGCACGGGGACGGTGAAGACCAGCAAGGGCTTTCAGGGCTGGCTCCTTCCTTGTGGGAGAAAGTGCCGGACGTTTGCTTTCTGGAAAAAGGCTCTGCCGAGAACGAGCGCCGTGAGATGTACCGACTATGGGAAAGCAGAGAAGTCCAGTTCTGTTGTGCCTGTGGATAGGTTGCATGGGAATGGTGAAGACCAGCAAGAGCTTTCAGGGCTGGCCCCTTCCTTATGGGAGAAAGAGCCGCACGTTTCCTTTTTCGGAAATAGGCTCTGCCGAGAACGAGCGCCGTGAGATGCTGAGTCTCTGGGAAAGCACAGATACCCAGTGCTGTTGTGCCTGTGGATAGGCTGCAGGGGGACTGTGAAGACCAGCAAGAGCTTTCAGGGCTGGCCCCTTCCTTGTGGGAGAAAGATCCGCACGTTTGCTTTTTCGGAAATAGGCTCTGCCGAGAACGAGCGCCGTGAGATGCTGAGTCTCTGGGAAAGCACAGATGCCCAGTGCTGTTGTGCCTGTGGATAGGCTGCACGGGGACGGTGAAGACCAGCAAGAGGTTTCAGGGCTGGCTCCTTCCTTGTGGGAGAAAGAGCCGGACGTTTGCTTTTTGGAAAAAGGCTCTGCCGAGAACGAGCGCCGTGAGATGTACCGACTATGGGAAAGCAGAGAAGTCCAGTTCTCTTGTGCCTGTGGATAGGGTGCACGGGAACGGTGAAGACCAGCAAGAGCTTTCAGGGCTGGCCCCTTCATTATGGGAGAAAGAGCCGGACGTTTGATTTTTCGGAAAGAGGCTCTGCCGAGAACGAGCACCGTGAGATGCTGAGTCTCTGGGAAAGCACAGATGCCCAGTGCTGTTGTGCCTGTGGATACGCTGCACGGGGACGGTGAAGACCAGGAAGAGGTTTCAGGGCTGGCTCCTTCCTTGTGGGAGAAAGAGCCGCACGTTTGCTTTTTCGGAAAAGGCTCTGCCGAGAACGAACACCGTGAGATGCTGAGTCTCTGGGAAAGCACAGATGCCCAGTGCTGTTGTGCCTGTGGATAGGCTGCACAGGGATGGTGAAGACCAGCAAGAGCTTTCAGGGCTGGCTCCTTCCTTGTGGGAGAAAGAGCCGCACGTTTGCTTTTTCCAAAATAGGCTCTGCCGAGAACGAGCACCGTGAGATGCTGAGTCTCTGGGAAAGCACAGATGCCCAGTGCTGTTGTGCCTGTGGATAGGCTGCACGGGGACGGTGAAGACCAGCAAGAGGTTTCAGGGCTGGCTCCTTCCTTGTGGGAGAAAGAGCCGGACGTTTGCTTTCTGGAAAAAGGCTCTGCCGAGAACGAGCGCCGTGAGATGTACCGACTATGGGAAAGCAGAGAAGTCCAGTTCTCTTGTGCCTGTGGATAGGGTGCACGGGAACGGTGAAGACCAGCAAGAGCTTTCAGGGCTGGCCCCTTCCTTGTGGGAGAAAGAGCCGCACGTTTGCTTTTTCGGAAAGAGGCTCTGCCGAGAACGAGCACCGTGACATGCTGAGTCTCTGGGAAAGCAAAGATGCCCAGTGCTGTTGTGCCTGTGGATAGGGTGCACGGGGACGGTGTAGAGCAGCAAGAGCTTTCAGGGCTGGCCCCTTCCTTGTGGGAGAAAGAGCCGGACGTTTCCCTTTTTGGAAAGAGTCTCTGCCGAGAACGATCGCCATGAGATGTACCGACTATGGGAAAGCAGAGAAGTCCAGTTCTGTTGTGCCTGTGGATAGGTTGCACGGGAACGGTGTAGAGCAGCAAGAGCTTTCAGGGCTGGCCCCTTCCTTGTGGGAGAAAGAGCCGCACGTTTGCTTTTTCGGAAAGAGGCTCTGCCGAGAACGAGCACCGTGAGATGCTGAGTCTCTGGGAAAGCAAAGATGCCCAGTGCTGTTGTGCCTGTGGATAGGGTGCACGGGGACTGTGAAGACCAGCAAGAGCTTTCAGGGCTGGCCCCTTCCTTATGGGAGAAAGAGCCGCACGTATTCCTTTTTCGCAAATAGGCTCTGCCGAGAACAAGCACCGTGACATGTACCGACTATGGGAAAGCAGAGATGTTCATTTTTGTTGTGCCTGTGGATAGGCTGCACGGGGACTGTGAAGACCAGCAAGAGCTTTCAGGGCTGGCCCCTTCCTTGTGGGAGAAACAGCCGCACGTTTGCTTTTTCGGAAAGAGGCTCTGCCGAGAACGAGCACCGTGAGATGCTGAGTCTCTGGGAAAGCACAGATGCCCAGTGCTGTTGTGCCTGTGGATAGGCTGCACGGGGACGGTGAAGACCAGCAAGAGGTTTGAGGGCTGGCTCCTTCGTTCTGGGAGAAAGAGGCGGACGTTTGCTTTTTGGAAAAAGGCTCTGCCGAGAACGAGCGCCATGACATGTACCGACTATGGGAAAGCAGAGAAGTTCAGTTCTGTTGTGCCTGTGGATAGGCTGCACGGGGACTGTGAAGACCAGCAAGAGCTTTCAGGGCTGGCCCCTTCCTTGTGGGAGAAAGAGCCGCACGTTTGCTTTTTGGAAAAAGGCTCTGCCGAGAACGAGCGCCGTGAGATGTACCGACTATGGGAAAGCAGAGAAGTCCAGTTCTGTTGTGCCTGTGGATAGGGTGCACGGGAATGGTGAAGACCAGCAAGAGCTTTCAGGGCTGGCCCCTTCATTATGGGAGAAAGAGCCGGACGTTTGATTTTTCGGAAAGAGGCTCTGCCGAGAACGAGCACCGTGAGATGCTGAGTCTCTGGGAAAGCACAGATGCCCAGTGCTGTTGTGCCTGTGGATACGCTGCACGGGGACGGTGAAGACCAGGAAGAGGTTTCAGGGCTGGCTCCTTCCTTGTGGGAGAAAGAGCCGCACGTTTGCTTTTTCGGAAAAGGCTCTGCCGAGAACGAACACCGTGAGATGCTGAGTCTCTGGGAAAGCACAGATGCCCAGTGCTGTTGTGCCTGTGGATAGGCTGCACAGGGATGGTGAAGACCAGCAAGAGCTTTCAGGGCTGGCTCCTTCCTTGTGGGAGAAAGAGCCGCACGTTTGCTTTTTCCAAAATAGGCTCTGCCGAGAACGAGCACCGTGAGATGCTGAGTCTCTGGGAAAGCACAGATGCCCAGTGCTGTTGTGCCTGTGGATAGGCTGCACGGGGACGGTGAAGACCAGCAAGAGGTTTCAGGGCTGGCTCCTTCCTTGTGGGAGAAAGTGCCGGACGTTTCCCTTTTTGGAAAAAGGCTCTGCCGAGAACGAGCGCCGTGAGATGTACCGACTATGGGAAAGCAGAGAAGTCCAGTTCTGTTGTGCCTGTGGATAGGCTGCACGGGGACTGTGAAGACCAGCAAGAGCTTTCAGGGCTGGCCCCTTCCTTGTGGGAGAAAGAGCCGCACGTTTCCTTTTTCGGAAAGAGGGTCTGCCGACAACGAGCACTGTGAGATGCTGAGTCTCTGGGAAAGCAAAGATGCCCAGTGCTGTTGTGCCTGTGGATAGGCTGCACGGGGACTGTGAAGACCAGCAAGAGCTTTCAGGGCTGGCCCCTTCCTTGTGGGAGAAAGAGCCGCACGTTTCCTTTTTCGGAAAGAGGCTCTGCCGAGAACAAGCAGTGTGAGATGCTGAGTCTCTGGGAAAGCACAGATGCCCAGTGCTGTTGTGCCTGTGGATGGATTGCACGGGGACGGTGAAGACCAGCAAGGGCTTTCAGGGCTGGCTCCTTCCTTGTGGGAGAAAGTGCCGGACGTTTGCTTTCTGGAAAAAGGCTCTGCCGAGAACGAGCGCCGTGAGATGTACCGACTATGGGAAAGCAGAGAAGTCCAGTTCTGTTGTGCCTGTGGATAGGTTGCATGGGAATGGTGAAGACCAGCAAGAGCTTTCAGGGCTGGCCCCTTCCTTATGGGAGAAAGAGCCGCACGTTTCCTTTTTCGGAAATAGGCTCTGCCGAGAACGAGCGCCGTGAGATGCTGAGTCTCTGGGAAAGCACAGATACCCAGTGCTGTTGTGCCTGTGGATAGGCTGCAGGGGGACTGTGAAGACCAGCAAGAGCTTTCAGGGCTGGCCCCTTCCTTGTGGGAGAAAGAGCCGCACGTTTGCTTTTTCGGAAATAGGCTCTGCCGAGAACGAGCGCCGTGAGATGCTGAGTCTCTGGGAAAGCACAGATGCCCAGTGCTGTTGTGCCTGTGGATAGGCTGCACGGGGACGGTGAAGACCAGCAAGAGGTTTCAGGGCTGGCTCCTTCCTTGTGGGAGAAAGAGCCGGACGTTTGCTTTTTGGAAAAAGGCTCTGCCGAGAACGAGCGCCGTGAGATGTACCGACTATGGGAAAGCAGAGAAGTCCATTTCTCTTGTGCCTGTGGATAGGGTGCACGGGAACGGTGAAGACCAGCAAGAGCTTTCAGGGCTGGCCCCTTCATTATGGGAGAAAGAGCCGGACGTTTGATTTTTCGGAAAGAGGCTCTGCCGAGAACGAGCGCCGTGAGATGTACCGACTGTGAGAAAGCAGAGAAGCCCAGTGCTGTTGTGCCTGTGGATAGGCTGCACGGGGACTGTGAAGACCAGCAAGAGCTTTCAGGGCTGGCCCCTTCCTTGTGGGAGAAAGAGCCGCACTTTTCCTTTTTCGGAAAGAGGCTCTGCCGAGAACGAGCACCGTGAGATGCTGAGTCACTGGGAAAGCACAGATGCCCAGTGCTGTTGTGCCTGTGGATAGGCTGCACGGGGACTGTGAAGACCAGCAAGAGGTTTCAGGGCTGGCCCCTTCCTTGTGGGAGAAAGAGCCGCACGTTTGATTTTTCAGAAAGAGGCTCTGCCGAGAACAAGCACCGTGAGATGCTGAGTCTCTGGGAAAGCACAGATGCCCAGTGCTGTTGTGCCTGTGGATATGCTGCACGGGGACGGTGAAGACCAGGAAGAGGTTTCAGGGCTGGCTCCTTCCTTGTGGGAGAAAGTCCTGTTCGTTTGCTTTCTTGAAAAAGGCTCTGCCGAGAACGAGCGCCGTGAGATGTACCGACTATGGGAAAGCAGAGAAGTCCAGTTCTGTTGTGCCTGTGGATAGCGTGCACGGGGACTGTGAAGACCAGCAAGAGCTTTCAGGGCTGGCCCCTTCCTTGTGGGAGAAAGAGCCGCACGTTTGCTTTTTCGGAAAGAGGCTCTGCCGAGAACAAGCACCGTGAGATGCTGAGTCTCTGGGAAAGCACAGATGCCCAGTGCTGTTGTGCCTGTGGATAGGCTGCACGGGGATGGTGAAGACCAGCAAGAGCTTTCAGGGCTTACCCCTTCCTTGTGGGAGAAAGAGCCGCACGTATTGCTCTTTGGAAATAGGCTCTGCCGAGAACGAGCACCGTGAGATGCTGAGTCTCTGGGAAAGCACAGATGCCCAGTGCTGTTGTGCCTGTGGATAGGTTGCACGGGGACGGTGTAGAGCAGCAAGAGCTTTCAGGACTTACCCCTTCCTTGTGGAAGAAGGAGCCGGACGTTTGCCTTTTCAGAAAAAGGCTCTGCCGAGAACGAGCGCCGTGAGATGTACTGACTGTGAGAAAGCAGAGAAGCCCAGTGCTGTTGTGCCTGTGGATAGGCTGCACGGGGACTGTGAAGACCAGCAAGAGCTTTCAGGGCTGGCCCCTTCCTTGTGGGAGAAAGAGCCACACGTTTGCTTTTTCGGAAATAGGCTCTGCCGAGAATAAGCACCGTGAGATGCTGAGTCTCTGGGAAAGCACAGATGCCCAGTGCCGTTGTGCCTGTGGATAGGCTGCACGGGGATGGTGAAGACCAGCAAGAGGTTTCAGGGCTGGCTCCTTCCTTGTGGGAGAAAGAGCCGGACGTTTGCTTTTTAGAAAAAGGCTCTGCCGAGAACGAGCACCGTGAGATGTACCGACTATGGGAAAGCCGAGAAGTCCAGTTCTGTTGTGCCTGTGGATAGGGTGCACGGGAACGGTGAAGACCAGCAAGAGCTTTCAGGGCTTACCCCTTCGTTATGGAAGAAGGAGCCGGACGTTTGCCTTTTCAGAAAAAGGCTCTGCCGAGAACGAGCGCCGTGAGATGTACCGACTGTGAGAAAGCAGAGAAGCCCAGTGCTGTTGTGCCTGTGGATAGGCTGCACGGGGACTGTGAAGACCAGCAAGAGCTTTCAGGGCTGGCCCCTTCCTTGTGGGAGAAAGAGCCGCACGTTTCCTTTTTCGGAAAGAGGGTCTGCCGACAACGAGCACCGTGAGATGCTGAGTCTCTGGGAAAGCAAAGATGCCCAGTGCTGTTGTGCCTGTGGATAGGCTGCACGGGGACTGTGAAGACCAGCAAGAGCTTTCAGGGCTGGCCCCTTCCTTGTGGGAGAAAGAGCCGCACGTTTCCTTTTTCGGAAAGAGGCTCTGCCGAGAACAAGCAGTGTGAGATGCTGAGTCTCTGGGAAAGCACAGATGCCCAGTGCTGTTGTGCCTGTGGATGGGGTGCACGGGGACGGTGAAGACCAGCAAGGGCTTTCAGGGCTGGCTCCTTCCTTGTGGGAGAAAGTGCCGGACGTTTGCTTTCTGGAAAAAGGCTCTGCCGAGAACGAGCGCCGTGAGATGTACCGACTATGGGAAAGCAGAGAAGTCCAGTTCTGTTGTGCCTGTGGATAGGTTGCATGGGAATGGTGAAGACCAGCAAGAGCTTTCAGGGCTGGCCCCTTCCTTATGGGAGAAAGAGCCGCATGTTTCCTTTTTCGGAAATAGGCTCTGCCGAGAACGAGCGCCGTGAGATGCTGAGTCTCTGGGAAAGCACAGATGCCCAGTGCTGTTGTGCCTGTGGATAGGCTGCAGGGGGACTGTGAAGACCAGCAAGAGCTTTCAGGGCTGGCCCCTTCCTTGTGGGAGAAAGAGCCGCACGTTTGCTTTTTCGGAAAGAGGCTCTGCCGAGAACGAGCGCCGTGAGATGCTGAGTCTCTGGGAAAGCACAGATGCCCAGTGCTGTTGTGCCTGTGGATAGGCTGCACGGGGACGGTGAAGACCAGCAAGAGGTTTCAGGGCTGGCTCCTTCCTTGTGGGAGAAAGAGCCGGACGTTTGCTTTCTGGAAAAAGGCTCTGCCGAGAACGAGCGCCGTGAGATGTACCGACTATGGGAAAGCAGAGAAGTTCAGTTCTGTTGTGCCTGTGGATAGGCTGCACGGGGACTGTGAAGACCAGCAAGAGCTTTCAGGGCTGGCCCCTTCCTTGTGGGAGAAAGAGCCGCACGTTTGCTTTTTGGAAAAAGGCTCTGCCGAGAACGAGCGCCGTGAGATGTACCGACTATGGGAAAGCAGAGAAGTCCAGTTCTGTTGTGCCTGTGGATAGGGTGCACGGGAATGGTGAAGACCAGCAAGAGCTTTCAGGGCTGGCCCCTTCATTATGGGAGAAAGAGCCGGACGTTTGATTTTTCGGAAAGAGGCTCTGCCGAGAACGAGCACCGTGAGATGCTGAGTCTCTGGGAAAGCACAGATGCCCAGTGCTGTTGTGCCTGTGGATACGCTGCACGGGGACGGTGAAGACCAGGAAGAGGTTTCAGGGCTGGCTCCTTCCTTGTGGGAGAAAGAGCCGCACGTTTGCTTTTTCGGAAAAGGCTCTGCCGAGAACGAACACCGTGAGATGCTGAGTCTCTGGGAAAGCACAGATGCCCAGTGCTGTTGTGCCTGTGGATAGGCTGCACAGGGATGGTGAAGACCAGCAAGAGCTTTCAGGGCTGGCTCCTTCCTTGTGGGAGAAAGAGCCGCACGTTTGCTTTTTCCAAAATAGGCTCTGCCGAGAACGAGCACCGTGAGATGCTGAGTCTCTGGGAAAGCACAGATGCCCAGTGCTGTTGTGCCTGTGGATAGGCTGCACGGGGACGGTGAAGACCAGCAAGAGGTTTCAGGGCTGGCTCCTTCCTTGTGGGAGAAAGTGCCGGACGTTTCCCTTTTTGGAAAAAGGCTCTGCCGAGAACGAGCGCCGTGAGATGTACCGACTATGGGAAAGCAGAGAAGTCCAGTTCTGTTGTGCCTGTGGATAGGCTGCACGGGGACTGTGAAGACCAGCAAGAGCTTTCAGGGCTGGCCCCTTCCTTGTGGGAGAAAGAGCCGCACGTTTCCTTTTTCGGAAAGAGGGTCTGCCGACAACGAGCACTGTGAGATGCTGAGTCTCTGGGAAAGCACAGATGCCCAGTGCTGTTGTGCCTGTGGATAGGCTGCACGGGGACTGTGAAGACCAGCAAGAGCTTTCAGGGCTGGCCCCTTCCTTGTGGGAGAAAGAGCCGCACGTTTCCTTTTTCGGAAAGAGGCTCTGCCGAGAACAAGCAGTGTGAGATGCTGAGTCTCTGGGAAAGCACAGATGCCCAGTGCTGTTGTGCCTGTGGATGGATTGCACGGGGACGGTGAAGACCAGCAAGGGCTTTCAGGGCTGGCTCCTTCCTTGTGGGAGAAAGTGCCGGACGTTTGCTTTCTGGAAAAAGGCTCTGCCGAGAACGAGCGCCGTGAGATGTACCGACTATGGGAAAGCAGAGAAGTCCAGTTCTGTTGTGCCTGTGGATAGGTTGCATGGGAATGGTGAAGACCAGCAAGAGCTTTCAGGGCTGGCCCCTTCCTTATGGGAGAAAGAGCCGCACGTTTCCTTTTTCGGAAATAGGCTCTGCCGAGAACGAGCGCCGTGAGATGCTGAGTCTCTGGGAAAGCACAGATACCCAGTGCTGTTGTGCCTGTGGATAGGCTGCAGGGGGACTGTGAAGACCAGCAAGAGCTTTCAGGGCTGGCCCCTTCCTTGTGGGAGAAAGAGCCGCACGTTTGCTTTTTCGGAAATAGGCTCTGCCGAGAACGAGCGCCGTGAGATGCTGAGTCTCTGGGAAAGCACAGATGCCCAGTGCTGTTGTGCCTGTGGATAGGCTGCACGGGGACGGTGAAGACCAGCAAGAGGTTTCAGGGCTGGCTCCTTCCTTGTGGGAGAAAGAGCCGGACGTTTGCTTTTTGGAAAAAGGCTCTGCCGAGAACGAGCGCCGTGAGATGTACCGACTATGGGAAAGCAGAGAAGTCCATTTCTCTTGTGCCTGTGGATAGGGTGCACGGGAACGGTGAAGACCAGCAAGAGCTTTCAGGGCTGGCCCCTTCATTATGGGAGAAAGAGCCGGACGTTTGATTTTTCGGAAAGAGGCTCTGCCGAGAACGAGCGCCGTGAGATGTACCGACTGTGAGAAAGCAGAGAAGCCCAGTGCTGTTGTGCCTGTGGATAGGCTGCACGGGGACTGTGAAGACCAGCAAGAGCTTTCAGGGCTGGCCCCTTCCTTGTGGGAGAAAGAGCCGCACTTTTCCTTTTTCGGAAATAGGCTCTGCCGAGAACGAGCACCGTGAGATGCTGAGTCACTGGGAAAGCACAGATGCCCAGTGCTGTTGTGCCTGTGGATAGGCTGCACGGGGACTGTGAAGACCAGCAAGAGGTTTCAGGGCTGGCCCCTTCCTTGTGGGAGAAAGAGCCGCACGTTTGATTTTTCAGAAAGAGGCTCTGCCGAGAACAAGCACCGTGAGATGCTGAGTCTCTGGGAAAGCACAGATGCCCAGTGCTGTTGTGCCTGTGGATATGCTGCACGGGGACGGTGAAGACCAGGAAGAGGTTTCAGGGCTGGCTCCTTCCTTGTGGGAGAAAGTCCTGTTCGTTTGCTTTCTTGAAAAAGGCTCTGCCGAGAACGAGCGCCGTGAGATGTACCGACTATGGGAAAGCAGAGAAGTCCAGTTCTGTTGTGCCTGTGGATAGCGTGCACGGGGACTGTGAAGACCAGCAAGAGCTTTCAGGGCTGGCCCCTTCCTTGTGGGAGAAAGAGCCGCACGTTTGCTTTTTCGGAAAGAGGCTCTGCCGAGAACAAGCACCGTGAGATGCTGAGTCTCTGGGAAAGCACAGATGCCCAGTGCTGTTGTGCCTGTGGATAGGCTGCACGGGGATGGTGAAGACCAGCAAGAGCTTTCAGGGCTTACCCCTTCCTTGTGGGAGAAAGAGCCGCACGTATTGCTCTTTGGAAATAGGCTCTGCCGAGAACGAGCACCGTGAGATGCTGAGTCTCTGGGAAAGCACAGATGCCCAGTGCTGTTGTGCCTGTGGATAGGTTGCACGGGGACGGTGTAGAGCAGCAAGAGCTTTCAGGACTTACCCCTTCCTTGTGGAAGAAGGAGCCGGACGTTTGCCTTTTCAGAAAAAGGCTCTGCCGAGAACGAGCGCCGTGAGATGTACTGACTGTGAGAAAGCAGAGAAGCCCAGTGCTGTTGTGCCTGTGGATAGGCTGCACGGGGACTGTGAAGACCAGCAAGAGCTTTCAGGGCTGGCCCCTTCCTTGTGGGAGAAAGAGCCACACGTTTGCTTTTTCGGAAATAGGCTCTGCCGAGAATAAGCACCGTGAGATGCTGAGTCTCTGGGAAAGCACAGATGCCCAGTGCCGTTGTGCCTGTGGATAGGCTGCACGGGGATGGTGAAGACCAGCAAGAGGTTTCAGGGCTGGCTCCTTCCTTGTGGGAGAAAGAGCCGGACGTTTGCTTTTTAGAAAAAGGCTCTGCCGAGAACGAGCACCGTGAGATGTACCGACTATGGGAAAGCCGAGAAGTCCAGTTCTGTTGTGCCTGTGGATAGGGTGCACGGGAACGGTGAAGACCAGCAAGAGCTTTCAGGGCTTACCCCTTCGTTATGGAAGAAGGAGCCGGACGTTTGCCTTTTCAGAAAAAGGCTCTGCCGAGAACGAGCGCCGTGAGATGTACCGACTGTGAGAAAGCAGAGAAGCCCAGTGCTGTTGTGCCTGTGGATAGGCTGCACGGGGACTGTGAAGACCAGCAAGAGCTTTCAGGGCTGGCCCCTTCCTTGTGGGAGAAAGAGCCGCACGTTTCCTTTTTCGGAAAGAGGGTCTGCCGACAACGAGCACCGTGAGATGCTGAGTCTCTGGGAAAGCAAAGATGCCCAGTGCTGTTGTGCCTGTGGATAGGCTGCACGGGGACTGTGAAGACCAGCAAGAGCTTTCAGGGCTGGCCCCTTCCTTGTGGGAGAAAGAGCCGCACGTTTCCTTTTTCGGAAAGAGGCTCTGCCGAGAACAAGCAGTGTGAGATGCTGAGTCTCTGGGAAAGCACAGATGCCCAGTGCTGTTGTGCCTGTGGATGGGGTGCACGGGGACGGTGAAGACCAGCAAGGGCTTTCAGGGCTGGCTCCTTCCTTGTGGGAGAAAGTGCCGGACGTTTGCTTTCTGGAAAAAGGCTCTGCCGAGAACGAGCGCCGTGAGATGTACCGACTATGGGAAAGCAGAGAAGTCCAGTTCTGTTGTGCCTGTGGATAGGTTGCATGGGAATGGTGAAGACCAGCAAGAGCTTTCAGGGCTGGCCCCTTCCTTATGGGAGAAAGAGCCGCATGTTTCCTTTTTCGGAAATAGGCTCTGCCGAGAACGAGCGCCGTGAGATGCTGAGTCTCTGGGAAAGCACAGATGCCCAGTGCTGTTGTGCCTGTGGATAGGCTGCAGGGGGACTGTGAAGACCAGCAAGAGCTTTCAGGGCTGGCCCCTTCCTTGTGGGAGAAAGAGCCGCACGTTTGCTTTTTCGGAAAGAGGCTCTGCCGAGAACGAGCGCCGTGAGATGCTGAGTCTCTGGGAAAGCACAGATGCCCAGTGCTGTTGTGCCTGTGGATAGGCTGCACGGGGACGGTGAAGACCAGCAAGAGGTTTCAGGGCTGGCTCCTTCCTTGTGGGAGAAAGAGCCGGACGTTTGCTTTCTGGAAAAAGGCTCTGCCGAGAACGAGCGCCGTGAGATGTACCGACTATGGGAAAGCAGAGAAGTCCAGTTCTCTTGTGCCTGTGGATAGGGTGCACGGGAACGGTGAAGACCAGCAAGAGCTTTCAGGGCTGGCCCCTTCCTTGTGGGAGAAAGAGCCGCACGTTTGCTTTTTCGGAAAGAGGCTCTGCCGAGAACGAGCACCGTGACATGCTGAGTCTCTGGGAAAGCAAAGATGCCCAGTGCTGTTGTGCCTGTGGATAGGGTGCACGGGGACGGTGTAGAGCAGCAAGAGCTTTCAGGGCTGGCCCCTTCCTTGTGGGAGAAAGAGCCGGACGTTTCCCTTTTTGGAAAGAGTCTCTGCCGAGAACGATCGCCATGAGATGTACCGACTATGGGAAAGCAGAGAAGTCCAGTTCTGTTGTGCCTGTGGATAGGTTGCACGGGAACGGTGTAGAGCAGCAAGAGCTTTCAGGGCTGGCCCCTTCCTTGTGGGAGAAAGAGCCGCACGTTTGCTTTTTCGGAAAGAGGCTCTGCCGAGAACGAGCACCGTGAGATGCTGAGTCTCTGGGAAAGCAAAGATGCCCAGTGCTGTTGTGCCTGTGGATAGGGTGCACGGGGACTGTGAAGACCAGCAAGAGCTTTCAGGGCTGGCCCCTTCCTTATGTGAGAAAGAGCCGCACGTATTCCTTTTTCGCAAATAGGCTCTGCCGAGAACAAGCACCGTGACATGTACCGACTATGGGAAAGCAGAGATGTTCATTTTTGTTGTGCCTGTGGATAGGCTGCACGGGGACTGTGAAGACCAGCAAGAGCTTTCAGGGCTGGCCCCTTCCTTGTGGGAGAAAGAGCCGCACGTTTGCTTTTTCGGAAAGAGGCTCTGCCGAGAACGAGCACCGTGAGATGCTGAGTCTCTGGGAAAGCACAGATGCCCAGTGCTGTTGTGCCTGTGGATAGGCTGCACGGGGACGGTGAAGACCAGCAAGAGGTTTGAGGGCTGGCTCCTTCGTTCTGGGAGAAAGAGGCGGACGTTTGCTTTTTGGAAAAAGGCTCTGCCGAGAACGAGCGCCATGACATGTACCGACTATGGGAAAGCAGAGAAGTTCAGTTCTGTTGTGCCTGTGGATAGGCTGCACGGGGACTGTGAAGACCAGCAAGAGCTTTCAGGGCTGGCCCCTTCCTTGTGGGAGAAAGATCCGCACGTTTGCTTTTTGGAAAAAGGCTCTGCCGAGAACGAGCGCCGTGAGATGTACCGACTATGGGAAAGCAGAGAAGTCCAGTTCTGTTGTGCCTGTGGATAGGGTGCACGGGAATGGTGAAGACCAGCAAGAGCTTTCAGGGCTGGCCCCTTCATTATGGGAGAAAGAGCCGGACGTTTGATTTTTCGGAAAGAGGCTCTGCCGAGAACGAGCACCGTGAGATGCTGAGTCTCTGGGAAAGCACAGATGCCCAGTGCTGTTGTGCCTGTGGATACGCTGCACGGGGACGGTGAAGACCAGGAAGAGGTTTCAGGGCTGGCTCCTTCCTTGTGGGAGAAAGAGCCGCACGTTTGCTTTTTCGGAAAAGGCTCTGCCGAGAACGAACACCGTGAGATGCTGAGTCTCTGGGAAAGCACAGATGCCCAGTGCTGTTGTGCCTGTGGATAGGCTGCACAGGGATGGTGAAGACCAGCAAGAGCTTTCAGGGCTGGCTCCTTCCTTGTGGGAGAAAGAGCCGCACGTTTGCTTTTTCCAAAATAGGCTCTGCCGAGAACGAGCACCGTGAGATGCTGAGTCTCTGGGAAAGCACAGATGCCCAGTGCTGTTGTGCCTGTGGATAGGCTGCACGGGGACGGTGAAGACCAGCAAGAGGTTTCAGGGCTGGCTCCTTCCTTGTGGGAGAAAGTGCCGGACGTTTCCCTTTTTGGAAAAAGGCTCTGCCGAGAACGAGCGCCGTGAGATGTACCGACTATGGGAAAGCAGAGAAGTCCAGTTCTGTTGTGCCTGTGGATAGGCTGCACGGGGACTGTGAAGACCAGCAAGAGCTTTCAGGGCTGGCCCCTTCCTTGTGGGAGAAAGAGCCGCACGTTTCCTTTTTCGGAAAGAGGGTCTGCCGACAACGAGCACCGTGAGATGCTGAGTCTCTGGGAAAGCAAAGATGCCCAGTGCTGTTGTGCCTGTGGATAGGCTGCACGGGGACTGTGAAGACCAGCAAGAGCTTTCAGGGCTGGCCCCTTCCTTGTGGGAGAAAGAGCCGCACGTTTCCTTTTTCGGAAAGAGGCTCTGCCGAGAACAAGCACCGTGAGATGCTGAGTCTCTGGGAAAGCACAGATGCCCAGTGCTGTTGTGCCTGTGGATGGATTGCACGGGGACGGTGAAGACCAGCAAGGGCTTTCAGGGCTGGCTCCTTCCTTGTGGGAGAAAGTGCCGGACGTTTGCTTTCTGGAAAAAGGCTCTGCCGAGAACGAGCGCCGTGAGATGTACCGACTATGGGAAAGCAGAGAAGTCCAGTTCTGTTGTGCCTGTGGATAGGTTGCATGGGAATGGTGAAGACCAGCAAGAGCTTTCAGGGCTGGCCCCTTCCTTATGGGAGAAAGAGCCGCACGTTTCCTTTTTCGGAAATAGGCTCTGCCGAGAACGAGCGCCGTGAGATGCTGAGTCTCTGGGAAAGCACAGATACCCAGTGCTGTTGTGCCTGTGGATAGGCTGCAGGGGGACTGTGAAGACCAGCAAGAGCTTTCAGGGCTGGCCCCTTCCTTGTGGGAGAAAGATCCGCACGTTTGCTTTTTCGGAAATAGGCTCTGCCGAGAACGAGCGCCGTGAGATGCTGAGTCTCTGGGAAAGCACAGATGCCCAGTGCTGTTGTGCCTGTGGATAGGCTGCACGGGGACGGTGAAGACCAGCAAGAGGTTTCAGGGCTGGCTCCTTCCTTGTGGGAGAAAGAGCCGGACGTTTGCTTTTTGGAAAAAGGCTCTGCCGAGAACGAGCGCCGTGAGATGTACCGACTATGGGAAAGCAGAGAAGTCCAGTTCTCTTGTGCCTGTGGATAGGGTGCACGGGAACGGTGAAGACCAGCAAGAGCTTTCAGGGCTGGCCCCTTCATTATGGGAGAAAGAGCCGGACGTTTGATTTTTCGGAAAGAGGCTCTGCCGAGAACGAGCACCGTGAGATGCTGAGTCTCTGGGAAAGCACAGATGCCCAGTGCTGTTGTGCCTGTGGATACGCTGCACGGGGACGGTGAAGACCAGGAAGAGGTTTCAGGGCTGGCTCCTTCCTTGTGGGAGAAAGAGCCGCACGTTTGCTTTTTCGGAAAAGGCTCTGCCGAGAACGAACACCGTGAGATGCTGAGTCTCTGGGAAAGCACAGATGCCCAGTGCTGTTGTGCCTGTGGATAGGCTGCACAGGGATGGTGAAGACCAGCAAGAGCTTTCAGGGCTGGCTCCTTCCTTGTGGGAGAAAGAGCCGCACGTTTGCTTTTTCCAAAATAGGCTCTGCCGAGAACGAGCACCGTGAGATGCTGAGTCTCTGGGAAAGCACAGATGCCCAGTGCTGTTGTGCCTGTGGATAGGCTGCACGGGGACGGTGAAGACCAGCAAGAGGTTTCAGGGCTGGCTCCTTCCTTGTGGGAGAAAGTGCCGGACGTTTCCCTTTTTGGAAAAAGGCTCTGCCGAGAACGAGCGCCGTGAGATGTACCGACTATGGGAAAGCAGAGAAGTCCAGTTCTGTTGTGCCTGTGGATAGGCTGCACGGGGACTGTGAAGACCAGCAAGAGCTTTCAGGGCTGGCCCCTTCCTTGTGGGAGAAAGAGCCGCACGTTTCCTTTTTCGGAAAGAGGGTCTGCCGACAACGAGCACCGTGAGATGCTGAGTCTCTGGGAAAGCAAAGATGCCCAGTGCTGTTGTGCCTGTGGATAGGGTGCACGGGGACTGTGAAGACCAGCAAGAGCTTTCAGGGCTGGCCCCTTCCTTGTGGGAGAAAGAGCCGCACGTTTCCTTTTTCGGAAAGAGGCTCTGCCGAGAACAAGCAGTGTGAGATGCTGAGTCTCTGGGAAAGCACAGATGCCCAGTGCTGTTGTGCCTGTGGATGGGGTGCACGGGGACGGTGAAGACCAGCAAGGGCTTTCAGGGCTGGCTCCTTCCTTGTGGGAGAAAGTGCCGGACGTTTGCTTTCTGGAAAAAGGCTCTGCCGAGAACGAGCGCCGTGAGATGTACCGACTATGGGAAAGCAGAGAAGTCCAGTTCTGTTGTGCCTGTGGATAGGTTGCATGGGAATGGTGAAGACCAGCAAGAGCTTTCAGGGCTGGCCCCTTCCTTATGGGAGAAAGAGCCGCACGTTTCCTTTTTCGGAAATAGGCTCTGCCGAGAACGAGCGCCGTGAGATGCTGAGTCTCTGGGAAAGCACAGATGCCCAGTGCTGTTGTGCCTGTGGATAGGCTGCAGGGGGACTGTGAAGACCAGCAAGAGCTTTCAGGGCTGGCCCCTTCCTTGTGGGAGAAAGAGCCGCACGTTTGCTTTTTCGGAAAGAGGCTCTGCCGAGAACGAGCGCCGTGAGATGCTGAGTCTCTGCGAAAGCACAGATGCCCAGTGCTGTTGAGCCTGTGGATAGGCTGCACGGGGACGGTGAAGACCAGCAAGAGGTTTCAGGGCTGGCTCCTTCCTTGTGGGAGAAAGAGCCGGACGTTTGCTTTTTGGAAAAAGGCTCTGCCGAGAACGAGCGCCGTGAGATGTACCGACTATGGGAAAGCAGAGAAGTCCAGTTCTCTTGTGCCTGTGGATAGGGTGCACGGGAACGGTGAAGACCAGCAAGAGCTTTCAGGGCTGGCCCCTTCCTTGTGGGAGAAAGAGCCGCACGTTTGCTTTTTCGGAAAGAGGCTCTGCCGAGAACGAGCACCGTGACATGCTGAGTCTCTGGGAAAGCAAAGATGCCGAGTGCTGTTGTGCCTGTGGATAGGGTGCACGGGGACGGTGTAGAGCAGCAAGAGCTTTCAGGGCTGGCCCCTTCCTTGTGGGAGAAAGAGCCGGACGTTTCCCTTTTTGGAAAGAGTCTCTGCCGAGAACGATCGCCATGAGATGTACCGACTATGGGAAAGCCGAGAAGTCCAGTTCTGTTGTGCCTGTGGATAGGTTGCACGGGAACGGTGTAGAGCAGCAAGAGCTTTCAGGGCTGGCCCCTTCCTTGTGGGAGAAAGAGCCGCACGTTTGCTTTTTCGGAAAGAGGCTGTGCCGAGAACGAGCACCGTGAGATGCTGAGTCTCTGGGAAAGCAAAGATGCCCAGTGCTGTTGTGCCTGTGGATAGGGTGCACGGGGACTGTGAAGACCAGCAAGAGCTTTCAGGGCTGGCCCCTTCCTTGTGGGAGAAAGAGCCGCACGTATTCCTTTTTCGCAAATATGCTCTGCCGAGAACAAGCACCGTGACATGTACCGACTATGGGAAAGCAGAGAAGTTCATTTTTGTTGTGCCTGTGGATAGGCTGCACGGGGACTGTGAAGACCAGCAAGAGCTTTCAGGGCTGGCCCCTTCCTTGTGGGAGAAAGAGCCGCACGTTTGCTTTTTCGGAAAGAGGCTCTGCCGAGAACGAGCACCGTGAGATGCTGAGTCTCTGGGAAAGCACAGATGCCCAGTGCTGTTGTGCCTGTGGATAGGCTGCACGGGGACGGTGAAGACCAGCAAGAGGTTTGAGGGCTGGCTCCTTCGTTCTGGGAGAAAGAGGCGGACGTTTGCTTTTTGGAAAAAGGCTCTGCCGAGAACGAGCGCCATGACATGTACCGACTATGGGAAAGCAGAGAAGTTCAGTTCTGTTGTGCCTGTGGATAGGCTGCACGGGGACTGTGAAGACCAGCAAGAGCTTTCAGGGCTGGCCCCTTCCTTGTGGGAGAAAGAGCCGCACGTTTGCTTTTTGGAAAAAGGCTCTGCCGAGAACGAGCGCCGTGAGATGTACCGACTATGGGAAAGCAGAGAAGTCCAGTTCTGTTGTGCCTGTGGATAGGGTGCACGGGAATGGTGAAGACCAGCAAGAGCTTTCAGGGCTGGCCCCTTCATTATGGGAGAAAGAGCCGGACGTTTGATTTTTCGGAAAGAGGCTCTGCCGAGAACGAGCGCCGTGAGATGTACCGACTGTGAGAAAGCAGAGAAGCCCAGTGCTGTTGTGCCTGTGGATAGGCTGCACGGGGACTGTGAAGACCAGCAAGAGCTTTCAGGGCTGGCCCCTTCCTTGTGGGAGAAAGAGCCGCACTTTTCCTTTTTCGGAAATAGGCTCTGCCGAGAACGAGCACGGTGAGATGCTGAGTCACTGGGAAAGCACAGATGCCCAGTGCTGTTGTGCCTGTGGATAGGCTGCACGGGGACTGTGAAGACCAGCAAGAGGTTTCAGGGCTGGCCCCTTCCTTGTGGGAGAAAGAGCCGCACGTTTGATTTTTCGGAAAGAGGCTCTGCCGAGAACAAGCACCGTGAGATGCTGAGTCTCTGGGAAAGCACAGATGCCCAGTGCTGTTGTGCCTGTGGATAGGCTGCACGGGGATGGTGAAGACCAGCAAGAGCTTTCAGGGCTTACCCCTTCCTTGTGGGAGAAAGAGCCGCACGTATTGCTCTTTGGAAATAGGCTCTGCCGAGAACGAGCACCGTGAGATGCTGAGTCTCTGGGAAAGCACAGATGCCCAGTGCTGTTGTGCCTGTGGATAGGTTGCACGGGGACGGTGTAGAGCAGCAAGAGCTTTCAGGGCTTACCCCTTCCTTGTGGAAGAAGGAGCCGGACGTTTGCCTTTTCAGAAAAAGGCTCTGCCGAGAACGAGCGCCGTGAGATGTACCGACTATGGGAAAGCAGAGAAGTCCAGTTCTCTTGTGCCTGTGGATAGGGTGCACGGGAACGGTGAAGACCAGCAAGAGCTTTCAGGGCTGGCCCCTTCCTTGTGGGAGAAAGAGCCGCACGTTTGCTTTTTCGGAAAGAGGCTCTGCCGAGAACGAGCACCGTGACATGCTGAGTCTCTGGGAAAGCAAAGATGCCCAGTGCTGTTGTGCCTGTGGATAGGGTGCACGGGGACGGTGTAGAGCAGCAAGAGCTTTCAGGGCTGGCCCCTTCCTTGTGGGAGAAAGAGCCGGACGTTTCCCTTTTTGGAAAGAGTCTCTGCCGACAACGATCGCCATGAGATGTACCGACTATGGGAAAGCAGAGAAGTCCAGTGCTGTTGTGCCTGTGGATAGGTTGCACGGGAACGGTGTAGAGCAGCAAGAGCTTTCAGGGCTGGCCCCTTCCTTGTGGGAGAAAGAGCCGCACGTTTGCTTTTTCGGAAAGAGGCTCTGCCGAGAACGAGCACCGTGAGATGCTGAGTCTCTGGGAAAGCAAAGATGCCCAGTGCTGTTGTGCCTGTGGATAGGGTGCACGGGGACTGTGAAGACCAGCAAGAGCTTTCAGGGCTGGCCCCTTCCTTGTGGGAGAAAGAGCCGCACGTATTCCTTTTTCGCAAATAGGCTCTGCCGAGAACAAGCACCGTGACATGTACCGACTATGGGAAAGCAGAGAAGTTCATTTTTGTTGTGCCTGTGGATAGGCTGCACGGGGACTGTGAAGACCAGCAAGAGCTTTCAGGGCTGGCTCCTTCCTTGTGGGAGAAAGTCCTGGACGTTTGCTTTCTTGAAAAAGGCTCTGCCGAGAACGAGCGCCGTGAGATGTACCGACTATGGGAAAGCAGAGAAGTCCAGTTCTGTTGTGCCTGTGGATCGGGTGCACGGGGACTGTGAAGACCAGCAAGAGCTTTCAGGGCTGGCCCCTTCCTTGTGGGAGAAAGAGCCGCACGTTTGCTTTTTCGGAAAGAGGCTCTGCCGAGAACAAGCACCGTGAGATGCTGAGTCTCTGGGAAAGCACAGATGCCCAGTGCTGTTGTGCCTGTGGATAGGCTGCACGGGGATGGTGAAGACCAGCAAGAGCTTTCAGGGCTGGCCCCTTCCTTATGGGAGAAAGAGCCGCACGTTTCCTTTTTCGGAAATAGGCTCTGCCGAGAACGAGCGCCGTGAGATGCTGAGTCTCTGGGAAAGCACAGATGCCCAGTGCTGTTGTGCCTGTGGATAGGCTGCACAGGGATGGTGAAGACCAGCAAGAGCTTTCAGGGCTGGCCCCTTCCTTGTGGGAGAAAGAGCCGCACGTTTGCTTTTTCGGAAATAGGCTCTGCCGAGAACGAGCGCCGTGAGATGCTGAGTCTCTGGGAAAGCACAGATGCCCAGTGCTGTTGTGCCTGTGGATAGGCTGCACGGGGACGTTGAAGACCAGCAAGAGGTTTCAGGGCTGGCTCCTTCCTTGTGGGAGAAAGAGCCGGACGTTTGCTTTTTGGAAAAAGGCTCTGCCGAGAACGAGCGCCGTGAGATGTACCGACTATGGGAAAGCAGAGAAGTCCAGTTCTCTTGTGCCTGTGGATAGGGTGCACGGGAACGGTGAAGACCAGCAAGAGCTTTCAGGGCTGGCCCCTTCCTTGTGGGAGAAAGAGCCGCACGTTTGCTTTTTCGGAAAGAGGCTCTGCCGAGAACGAGCACCGTGACATGCTGAGTCTCTGGGAAAGCAAAGATGCCCAGTGCTGTTGTGCCTGTGGATAGGGTGCACGGGGACGGTGTAGAGCAGCAAGAGCTTTCAGGGCTGGCCCCTTCCTTGTGGGAGAAAGAGCCGGACGTTTCCCTTTTTGGAAAGAGTCTCTGCCGAGAACGATCGCCATGAGATGTACCGACTATGGGAAAGCAGAGAAGTCCAGTTCTGTTGTGCCTGTGGATAGGTTGCACGGGAACGGTGTAGAGCAGCAAGAGCTTTCAGGGCTGGCCCCTTCCTTGTGGGAGAAAGAGCCGCACGTTTGCTTTTTCGGAAAGAGGCTCTGCCGAGAACGAGCACCGTGAGATGCTGAGTCTCTGGGAAAGCAAAGATGCCCAGTGCTGTTGTGCCTGTGGATAGGGTGCACGGGGACTGTGAAGACCAGCAAGAGCTTTCAGGGCTGGCCCCTTCCTTATGGGATAAAGAGCCGCACGTATTCCTTTTTCGCAAATAGGCTCTGCCGAGAACAAGCACCGTGACATGTACCGACTATGGGAAAGCAGAGAAGTTCATTTTTGTTGTGCCTGTGGATAGGCTGCACGGGGACTGTGAAGACCAGCAAGAGCTTTCAGGGCTGGCCCCTTCCTTGTGGGAGAAAGAGCCGCACGTTTGCTTTTTCGGAAAGAGGCTCTGCCGAGAACGAGCACCGTGAGATGCTGAGTCTCTGGGAAAGCACAGATGCCCAGTGCTGTTGTGCCTGTGGATAGGCTGCACGGGGACGGTGAAGACCAGCAAGAGGTTTGAGGGCTGGCTCCTTCGTTCTGGGAGAAAGAGGCGGACGTTTGCTTTTTGGAAAAAGGCTCTGCCGAGAACGAGCGCCATGACATGTACCGACTATGGGAAAGCAGAGAAGTTCAGTTCTGTTGTGCCTGTGGATAGGCTGCACGGGGACTGTGAAGACCAGCAAGAGCTTTCAGGGCTGGCCCCTTCCTTGTGGGAGAAAGAGCCGCACGTTTGCTTTTTGGAAAAAGGCTCTGCCGAGAACGAGCGCCGTGAGATGTACCGACTATGGGAAAGCAGAGAAGTCCAGTTCTGTTGTGCCTGTGGATAGGGTGCACGGGAATGGTGAAGACCAGCAAGAGCTTTCAGGGCTGGCCCCTTCATTATGGGAGAAAGAGCCGGACGTTTGATTTTTCGGAAAGAGGCTCTGCCGAGAACGAGCGCCGTGAGATGTACCGACTGTGAGAAAGCAGAGAAGCCCAGTGCTGTTGTGCCTGTGGATAGGCTGCACGGGGACTGTGAAGACCAGCAAGAGCTTTCAGGGCTGGCCCCTTCCTTGTGGGAGAAAGAGCCGCACTTTTCCTTTTTCGGAAATAGGCTCTGCCGAGAACGAGCACCGTGAGATGCTGAGTCACTGGGAAAGCACAGATGCCCAGTGCTGTTGTGCCTGTGGATAGGCTGCACGGGGACTGTGAAGACCAGCAAGAGGTTTCAGGGCTGGCCCCTTCCTTGTGGGAGAAAGAGCCGCACGTTTGATTTTTCGGAAAGAGGCTCTGCCGAGAACAAGCACCGTGAGATGCTGAGTCTCTGGGAAAGCACAGATGCCCAGTGCTGTTGTGCCTGTGGATAGGCTGCACGGGGATGGTGAAGACCAGCAAGAGCTTTCAGGGCTTACCCCTTCCTTGTGGGAGAAAGAGCCGCACGTATTGCTCTTTGGAAATAGGCTCTGCCGAGAACGAGCACCGTGAGATGCTGAGTCTCTGGGAAAGCACAGATGCCCAGTGCTGTTGTGCCTGTGGATAGGTTGCACGGGGACGGTGTAGAGCAGCAAGAGCTTTCAGGGCTTACCCCTTCCTTGTGGAAGAAGGAGCCGGACGTTTGCCTTTTCAGAAAAAGGCTCTGCCGAGAACGAGCGCCGTGAGATGTACCGACTATGGGAAAGCAGAGAAGTCCAGTTCTCTTGTGCCTGTGGATAGGGTGCACGGGAACGGTGAAGACCAGCAAGAGCTTTCAGGGCTGGCCCCTTCCTTGTGGGAGAAAGAGCCGCACGTTTGCTTTTTCGGAAAGAGGCTCTGCCGAGAACGAGCACCGTGACATGCTGAGTCTCTGGGAAAGCAAAGATGCCCAGTGCTGTTGTGCCTGTGGATAGGGTGCACGGGGACGGTGTAGAGCAGCAAGAGCTTTCAGGGCTGGCCCCTTCCTTGTGGGAGAAAGAGCCGGACGTTTCCCTTTTTGGAAAGAGTCTCTGCCGACAACGATCGCCATGAGATGTACCGACTATGGGAAAGCAGAGAAGTCCAGTGCTGTTGTGCCTGTGGATAGGTTGCACGGGAACGGTGTAGAGCAGCAAGAGCTTTCAGGGCTGGCCCCTTCCTTGTGGGAGAAAGAGCCGCACGTTTGCTTTTTCGGAAAGAGGCTCTGCCGAGAACGAGCACCGTGAGATGCTGAGTCTCTGGGAAAGCAAAGATGCCCAGTGCTGTTGTGCCTGTGGATAGGGTGCACGGGGACTGTGAAGACCAGCAAGAGCTTTCAGGGCTGGCCCCTTCCTTGTGGGAGAAAGAGCCGCACGTATTCCTTTTTCGCAAATAGGCTCTGCCGAGAACAAGCACCGTGACATGTACCGACTATGGGAAAGCAGAGAAGTTCATTTTTGTTGTGCCTGTGGATAGGCTGCACGGGGACTGTGAAGACCAGCAAGAGCTTTCAGGGCTGGCTCCTTCCTTGTGGGAGAAAGTCCTGGACGTTTGCTTTCTTGAAAAAGGCTCTGCCGAGAACGAGCGCCGTGAGATGTACCGACTATGGGAAAGCAGAGAAGTCCAGTTCTGTTGTGCCTGTGGATCGGGTGCACGGGGACTGTGAAGACCAGCAAGAGCTTTCAGGGCTGGCCCCTTCCTTGTGGGAGAAAGAGCCGCACGTTTGCTTTTTCGGAAAGAGGCTCTGCCGAGAACAAGCACCGTGAGATGCTGAGTCTCTGGGAAAGCACAGATGCCCAGTGCTGTTGTGCCTGTGGATAGGCTGCACGGGGATGGTGAAGACCAGCAAGAGCTTTCAGGGCTGGCCCCTTCCTTATGGGAGAAAGAGCCGCACGTTTCCTTTTTCGGAAATAGGCTCTGCCGAGAACGAGCGCCGTGAGATGCTGAGTCTCTGGGAAAGCACAGATGCCCAGTGCTGTTGTGCCTGTGGATAGGCTGCACAGGGATGGTGAAGACCAGCAAGAGCTTTCAGGGCTGGCCCCTTCCTTGTGGGAGAAAGAGCCGCACGTTTGCTTTTTCGGAAATAGGCTCTGCCGAGAACGAGCGCCGTGAGATGCTGAGTCTCTGGGAAAGCACAGATGCCCAGTGCTGTTGTGCCTGTGGATAGGCTGCACGGGGACGTTGAAGACCAGCAAGAGGTTTCAGGGCTGGCTCCTTCCTTGTGGGAGAAAGAGCCGGACGTTTGCTTTTTGGAAAAAGGCTCTGCCGAGAACGAGCGCCGTGAGATGTACCGACTATGGGAAAGCAGAGAAGTCCAGTTCTCTTGTGCCTGTGGATAGGGTGCACGGGAACGGTGAAGACCAGCAAGAGCTTTCAGGGCTGGCCCCTTCCTTGTGGGAGAAAGAGCCGCACGTTTGCTTTTTCGGAAAGAGGCTCTGCCGAGAACGAGCACCGTGACATGCTGAGTCTCTGGGAAAGCAAAGATGCCCAGTGCTGTTGTGCCTGTGGATAGGGTGCACGGGGACGGTGTAGAGCAGCAAGAGCTTTCAGGGCTGGCCCCTTCCTTGTGGGAGAAAGAGCCGGACGTTTCCCTTTTTGGAAAGAGTCTCTGCCGAGAACGATCGCCATGAGATGTACCGACTATGGGAAAGCAGAGAAGTCCAGTTCTGTTGTGCCTGTGGATAGGTTGCACGGGAACGGTGTAGAGCAGCAAGAGCTTTCAGGGCTGGCCCCTTCCTTGTGGGAGAAAGAGCCGCACGTTTGCTTTTTCGGAAAGAGGCTCTGCCGAGAACGAGCACCGTGAGATGCTGAGTCTCTGGGAAAGCAAAGATGCCCAGTGCTGTTGTGCCTGTGGATAGGGTGCACGGGGACTGTGAAGACCAGCAAGAGCTTTCAGGGCTGGCCCCTTCCTTATGGGATAAAGAGCCGCACGTATTCCTTTTTCGCAAATAGGCTCTGCCGAGAACAAGCACCGTGACATGTACCGACTATGGGAAAGCAGAGAAGTTCATTTTTGTTGTGCCTGTGGATAGGCTGCACGGGGACTGTGAAGACCAGCAAGAGCTTTCAGGGCTGGCCCCTTCCTTGTGGGAGAAAGAGCCGCACGTTTGCTTTTTCGGAAAGAGGCTCTGCCGAGAACGAGCACCGTGAGATGCTGAGTCTCTGGGAAAGCACAGATGCCCAGTGCTGTTGTGCCTGTGGATAGGCTGCACGGGGACGGTGAAGACCAGCAAGAGGTTTGAGGGCTGGCTCCTTCGTTCTGGGAGAAAGAGGCGGACGTTTGCTTTTTGGAAAAAGGCTCTGCCGAGAACGAGCGCCATGACATGTACCGACTATGGGAAAGCAGAGAAGTTCAGTTCTGTTGTGCCTGTGGATAGGCTGCACGGGGACTGTGAAGACCAGCAAGAGCTTTCAGGGCTGGCCCCTTCCTTGTGGGAGAAAGAGCCGCACGTTTGCTTTTTGGAAAAAGGCTCTGCCGAGAACGAGCGCCGTGAGATGTACCGACTATGGGAAAGCAGAGAAGTCCAGTTCTGTTGTGCCTGTGGATAGGGTGCACGGGAATGGTGAAGACCAGCAAGAGCTTTCAGGGCTGGCCCCTTCATTATGGGAGAAAGAGCCGGACGTTTGATTTTTCGGAAAGAGGCTCTGCCGAGAACGAGCGCCGTGAGATGTACCGACTGTGAGAAAGCAGAGAAGCCCAGTGCTGTTGTGCCTGTGGATAGGCTGCACGGGGACTGTGAAGACCAGCAAGAGCTTTCAGGGCTGGCCCCTTCCTTGTGGGAGAAAGAGCCGCACTTTTCCTTTTTCGGAAATAGGCTCTGCCGAGAACGAGCACCGTGAGATGCTGAGTCACTGGGAAAGCACAGATGCCCAGTGCTGTTGTGCCTGTGGATAGGCTGCACGGGGACTGTGAAGACCAGCAAGAGCTTTCAGGGCTGGCCCCTTCCTTGTGGGAGAAAGAGCCGCACGTTTGATTTTTCGGAAAGAGGCTCTGCCGAGAACAAGCACCGTGAGATGCTGAGTCTCTGGGAAAGCACAGATGCCCAGTGCTGTTGTGCCTGTGGATAGGCTGCACGGGGATGGTGAAGACCAGCAAGAGCTTTCAGGGCTTACCCCTTCCTTGTGGGAGAAAGAGCCGCACGTATTGCTCTTTGGAAATAGGCTCTGCCGAGAACGAGCACCGTGAGATGCTGAGTCTCTGGGAAAGCACAGATGCCCAGTGCTGTTGTGCCTGTGGATAGGTTGCACGGGGACGGTGTAGAGCAGCAAGAGCTTTCAGGGCTTACCCCTTCCTTGTGGAAGAAGGAGCCGGACGTTTGCCTTTTCAGAAAAAGGCTCTGCCGAGAACGAGCGCCGTGAGATGTACCGACTATGGGAAAGCAGAGAAGTCCAGTTCTCTTGTGCCTGTGGATAGGGTGCACGGGAACGGTGAAGACCAGCAAGAGCTTTCAGGGCTGGCCCCTTCCTTGTGGGAGAAAGAGCCGCACGTTTGCTTTTTCGGAAAGAGGCTCTGCCGAGAACGAGCACCGTGACATGCTGAGTCTCTGGGAAAGCAAAGATGCCCAGTGCTGTTGTGCCTGTGGATAGGGTGCACGGGGACGGTGTAGAGCAGCAATAGCTTTCAGGGCTGGCCCCTTCCTTGTGGGAGAAAGAGCCGGACGTTTCCCTTTTTGGAAAGAGTCTCTGCCGACAACGATCGCCATGAGATGTACCGACTATGGGAAAGCAGAGAAGTCCAGTGCTGTTGTGCCTGTGGATAGGTTGCACGGGAACGGTGTAGAGCAGCAAGAGCTTTCAGGGCTGGCCCCTTCCTTGTGGGAGAAAGAGCCGCACGTTTGCTTTTTCGGAAAGAGGCTCTGCCGAGAACGAGCACCGTGAGATGCTGAGTCTCTGGGAAAGCAAAGATGCCCAGTGCTGTTGTGCCTGTGGATAGGGTGCACGGGGACTGTGAAGACCAGCAAGAGCTTTCAGGGCTGGCCCCTTCCTTGTGGGAGAAAGAGCCGCACGTATTCCTTTTTCGCAAATAGGCTCTGCCGAGAACAAGCACCGTGACATGTACCGACTATGGGAAAGCAGAGAAGTTCATTTTTGTTGTGCCTGTGGATAGGCTGCACGGGGACTGTGAAGACCAGCAAGAGCTTTCAGGGCTGGCTCCTTCCTTGTGGGAGAAAGTCCTGGACGTTTGCTTTCTTGAAAAAGGCTCTGCCGAGAACGAGCGCCGTGAGATGTACCGACTATGGGAAAGCAGAGAAGTCCAGTTCTGTTGTGCCTGTGGATAGGGTGCACGGGGACTGTGAAGACCAGCAAGAGCTTTCAGGGCTGGCCCCTTCCTTGTGGGATAAAGAGCCGCACGTTTGCTTTTTCGGAAAGAGGCTCTGCCGAGAACAAGCACCGTGAGATGCTGAGTCTCTGGGAAAGCACAGATGCCCAGTGCTGTTGTGCCTGTGGATAGGCTGCACGGGGATGGTGAAGACCAGCAAGAGCTTTCAGGGCTTACCCCTTCCTTGTGGGAGAAAGAGCCGCACGTATTGCTCTTTGGAAATAGGCTCTGCCGAGAACGAGCACCGTGAGATGCTGAGTCTCTGGGAAAGCACAGATGCCCAGTGCTGTTGTGCCTGTGGATAGGGTGCACGGGAACGGTGAAGACCAGCAAGAGCTTTCAGGGCTTACCCCTTCCTTGTGGAAGAAGGAGCCGGACGTTTGCCTTTTCAGAAAAAGGCTCTGCCGAGAACGAGCGCCGTGAGATGTACTGACTGTGAGAAAGCAGAGAAGCCCAGTGCTGTTGTGCCTGTGGATAGGCTGCACGGGGACTGTGAAGACCAGCAAGAGCTTTCAGGGCTGGCCCCTTCCTTGTGGGAGAAAGAGCCGCACGTTTGCTTTTTCGGAAATAGGCTCTGCCGAGAACAAGCACCGTGAGATGCTGAGTCTCTGGAAAGCACAGATGCCCAGTGCCGTTGTGCCTGTGGATAGGCTGCACGGGGATGGTGAAGACCAGCAAGAGGTTTCAGGGCTGGCTCCTTCCTTGTGGGAGAAAGAGACGGACGTTTGCTTTTTAGAAAAAGGCTCTGCCGAGAACGAGCACCGTGAGATGTACCGACTATGGGAAAGCCGAGAAGTCCAGTTCTGTTGTGCCTGTGGATAGGTTGCACGGGAATGGTGAAGACCAGCAAGAGCTTTCAGGGCTGGCCCCTTCCTTATGGGAGAAAGAGCCGCACGTTTCCTTTTTCGGAAAGAGGCTCTGCCGAGAACGAGCGCCGTGAGATGCTGAGTCTCTGGGAAAGCACAGATGCCCAGTGCTGTTGTGCCTGTGGATAGGCTGCACGGGGACTGTGAAGACCAGCAAGAGCTTTCAGGGCTGGCCCCTTCCTTGTGGGAGAAAGAGCCGCACGTTTGCTTTTTCGGAAATAGGCTCTGCCGAGAACGAGCGCCGTGAGATGCTGAGTCTCTGGGAAAGCACAGATGCCCAGTGCTGTTGTGCCTGTGGATAGGCTGCACGGGGACGGTGAAGACCAGCAAGAGGTTTCAGGGCTGGCTCCTTCCTTGTGGGAGAAAGAGCCGGACGTTTGCTTTTTGGAAAAAGGCTCTGCCGAGAACGAGCGCCGTGAGATGTACCGACTATGGGAAAGCAGAGAAGTCCAGTTCTCTTGTGCCTGTGGATAGGGTGCACGGGAACGGTGAAGACCAGCAAGAGCTTTCAGGGCTGGCCCCTTCCTTGTGGGAGAAAGAGCCGCACGTTTGCTTTTTCGGAAAGAGGCTCTGCCGAGAACGAGCACCGTGACATGCTGAGTCTCTGGGAAAGGAAAGATGCCCAGTGCTGTTGTGCCTGTGGATAGGGTGCACGGGGACGGTGTAGAGCAGCAAGAGCTTTCAGGGCTGGCCCCTTCCTTGTGGGAGAAAGAGCCGGACGTTTCCCTTTTTGGAAAGAGTCTCTGCCGAGAACGATCGCCATGAGATGTACCGACTATGGGAAAGCAGAGAAGTCCAGTTCTGTTGTGCCTGTGGATAGGTTGCACGGGAACGGTGTAGAGCAGCAAGAGCTTTCAGGGCTGGCCCCTTCCTTGTGGGAGAAAGAGCCGCACGTTTGCTTTTTCGGAAAGAGGCTCTGCCGAGAACGAGCACCGTGAGATGCTGAGTCTCTGGGAAAGCAAAGATGCCCAGTGCTGTTGTGCCTGTGGATAGGGTGCACGGGGACTGTAAAGACCAGCAAGAGCTTTCAGGGCTGGCCCCTTCCTTGTGGGAGTTAGAGCCGCACGTATTCCTTTTTCGCAAATAGGCTCTGCCGAGCACGAGCACCGTGAGATGCTGAGTCTCTGGGAAAGCACAGATGCCCAGTGCTGTTGTGCCTGTGGATAGGCTGCACGGGGACGGTGAAGACCAGCAAGAGGTTTGAGGGCTGGCCCCTTCCTTGTGGGAGAAAGAGGCGGACGTTTGCTTTTTGGAAAAAGGCTCTGCCGAGAACGAGCGCCATGACATGTACCGACTATGGGAAAGCAGAGAAGTTCAGTTCTGTTGTGCCTGTGGATAGGCTGCACGGGGACTGTGAAGACCAGCAAGAGCTTTCAGGGCTGGCCCCTTCCTTGTGGGAGAAAGAGCCGCACGTTTGCTTTTTGGAAAAAGGCTCTGCCGAGAACGAGCGCCGTGAGATGTACCGACTATGGGAAAGCAGAGAAGTCCAGTTCTGTTGTGCCTGTGGATAGGGTGCACGGGAATGGTGAAGACCAGCAAGAGCTTTCAGGGCTGGCCCCTTCATTATGGGAGAAAGAGCCGGACGTTTGATTTTTCGGAAAGAGGCTCTGCCGAGAACGAGCACCGTGAGATGCTGAGTCTCTGGGAAAGCACAGATGCCCAGTGCTGTTGTGCCTGTGGATACGCTGCACGGGGATGGTGAAGACCAGGAAGAGGTTTCAGGGCTGGCTCCTTCCTTGTGGGAGAAAGAGCCGCACGTTTGCTTTTTCGGAAAAGGCTCTGCCGAGAACGAGCACCGTGAGATGCTGAGTCTCTGGGAAAGCACAGATGCCCAGTGCTGTTGTGCCAGTGGATAGGCTGCACAGGGATGGTGAAGACCAGCAAGAGCTTTCAGGGCTGGCTCCTTCCTTGTGGGAGAAAGAGCCGCACGTTTGTTTTTTCCAAAATAGGCTCTGCCGAGAACGAGCACCGTGAGATGCTGAGTCTCTGGGAAAGCACAGATGCCCAGTGCTGTTGTGCCTGTGGATAGGGTGCACGGGGACGGTGTAGATCAGCAAGAGCTTTCAGGGCTGGCCCCTTCCTTGTGGGAGAAAGAGCCGCACGTATTGCTTTTTCGGAAATAGGCTCTGCCGAGAACGAGCACCGTGAGATGCTGAGTCTCTGGGAAAGCACAGATGCCCAGTGCCGTTGTGCCTGTGGATAGGCTGCACGGGGATGGTGAAGACCAGCAAGAGGTTTCAGGGCTGGCTCCTTCCTTGTGGGAGAAAGAGCCGGACGTTTGCTTTTTAGAAAAAGGCTCTGCCGAGAACGAGCACCGTGAGATGTACCAACTATGGGAAAGCCGAGAAGTCCAGTTCTGTTGTGCCTGTGGATAGGGTGCACGGGAACGGTGAAGACCAGCAAGAGCTTTCAGGGCTGGCCCCTTCCTTGTGGGAGAAAGAGCCGCACGTTTGCTTTTTCGGAAAGAGGCTCTGCCGAGAACGAGCACCGTGACATGCTGAGTCTCTGGGAAAGCAAAGATGCCCAGTGCTGTTGTGCCTGTGGATAGGGTGCACGGGGACGGTGTAGAGCAGCAAGAGCTTTCAGGGCTGGCCCCTTCCTTGTGGGAGAAATAGCCGGACGTTTCCCTTTTTGGAAAGAGTCTCTGCCGAGAACGATCGCCATGAGATGTACCGACTATGGGAAAGCAGAGAAGTCCAGTTCTGTTGTGCCTGTGGATAGGTTGCACGGGAACGGTGTAGAGCAGCAAGAGCTTTCAGGGCTGGCCCCTTCCTTGTGGGAGAAAGAGCCGCACGTTTGCTTTTTCGGAAAGAGGCTCTGCCGAGAACGAGCACCGTGAGATGCTGAGTCTCTGGGAAAGCAAAGATGCCCAGTGCTGTTGTGCCTGTGGATAGGGTGCACGGGGACTGTGAAGACCAGCAAGAGCTTTCAGGGCTGGCCCCTTCCTTGTGGGAGTTAGAGCCGCACGTATTCCTTTTTCGCAAATAGGCTCTGCCGAGAACAAGCACCGTGACATGTACCGACTATGGGAAAGCAGAGAATTTCATTTTTGTTGTGCCTGTGGATAGGGTGCACGGGGACTGTGAAGACCAGCAAGAGCTTTCAGGGCTGGCCCCTTCCTTGTGGGAGAAAGAGCCGCACGTTTGCTTTTTCGGAAAGAGGCTCTGCCGAGAACGAGCACCGTGAGATGCTGAGTCTCTGGGAAAGCACAGATGCCCAGTGCTGTTGTGCCTGTGGATAGGCTGCACGGGGACGGTGAAGACCAGCAAGAGGTTTGAGGGCTGGCCCCTTCCTTGTGGGAGAAAGAGCCGCACGTTTGCTTTTTGGAAAAAGGCTCTGCCGAGAACGAGCGCCGTGAGATGTACCGACTATGGGAAAGCAGAGAAGTCCAGTTCTGTTGTGCCTGTGGATAGGGTGCACGGGGACTGTGAAGACCAGCAAGAGCTTTCAGGGCTGGCCCCTTCCTTGTGGGAGAAAGAGCCGCACGTTTGCTTTTTGGAAAAAGGCTCTGCCGAGAACGAGCGCCGTGAGATGTACCGACTATGGGAAAGCAGAGAAGTCCAGTTCTGTTGTGCCTGTGGATAGGGTGCACGGGAATGGTGAAGACCAGCAAGAGCTTTCAGGGCTGGCCCCTTCATTATGGGAGAAAGAGCCGGACGTTTGATTTTTCGGAAAGAGGCTCTGCCGAGAACGAGCACCGTGAGATGCTGAGTCTCTGGGAAAGCACAGATGCCCAGTGCTGTTGTGCCTGTGGATACGCTGCACGGGGATGGTGAAGACCAGGAAGAGGTTTCAGGGCTGGCTCCTTCCTTGTGGGAGAAAGAGCCGCACGTTTGCTTTTTCGGAAAAGGCTCTGCCGAGAACGAGCACCGTGAGATGCTGAGTCTCTGGGAAAGCACAGATGCCCAGTGCTGTTGTGCCAGTGGATAGGCTGCACAGGGATGGTGAAGACCAGCAAGAGCTTTCAGGGCTGGCTCCTTCCTTGTGGGAGAAAGAGCCGCACGTTTGTTTTTTCCAAAATAGGCTCTGCCGAGAACGAGCACCGTGAGATGCTGAGTCTCTGGGAAAGCACAGATGCCCAGTGCTGTTGTGCCTGTGGATAGGGTGCACGGGGACGGTGTAGATCAGCAAGAGCTTTCAGGGCTGGCCCCTTCCTTGTGGGAGAAAGAGCCGCACGTATTGCTTTTTCGGAAATAGGCTCTGCCGAGAACGAGCACCGTGAGATGCTGAGTCTCTGGGAAAGCACAGATGCCCAGTGCCGTTGTGCCTGTGGATAGGCTGCACGGGGATGGTGAAGACCAGCAAGAGGTTTCAGGGCTGGCTCCTTCCTTGTGGGAGAAAGAGCCGGACGTTTGCTTTTTAGAAAAAGGCTCTGCCGAGAACGAGCACCGTGAGATGTACCAACTATGGGAAAGCCGAGAAGTCCAGTTCTGTTGTGCCTGTGGATAGGGTGCACGGGAACGGTGAAGACCAGCAAGAGCTTTCAGGGCTTACCCCTTCGTTATGGAAGAAGGAGCCGGACGTTTGCCTTTTCAGAAAAAGGCTCTGCCGAGAACGAGCGCCGTGAGATGTACCGACTGTGAGAAAGCAGAGAAGCCCAGTGCTGTTGTGCCTGTGGATAGGGTGCACGGGGACTGTGAAGACCAGCAAGAGCTTTCAGGGCTGGCCCCTTCCTTGTGGGAGAAAGAGCCGCACGTTTCCTTTTTCGGAAAGAGGCTCTGCCGAGAACAAGCACCGTGAGATGCTGAGTCTCTGGGAAAGCACAGATGCCCAGTGCTGTTGTGCCAGTGGATAGGCTGCACGGGGACGGTGAAGACCAGCAAGAGGTTTCAGGGCTGGCTCCTTCCTTGTGGGAGAAAGTGCCGGACGTTTCCCTTTTTGGAAAAAGGCTCTGCCGAGAACGAGCGCCGTGAGATGTACCGACTATGGGAAAGCAGAGAAGTCCAGTTCTGTTGTGCCTGTGGATAGGGTGCACGGGAACGGTGAAGACCAGCAAGAGCTTTCAGGGCTTACCCCTTCCTTATGGAAGAAGGAGCCGGACGTTTGCCTTTTCAGAAAAAGGCTCTGCCGAGAACGAGCGCCGTGAGATGTACCGACTGTGAGAAAGCAGAGAAGCCCAGTGCTGTTGTGCCTGTGGATAGGCTGCACGGGGACTGTGAAGACCAGCAAGAGCTTTCAGGGCTGGCCCCTTCCTTGTGGGAGAAAGAGCCGCACGTTTCCTTTTTCCGAAAGAGGCTCTGCCGACAACGAGCACCGTGAGATGCTGAGTCTCTGGGAAAGCAAAGATGCCCAGTGCTGTTGTGCCTGTGGATAGGCTGCACGGGGACTGTGAAGACCAGCAAGAGCTTTCAGGGCTGGCCCCTTCCTTGTGGGAGAAAGAGCCGCACGTTTCCTTTTTCGGAAAGAGGCTCTGCCGAGAACAAGCACCGTGAGATGCTGACTCTCTGGGAAAGCACAGATGCCCAGTGCTGTTGTGCCTGTGGATAGGGTGCACGGGGACGGTGAAGACCAGCAAGGGCTTTCAGGGCTGGCTCCTTCCTTGTGGGAGAAAGTGCCGGACGTTTGCTTTCTGGAAAAAGGCTCTGCCGAGAACGAGCGCCGTGAGATGTACCGACTATGGGAAAGCAGAGAAGTCCAGTTCTGTTGTGCCTGTGGATAGGGTGCACGGGAATGGTGAAGACCAGCAAGAGCTTTCAGGGCTGGCCCCTTCCTTATGGGAGAAAGAGCCGCACGTTTCCTTTTTCGGAAAGAGGCTCTGCCGAGAACGAGCGCCGTGAGATGCTGAGTCTCTGGGAAAGCACAGATGCCCAGTGCTGTTGTGCCTGTGGATAGGCTGCACGGGGACTGTGAAGACCAGCAAGAGCTTTCAGGGCTGGCCCCTTCCTTGTGGGAGAAAGAGCCGCACGTTTGCTTTTTCGGAAATAGGCTCTGCCGAGAACGAGCGCCGTGAGATGCTGAGTCTCTGGGAAAGCACAGATGCCCAGTGCTGTTGTGCCTGTGGATAGGCTGCACGGGGACGGTGAAGACCAGCAAGAGGTTTCAGGGCTGGCTCCTTCCTTGTGGGAGAAAGAGCCGGACGTTTGCTTTTTGGAAAAAGGCTCTGCCGAGAACGAGCGCCGTGAGATGTACCGACTATGGGAAAGCAGAGAAGTCCAGTTCTCTTGTGCCTGTGGATAGGGTGCACGGGAACGGTGAAGACCAGCAAGAGCTTTCAGGGCTGGCCCCTTCCTTGTGGGAGAAAGAGCCGCACGTTTGCTTTTTCGGAAAGAGGCTCTGCCGAGAACGAGCACCGTGACATGCTGAGTCTCTGGGAAAGGAAAGATGCCCAGTGCTGTTGTGCCTGTGGATAGGGTGCACGGGGACGGTGTAGAGCAGCAAGAGCTTTCAGGGCTGGCCCCTTCCTTGTGGGAGAAAGAGCCGGACGTTTCCCTTTTTGGAAAGAGTCTCTGCCGAGAACGATCGCCGTGAGATGTACCGACTATGGGAAAGCAGAGAAGTCCAGTTCTCTTGTGCCTGTGGATAGGTTGCACGGGAACGGTGTAGAGCAGCAAGAGCTTTCAGGGCTGGCCCCTTCCTTGTGGGAGAAAGAGCCGCACGTTTGCTTTTTCGGAAAGAGGCTCTGCCGAGAACGAGCACCGTGAGATGCTGAGTCTCTGGGAAAGCAAAGATGCCCAGTGCTGTTGTGCCTGTGGATAGGGTGCACGGGGACTGTGAAGACCAGCAAGAGCTTTCAGGGCTGGCCCCTTCCTTGTGGGAGTTAGAGCCGCACGTATTCCTTTTTCGCAAATAGGCTCTGCCGAGAACAAGCACCGTGACATGTACCGACTATGGGAAAGCAGAGAAGTTCATTTTTGTTGTGCCTGTGGATAGGCTGCACGGGGACTGTGAAGACCAGCAAGAGCTTTCAGGGCTGGCCCCTTCCTTGTGGGAGAAAGAGCCGCACGTTTGCTTTTTCGGAAAGAGGCTCTGCCGAGAACGAGCACCGTGAGATGCTGAGTCTCTGGGAAAGCACAGATGCCCAGTGCTGTTGTGCCTGTGGATAGGCTGCACGGGGACGGTGAAGACCAGCAAGAGGTTTGAGGGCTGGCCCCTTCCTTGTGGGAGAAAGAGGCGGACGTTTGCTTTTTGGAAAAAGGCTCTGCCGAGAACGAGCGCCGTGAGATGTACCGACTATGGGAAAGCAGAGAAGTTCAGTTCTGTTGTGCCTGTGGATAGGCTGCACGGGGACTGTGAAGACCAGCAAGAGCTTTCAGGGCTGGCCCCTTCCTTGTGGGAGAAAGAGCCGCACGTTTGCTTTTTGGAAAAAGGCTCTGCCGAGAACGAGCGCCGTGAGATGTACCGACTATGGGAAAGCAGAGAAGTCCAGTTCTGTTGTGCCTGTGGATAGGGTGCACGGGAATGGTGAAGACCAGCAAGAGCTTTCAGGGCTGGCCCCTTCATTATGGGAGAAAGAGCCGGACGTTTGATTTTTCGGAAAGAGGCTCTGCCGAGAACGAGCACCGTGAGATGCTGAGTCTCTGGGAAAGCACAGATGCCCAGTGCTGTTGTGCCTGTGGATACGCTGCACGGGGACGGTGAAGACCAGGAAGAGGTTTCAGGGCTGGCTCCTTCCTTGTGGGAGAAAGAGCCGCACGTATTCCTTTTTCGCAAATAGGCTCTGCCGAGAACAAGCACCGTGACATGTACCGACTATGGGAAAGCAGAGAAGTTCATTTTTGTTGTGCCTGTGGATAGGCTGCACGGGGACTGTGAAGACCAGCAAGAGCTTTCAGGGCTGGCTCCTTCCTTGTGGGAGAAAGTCCTGGACGTTTGCTTTCTTGAAAAAGGCTCTGCCGAGAACGAGCGCCGTGAGATGTACCGACTATGGGAAAGCAGAGAAGTTCATTTTTGTTGTGCCTGTGGATAGGGTGCACGGGGACTGTGAAGACCAGCAAGAGCTTTCAGGGCTGGCCCCTTCCTTGTGGGAGAAAGAGCCGCACGTTTGCTTTTTCGGAAAGAGGCTCTGCCGAGAACAAGCACCGTGAGATGCTGAGTCTCTGGGAAAGCACAGATGCCCAGTGCTGTTGTGCCTGTGGATAGGCTGCACGGGGATGGTGAAGACCAGCAAGAGCTTTCAGGGCTTACCCCTTCCTTGTGGGAGAAAGAGCCGCACGTATTGCTCTTTGGAAATAGGCTCTGCCGAGAACGAGCGCCGTGAGATGCTGAGTCTCTGGGAAAGCACAGATGCCCAGTGCTGTTGTGCCTGTGGATAGGTTGCACGGGGACGGTGTAGAGCAGCAAGAGCTTTCAGGGCTTACCCCTTCCTTGTGGAAGAAGGAGCCGGACGTTTGCCTTTTCAGAAAAAGGCTCTGCCGAGAACGAGCGCCGTGAGATGTACTGACTGTGAGAAAGCAGAGAAGCCCAGTGCTGTTGTGCCTGTGGATAGGCTGCACGGGGACTGTGAAGACCAGCAAGAGCTTTCAGGGCTGGCCCCTTCCTTGTGGGAGAAAGAGCCGCACGTTTCCTTTTTCGGAAAGAGGCTCTGCCGAGAACAAGCACCGTGAGATGCTGAGTCTCTGGGAAAGCACAGATGCCCAGTGCCGTTGTGCCTGTGGATAGGCTGCACGGGGATGGTGAAGAGCAGCAAGAGGTTTCAGGGCTGGCTCCTTCCTTGTGGGAGAAAGAGCCGGACGTTTGCTTTTTAGAAAAAGGCTCTGCCGAGAACGAGCACCGTGAGATGTACCGACTATGGGAAAGCCGAGAAGTCCAGTTCTGTTGTGCCTGTGGATAGGGTGCACGGGAACGGTGAAGACCAGCAAGAGCTTTCAGGGCTTACACCTTCGTTATGGAAGAAGGAGCCGGACGTTTGCCTTTTCAGAAAAAGGCTCTGCCGAGAACGAGCGCCGTGAGATGTACCGACTGTGAGAAAGCAGAGAAGGCCAGTGCTGTTGTGCCTGTGGATAGGGTGCACGGGGACTGTGAAGACCAGCAAGAGCTTTCAGGGCTGGCCCCTTCCTTGTGGGAGAAAGAGCCGCACGTTTCCTTTTTCGGAAAGAGGCTCTGCCGAGAACAAGCACCGTGAGATGCTGAGTCTCTGGGAAAGCACAGATGCCCAGTGCTGTTGTGCCAGTGGATAGGCTGCACGGGGACGGTGAAGACCAGCAAGAGGTTTCAGGGCTGGCTCCTTCCTTGTGGGAGAAAGTGCCGGACGTTTCCCTTTTTGGAAAAAGGCTCTGCCGAGAACGAGCGCCGTGAGATGTACTGACTATGGGAAAGCAGAGAAGTCCAGTTCTGTTGTGCCTGTGGATAGGGTGCACGGGAACGGTGAAGACCAGCAAGAGCTTTCAGGGCTTACCCCTTCGTTATGGAAGAAGGAGCCGGACGTTTGCCTTTTCAGAAAAAGGCTCTGCCGAGAACGAGCGCCGTGAGATGTACCGACTGTGAGAAAGCAGAGAAGCCCAGTGCTGTTGTGCCTGTGGATAGGCTGCACGGGGACTGTGAAGACCAGCAAGAGCTTTCAGGGCTGGCCCCTTCCTTGTGGGAGAAAGAGCCGCACGTTTCCTTTTTCGGAAAGAGGCTCTGCCGACAACGAGCACCGTGAGATGCTGAGTCTCTGGGAAAGCAAAGATGCCCAGTGCTGTTGTGCCTGTGGATAGGCTGCACGGGGACTGTGAAGACCAGCAAGAGCTTTCAGGGCTGGCCCCTTCCTTGTGGGAGAAAGAGCCGCACGTTTCCTTTTTCGGAAAGAGGCTCTGCCGAGAACAAGCACCGTGAGATGCTGAGTCTCTGGGAAAGCACAGATGCCCAGTGCTGTTGTGCCTGTGGATAGGGTGCACGGGGACGGTGAAGACCAGCAAGGGCTTTCAGGGCTGGCTCCTTCCTTGTGGGAGAAAGTGCCGGACGTTTGCTTTCTGGAAAAAGGCTCTGCCGAGAACGAGCGCCGTGAGATGTACCGACTATGGGAAAGCAGAGAAGTCCAGTTCTGTTGTGCCTGTGGATAGGGTGCACGGGAATGGTGAAGACCAGCAAGAGCTTTCAGGGCTGGCCCCTTCCTTATGGGAGAAAGAGCCGCACGTTTCCTTTTTCGGAAAGAGGCTCTGCCGAGAACGAGCGCCGTGAGATGCTGAGTCTCTGGGAAAGCACAGATGCCCAGTGCTGTTGTGCCTGTGGATAGGCTGCACGGGGACTGTGAAGACCAGCAAGAGCTTTCAGGGCTGGCCCCTTCCTTGTGGGAGAAAGAGCCGCACGTTTGCTTTTTCGGAAATAGGCTCTGCCGAGAACGAGCGCCGTGAGATGCTGAGTCTCTGGGAAAGCACAGATGCCCAGTGCTGTTGTGCCTGTGGATAGGCTGCACGGGGACGGTGAAGACCAGCAAGAGGTTTCAGGGCTGGCTCCTTCCTTGTGGGAGAAAGAGCCGGACGTTTGCTTTTTGGAAAGAGTCTCTGCCGAGAACGATCGCCGTGAGATGTACCGACTATGGGAAAGCAGAGAAGTCCAGTTCTCTTGTGCCTGTGGATAGGGTGCACGGGGACGGTGAAGACCAGCAAGAGCTTTCAGGGCTGGCCCCTTCCTTGTGGGAGAAAGAGCCGCACGTTTGCTTTTTTGGAAAGAGGCCCTGCCGAGAACGAGCACCGTGACATGCTGAGTCTCTGGGAAAGCAAAGATGCCCAGTGCTGTTGTGCCTGTGGATAGGGTGCACGGGGACTGTGAAGACCAGCAAGAGCTTTCAGGGCTGGCCCCTTCCTTGTGGGAGAAAGAGCCGGACGTATTCCTTTTTCGCAAATAGGCTCTGCCGAGAACAAGCACCGTGACATGTACCGACTATGGGAAAGCAGAGAAGTTCATTTTTGTTGTGCCTGTGGATAGGCTGCACGGGGACTGTGAAGACCAGCAAGAGCTTTCAGGGCTGGCCCCTTCCTTGTGGGAGAAAGAGCCGCACGTTTGCTTTTTCGGAAAGAGGCTCTGCCGAGAACGAGCACCGTGAGATGCTGAGTCTCTGGGAAAGCACAGATGCCCAGTGCTGTTGTGCCTGTGGATAGGCTGCACGGGGACGGTGAAGACCAGCAAGAGGTTTGAGGGCTGGCCCCTTCCTTGTGGGAGAAAGAGGCGGACGTTTGCTTTTTGGAAAAAGGCTCTGCCGAGAACGAGCGCCGTGAGATGTACCGACTATGGGAAAGCAGAGAAGTTCAGTTCTGTTGTGCCTGTGGATAGGCTGCACGGGGACTGTGAAGACCAGCAAGAGCTTTCAGGGCTGGCCCCTTCCTTGTGGGAGAAAGAGCCGCACGTTTGCTTTTTGGAAAAAGGCTCTGCCGAGAACGAGCGCCGTGAGATGTACCGACTATGGGAAAGCAGAGAAGTCCAGTTCTGTTGTGCCTGTGGATAGGGTGCACGGGAATGGTGAAGACCAGCAAGAGCTTTCAGGGCTGGCCCCTTCATTATGGGAGAAAGAGCCGGACGTTTGATTTTTCGGAAAGAGGCTCTGCCGAGAACGAGCACCGTGAGATGCTGAGTCTCTGGGAAAGCACAGATGCCCAGTGCTGTTGTGCCTGTGGATACGCTGCACGGGGACGGTGAAGACCAGGAAGAGGTTTCAGGGCTGGCTCCTTCCTTGTGGGAGAAAGAGCCGCACGTTTGCTTTTTCGGAAAAGGCTCTGCCGAGAACGAGCACCGTGAGATGCTGAGTCTCTGGGAAAGCACAGATGCCCAGTGCTGTTGTGCCTGTGGATAGGCTGCACAGGGATGGTGAAGACCAGCAAGAGCTTTCAGGGCTGGCTCCTTCCTTGTGGGAGAAAGAGCCGCACGTTTGTTTTTTCCAAAATAGGCTCTGCCGAGAACGAGCACCGTGAGATGCTGAGTCTCTGGGAAAGCACAGATGCCCAGTGCTGTTGTGCCTGTGGATAGGGTGCACGGGGACGGTGTAGATCAGCAAGAGCTTTCAGGGCTGGCCCCTTCCTTGTGGGAGAAAGAGCCGCACGTATTGCTTTTTCGGAAATAGGCTCTGCCGAGAACGAGCACCGTGAGATGCTGAGTCTCTGGGAAAGCACAGATGCCCAGTGCCGTTGTGCCTGTGGATAGGCTGCACGGGGATGGTGAAGACCAGCAAGAGGTTTCAGGGCTGGCTCCTTCCTTGTGGGAGAAAGAGCCGGACGTTTGCTTTTTACAAAAAGGCTCTGCCGAGAACGAGCACCGTGAGATGTACCGACTATGGGAAAGCCGAGAAGTCCAGTTCTGTTGTGCCTGTGGATAGGGTGCACGGGAACGGTGAAGACCAGCAAGAGCTTTCAGGGCTTACCCCTTCGTTATGGAAGAAGGAGCCGGACGTTTGCCTTTTCAGAAAAAGGCTCTGCCGAGAACGAGCGCCGTGAGATGTACCGACTGTGAGAAAGCAGAGAAGCCCAGTGCTGTTGTGCCTGTGGATAGGGTGCACGGGGACTGTGAAGACCAGCAAGAGCTTTCAGGGCTGGCCCCTTCCTTGTGGGAGAAAGAGCCGCACGTTTCCTTTTTCGGAAAGAGGCTCTGCCGAGAACAAGCACCGTGAGATGCTGAGTCTCTGGGAAAGCACAGATGCCCAGTGCTGTTGTGCCAGTGGATAGGCTGCACGGGGACTGTGAAGACCAGCAAGAGCTTTCAGGGCTGGCCCCTTCCTTGTGGGAGAAAGAGGCGGACGTTTGCTTTTTGGAAAAAGGCTCTGCCGAGAACGAGCGCCATGACATGTACCGACTATGGGAAAGCAGAGAAGTTCAGTTCTGTTGTGCCTGTGGATAGGCTGCACGGGGACTGTGAAGACCAGCAAGAGCTTTCAGGGCTGGCCCCTTCCTTGTGGGAGAAAGAGCCGCACGTTTGCTTTTTGGAAAAAGGCTCTGCCGAGAACGAGCGCCGTGAGATGTACCGACTATGGGAAAGCAGAGAAGTCCAGTTCTGTTGTGCCTGTGGATAGGGTGCACGGGAATGGTGAAGACCAGCAAGAGCTTTCAGGGCTGGCCCCTTCATTATGGGAGAAAGAGCCGGACGTTTGATTTTTCGGAAAGAGGCTCTGCCGAGAACGAGCACCGTGAGATGCTGAGTCTCTGGGAAAGCACAGATGCCCAGTGCTGTTGTGCCTGTGGATACGCTGCACGGGGACGGTGAAGACCAGGAAGAGGTTTCAGGGCTGGCTCCTTCCTTGTGGGAGAAAGAGCCGCACGTTTGCTTTTTCGGAAAAGGCTCTGCCGAGAACGAGCACCGTGAGATGCTGAGTCTCTGGGAAAGCACAGATGCCCAGTGCTGTTGTGCCTGTGGATAGGGTGCACGGGGACGGTGTAGATCAGCAAGAGCTTTCAGGGCTGGCCCCTTCCTTGTGGGAGAAAGAGCCGCACGTATTGCTTTTTCGGAAATAGGCTCTGCCGAGAACGAGCACCGTGAGATGCTGAGTCTCTGGGAAAGCACAGATGCCCAGTGCCGTTGTGCCTGTGGATAGGCTGCACGGGGATGGTGAAGACCAGCAAGAGGTTTCAGGGCTGGCTCCTTCCTTGTGGGAGAAAGAGCCGGACGTTTGCTTTTTAGAAAAAGGCTCTGCCGAGAACGAGCACCGTGAGATGTACCGACTATGGGAAAGCCGAGAAGTCCAGTTCTGTTGTGCCTGTGGATAGGGTGCACGGGAACGGTGAAGACCAGCAAGAGCTTTCAGGGCTTACCCCTTCGTTATGGAAGAAGGAGCCGGACGTTTGCCTTTTCAGAAAAAGGCTCTGCCGAGAACGAGCGCCGTGAGATGTACCGACTGTGAGAAAGCAGAGAAGCCCAGTGCTGTTGTGCCTGTGGATAGGGTGCACGGGGACTGTGAAGACCAGCAAGAGCTTTCAGGGCTGGCCCCTTCCTTGTGGGAGAAAGAGCCGCACGTTTCCTTTTTCGGAAAGAGGCTCTGCCGAGAACAAGCACCGTGAGATGCTGAGTCTCTGGGAAAGCACAGATGCCCAGTGCTGTTGTGCCAGTGGATAGGCTGCACGGGGACGGTGAAGACCAGCAAGAGGTTTCAGGGCTGGCTCCTTCCTTGTGGGAGAAAGTGCCGGACGTTTCCCTTTTTGGAAAAAGGCTCTGCCGAGAACGAGCGCCGTGAGATGTACCGACTATGGGAAAGCAGAGAAGTCCAGTTCTGTTGTGCCTGTGGATAGGGTGCACGGGAACGGTGAAGACCAGCAAGAGCTTTCAGGGCTTACCCCTTCCTTATGGAAGAAGGAGCCGGACGTTTGCCTTTTCAGAAAAAGGCTCTGCCGAGAACGAGCGCCGTGAGATGTACCGACTGTGAGAAAGCAGAGAAGCCCAGTGCTGTTGTGCCTGTGGATAGGCTGCACGGGGACTGTGAAGACCAGCAAGAGCTTTCAGGGCTGGCCCCTTCCTTGTGGGAGAAAGAGCCGCACGTTTCCTTTTTCGGAAAGAGGCTCTGCCGACAACGAGCACCGTGAGATGCTGAGTCTCTGGGAAAGCAAAGATGCCCAGTGCTGTTGTGCCTGTGGATAGGGTGCACGGGGACTGTGAAGACCAGCAAGAGCTTTCAGGGCTGGCCCCTTCCTTGTGGGAGAAAGAGCCGCACGTTTCCTTTTTCGGAAAGAGGCTCTGCCGAGAACAAGCAGTGTGAGATGCTGAGTCTCTGGGAAAGCACAGATGCCCAGTGCTGTTGTGCCTGTGGATAGGGTGCACGGGGACGGTGAAGACCAGCAAGGGCTTTCAGGGCTGGCTCCTTCCTTGTGGGAGAAAGTGCCGGACGTTTGCTTTCTGGAAAAAGGCTCTGCCGAGAACGAGCGCCGTGAGATGTACCGACTATGGGAAAGCAGAGAAGTCCAGTTCTGTTGTGCCTGTGGATAGGTTGCACGGGAATGGTGAAGACCAGCAAGAGCTTTCAGGGCTGGCCCCTTCCTTATGGGAGAAAGAGCCGCACGTTTCCTTTTTCGGAAAGAGGCTCTGCCGAGAACGAGCGCCGTGAGATGCTGAGTCTCTGGGAAAGCACAGATGCCCAGTGCTGTTGTGCCTGTGGATAGGCTGCACGGGGACTGTGAAGACCAGCAAGAGCTTTCAGGGCTGGCCCCTTCCTTGTGGGAGAAAGAGCCGCACGTTTGCTTTTTCGGAAATAGGCTCTGCCGAGAACGAGCACCGTGAGATGCTGAGTCTCTGGGAAAGCACAGATGCCCAGTGCTGTTGTGCCTGTGGATAGGGTGCACGGGGACTGTGAAGACCAGCAAGAGCTTTCAGGGCTGGCCCCTTCCTTGTGGGATTTAGAGCCGCACGTATTCCTTTTTCGCAAATAGGCTCTGCCGAGAACAAGCACCGTGACATGTACCGACTATGGGAAAGCAGAGAAGTTCATTTTTGTTGTGCCTGTGGATAGGCTGCACGGGGACTGTGAAGACCAGCAAGAGCTTTCAGGGCTGGCCCCTTCCTTGTGGGAGAAAGAGCCGCACGTTTGCTTTTTCGGAAAGAGGCTCTGCCGAGAACGAGCACCGTGAGATGCTGAGTCTCTGGGAAAGCACAGATGCCCAGTGCTGTTGTGCCTGTGGATAGGCTGCACGGGGACGGTGAAGACCAGCAAGAGCTTTCAGGGCTGGCCCCTTCCTTGTGTGAGAAAGAGCCGCACGTTTGCTTTTTGGAAAAAGGCTCTGCCGAGAACGAGCGCCGTGAGATGTACCGACTATGGGAAAGCAGAGAAGTCCAGTTCTGTTGTGCCTGTGGATAGGGTGCACGGGAATGGTGAAGACCAGCAAGAGCTTTCAGGGCTGGCCCCTTCATTATGGGAGAAAGAGCCGGACGTTTGATTTTTCGGAAAGAGGCTCTGCCGAGAACGAGCACCGTGAGATGCTGAGTCTCTGGGAAAGCACAGATGCCCAGTGCTGTTGTGCCTGTGGATACGCTGCACGGGGATGGTGTAGATCAGCAAGAGCTTTCAGGGCTGGCCCCTTCCTTGTGGGAGAAAGAGCCGCACGTATTGCTTTTTCGGAAATAGGCTCTGCCGAGAACGAGCACCGTGAGATGCTGAGTCTCTGGGAAAGCACAGATGCCCAGTGCCGTTGTGCCTGTGGATAGGCTGCACGGGGATGGTGAAGACCAGCCAGAGGTTTCAGGGCTGGCTCCTTCCTTGTGGGAGAAAGAGCCGGACGTTTGCTTTTTAGAAAAAGGCTCTGCCGAGAACGAGCACCGTGAGATGTACCAACTATGGGAAAGCCGAGAAGTCCAGTTCTGTTGTGCCTGTGGATAGGGTGCACGGGAACGGTGAAGACCAGCAAGAGCTTTCAGGGCTTACCCCTTCCTTATGGAAGAAGGAGAAGGACTTTTGCCTTTTCAGAAAAAGGCTCTGCCGAGAACGAGCGCCGTGAGATGTACCGACTGTGAGAAAGCAGAGAAGCCCAGTGCTGTTGTGCCTGTGGATAGGGTGCACGGGGACTGTGAAGACCAGCAAGAGCTTTCAGGGCTGGCCCCTTCCTTGTGGGAGAAAGAGCCGCACGTTTCCTTTTTCGGAAAGAGGCTCTGCCGAGAACGAGCGCCGTGAGATGCTGAGTCTCTGGGAAAGCACAGATGCCCAGTGCTGTTGTGCCTGTGGATAGGCTGCACGGGGACTGTGAAGACCAGCAAGAGCTTTCAGGGCTGGCCCCTTCCTTGTGGGAGAAAGAGCCGCACGTTTCCTTTTTCGGAAAGAGGCTCTGCCGAGAACAAGCACCGTGAGATGCTGAGTCTCTGGGAAAGCACAGATGCCCAGTGCTGTTGTGCCTGTGGATAGGGTGCACGGGGACGGTGAAGACCAGCAAGGGCTTTCAGGGCTGGCTCCTTCCTTGTGGGAGAAAGTGCCGGACGTTTGCTTTCTGGAAAAAGGCTCTGCCGAGAACGAGCGCCGTGAGATGTACCGACTATGGGAAAGCAGAGAAGTCCAGTTCTGTTGTGCCTGTGGATAGGTTGCACGGGAATGGTGAAGACCAGCAAGAGCTTTCAGGGCTGGCCCCTTCCTTATGGGAGAAAGAGCCGCACGTTTCCTTTTTCGGAAAGAGGCTCTGCCGAGAACGAGCGCCGTGAGATGCTGAGTCTCTGGGAAAGCACAGATGCCCAGTGCTGTTGTGCCTGTGGATAGGCTGCACGGGGACTGTGAAGACCAGCAAGACCTTTCAGGGCTGGCCCCTTCCTTGTGGGAGAAAGAGCCTCACGTTTGTTTTTTCGGAAATAGGCTCTGCCGAGAACGAGCGCCGTGAGATGCTGAGTCTCTGGGAAAGCACAGATGCCCAGTGCTGTTGTGCCTGTGGATAGGCTGCACGGGGACGGTGAAGACCAGCAAGAGGTTTCAGGGCTGGCTCCTTCCTTGTGGGAGAAAGAGCCGGACGTTTGCTTTTTGGAAAAAGGCTCTGCCGAGAACGAGCGCCGTGAGATGTACCGACTATGGGAAAGCAGAGAAGTCCAGTTCTCTTGTGCCTGTGGATAGGGTGCACGGGAACGGTGAAGACCAGCAAGAGCTTTCAGGGCTGGCCCCTTCCTTGTGGGAGAAAGAGCCGCACGTTTGCTTTTTCGGAAAGAGGCTCTGCCGAGAACGAGCACCGTGACATGCTGAGTCTCTGGGAAAGGAAAGATGCCCAGTGCTGTTGTGCCTGTGGATAGGGTGCACGGGGACGGTGTAGAGCAGCAAGAGCTTTCAGGGCTGGCCCCTTCCTTGTGGGAGAAAGAGCCGGACGTTTCCCTTTTTGGAAAGAGTCTCTGCCGAGAACGATCGCCATGAGATGTACCGACTATGGGAAAGCAGAGAAGTCCAGTTCTGTTGTGCCTGTGGATAGGTTGCACGGGAACGGTGTAGAGCAGCAAGAGCTTTCAGGGCTGGCCCCTTCCTTGTGGGAGAAAGAGCCGCACGTTTGCTTTTTCGGAAAGAGGCTCTGCCGAGAACGAGCACCGTGAGATGCTGAGTCTCTGGGAAAGCAAAGATGCCCAGTGCTGTTGTGCCTGTGGATAGGGTGCACGGGGACTGCGAAGACCAGCAAGAGCTTTCAGGGCTGGCCCCTTCCTTGTGGGAGTTAGAGCCGCACGTATTCCTTTTTCGCAAATAGGCTCTGCCGAGAACAAGCACCGTGACATGTACCGACTATGGGAAAGCAGAGAAGTTCATTTTTGTTGTGCCTGTGGATAGGCTGCACGGGGACTGTGAAGACCAGCAAGAGCTTTCAGGGCTGGCCCCTTCCTTGTGGGAGAAAGAGCCGCACGTTTGCTTTTTCGGAAAGAGGCTCTGCCGAGAACGAGCACCGTGAGATGCTGAGTCTCTGGGAAAGCACAGATGCCCAGTGCTGTTGTGCCTGTGGATAGGCTGCACGGGGACGGTGAAGACCAGCAAGAGGTTTGAGGGCTGGCCCCTTCCTTGTGGGAGAAAGAGGCGGACGTTTGCTTTTTGGAAAAAGGCTCTGCCGAGAACGAGCGCCGTGAGATGTACCGACTATGGGAAAGCAGAGAAGTTCAGTTCTGTTGTGCCTGTGGATAGGCTGCACGGGGACTGTGAAGACCAGCAAGAGCTTTCAGGGCTGGCCCCTTCCTTGTGGGAGAAAGAGCCGCACGTTTGCTTTTTGGAAAAAGGCTCTGCCGAGAACGAGCGCCGTGAGATGTACCGACTATGGGAAAGCAGAGAAGTCCAGTTCTGTTGTGCCTGTGGATAGGGTGCACGGGAATGGTGAAGACCAGCAAGAGCTTTCAGGGCTGGCCCCTTCATTATGGGAGAAAGAGCCGGACGTTTGATTTTTCGGAAAGAGGCTCTGCCGAGAACGAGCACCGTGAGATGCTGAGTCTCTGGGAAAGCACAGATGCCCAGTGCTGTTGTGCCTGTGGATACGCTGCACGGGGACGGTGAAGACCAGGAAGAGGTTTCAGGGCTGGCTCCTTCCTTGTGGGAGAAAGAGCCGCACGTATTCCTTTTTCGCAAATAGGCTCTGCCGAGAACAAGCACCGTGACATGTACCGACTATGGGAAAGCAGAGAAGTTCATTTTTGTTGTGCCTGTGGATAGGCTGCACGGGGACTGTGAAGACCAGCAAGAGCTTTCAGGGCTGGCTCCTTCCTTGTGGGAGAAAGTCCTGGACGTTTGCTTTCTTGAAAAAGGCTCTGCCGAGAACGAGCGCCGTGAGATGTACCGACTATGGGAAAGCAGAGAAGTCCAGTTCTGTTGTGCCTGTGGATAGGGTGCACGGGGACTGTGAAGACCAGCAAGAGGTTTCAGGGCTGGCCCCTTCCTTGTGGGAGAAAGAGCCGCACGTTTGCTTTTTCGGAAAGAGGCTCTGCCGAGAACAAGCACCGTGAGATGCTGAGTCTCTGGGAAAGCACAGATGCCCAGTGCTGTTGTGCCTGTGGATAGGCTGCACGGGGATGGTGAAGACCAGCAAGAGCTTTCAGGGCTTACCCCTTCCTTGTGGGAGAAGGAGCCGGACGTTTGCCTTTTCAGAAAAAGGCTCTGCCGAGAACGAGCGCCGTGAGATGTACTGACTGTGAGAAAGCAGAGAAGCCCAGTGCTGTTGTGCCTGTGGATAGGCTGCACGGGGACTGTGAAGACCAGCAAGAGCTTTCAGGGCTGGCCCCTTCCTTGTGGGAGAAAGAGCCGCACGTTTGCTTTTTCGGAAATAGGCTCTGCCGAGAACCAGCGCCGTGAGATGCTGAGTCTCTGGGAAAACACAGATGCCCAGTGCTGTTGTGCCTGTGGATAGGCTGCACGGGGACGGTGAAGACCAGCAAGAGGTTTCAGGGCTGGCTCCTTCCTTGTGGGAGAAAGAGCCGGACGTTTGCTTTTTGGAAAAAGGCTCTGCCGAGAACGAGCGCCGTGAGATGTACCGACTATGGGAAAGCAGAGAAGTCCAGTTCTCTTGTGCCTGTGGATAGGGTGCACGGGAACGGTGAAGACCAGCAAGAGCTTTCAGGGCTGGCCCCTTCCTTGTGGGAGAAAGAGCCGCACTTTTCCTTTTTCGGAAATAGGCTCTGCCGAGAACGAGCACCGTGAGATGCTGAGTAACTGGGAAAGCACAGATGCCCAGTGCTGTTGTGCCTGTGGATAGGCTGCACGGGGACGGTGTAGAGCAGCAAGAGCTTTCAGGGCTTACCCCTTCCTTGTGGGAGAAGGAGCCGGACGTTTGCCTTTTCAGAAAAAGGCTCTGCCGAGAACGAGCGCCGTGAGATGTACTGACTGTGAGAAAGCAGAGAAGCCCAGTGCTGTTGTGCCTGTGGATAGGCTGCACGGGGACTGTGAAGACCAGCAAGAGCTTTCAGGGCTGGCCCCTTCCTTGTGGGAGAAAGAGCCGCACGTTTGCTTTTTCGGAAATAGGCTCTGCCGAGAACGAGCGCCGTGAGATGCTGAGTCTCTGGGAAAACACAGATGCCCAGTGCTGTTGTGCCTGTGGATAGGCTGCACGGGGACGGTGAAGACCAGCAAGAGGTTTCAGGGCTGGCTCCTTCCTTGTGGGAGAAAGAGCCGGACGTTTGCTTTTTGGAAAAAGGCTCTGCCGAGAACGAGCGCCGTGAGATGTACCGACTATGGGAAAGCAGAGAAGTCCAGTTCCCTTGTGCCTGTGGATAGGGTGCACGGGAACGGTGAAGACCAGCAAGAGCTTTCAGGGCTGGCCCCTTCCTTGTGGGAGAAAGAGCCGCACGTTTGCTTTTTCGGAAAGAGGCTCTGCCGAGAACGAGCACCGTGACATGCTGAGTCTCTGGGAAAGGAAAGATGCCCAGTGCTGTTGTGCCTGTGGATAGGGTGCACGGGGACGGTGTAGAGCAGCAAGAGCTTTCAGGGCTGGCCCCTTCCTTGTGGGAGAAAGAGCCGGACGTTTCCCTTTTTGGAAAGAGTCTCTGCCGAGAACGATCGCCATGAGATGTACCGACTATGGGAAAGCAGAGAAGTCCAGTTCTGTTGTGCCTGTGGATAGGTTGCACGGGAACGGTGTAGAGCAGCAAGAGCTTTCAGGGCTGGCCCCTTCCTTGTGGGAGAAAGAGCCGCACGTTTGCTTTTTCGGAAAGAGGCTCTGCCGAGAACGAGCACCGTGAGATGCTGAGTCTCTGGGAAAGCAAAGATGCCCAGTGCTGTTGTGCCTGTGGATAGGGTGCACGGGGACTGTGAAGACCAGCAAGAGCTTTCAGGGCTGGCCCCTTCCTTGTGGGAGTTAGAGCCGCACGTATTCCTTTTTCGCAAATAGGCTCTGCCGAGAACAAGCACCGTGACATGTACCGACTATGGGAAAGCAGAGAAGTTCATTTTTGTTGTGCCTGTGGATAGGCTGCACGGGGACTGTGAAGACCAGCAAGAGCTTTCAGGGCTGGCCCCTTCCTTGTGGGAGAAAGAGCCGCACGTTTGCTTTTTCGGAAAGAGGCTCTGCCGAGAACGAGCACCGTGAGATGCTGAGTCTCTGGGAAAGCACAGATGCCCAGTGCTGTTGTGCCTGTGGATAGGCTGCACGGGGACGGTGAAGACCAGCAAGAGGTTTGAGGGCTGGCCCCTTCCTTGTGGGAGAAAGAGGCGGACGTTTGCTTTTTGGAAAAAGGCTCTGCCGAGAACGAGCGCCATGACATGTACCGACTATGGGAAAGCAGAGAAGTTCAGTTCTGTTGTGCCTGTGGATAGGCTGCACGGGGACTGTGAAGACCAGCAAGAGCTTTCAGGGCTGGCCCCTTCCTTGTGGGAGAAAGAGCCGCACGTTTGCTTTTTGGAAAAAGGCTCTGCCGAGAACGAGCGCCGTGAGATGTACCGACTATGGGAAAGCAGAGAAGTCCAGTTCTGTTGTGCCTGTGGATAGGGTGCACGGGAATGGTGAAGACCAGCAAGAGCTTTCAGGGCTGGCCCCTTCATTATGGGAGAAAGAGCCGGACGTTTGATTTTTCGGAAAGAGGCTCTGCCGAGAACGAGCACCGTGAGATGCTGAGTCTCTGGGAAAGCACAGATGCCCAGTGCTGTTGTGCCTGTGGATACGCTGCACGGGGACGGTGAAGACCAGGAAGAGGTTTCAGGGCTGGCTCCTTCCTTGTGGGAGAAAGAGCCGCACGTTTGCTTTTTCGGAAAAGGCTCTGCCGAGAACGAGCACCGTGAGATGCTGAGTCTCTGGGAAAGCACAGATGCCCAGTGCTGTTGTGCCTGTGGATAGGCTGCACAGGGATGGTGAAGACCAGCAAGAGCTTTCAGGGCTGGCTCCTTCCTTGTGGGAGAAAGAGCCGCACGTTTGTTTTTTCCAAAATAGGCTCTGCCGAGAACGAGCACCGTGAGATGCTGAGTCTCTGGGAAAGCACAGATGCCCAGTGCTGTTGTGCCTGTGGATAGGGTGCACGGGGACGGTGTAGATCAGCAAGAGCTTTCAGGGCTGGCCCCTTCCTTGTGGGAGAAAGAGCCGCACGTATTGCTTTTTCGGAAATAGGCTCTGCCGAGAACGAGCACCGTGAGATGCTGAGTCTCTGGGAAAGCACAGATGCCCAGTGCCGTTGTGCCTGTGGATAGGCTGCACGGGGATGGTGAAGACCAGCAAGAGGTTTCAGGGCTGGCTCCTTCCTTGTGGGAGAAAGAGCCGGACGTTTGCTTTTTAGAAAAAGGCTCTGCCGAGAACGAGCACCGTGAGATGTACCGACTATGGGAAAGCCGAGAAGTCCAGTTCTGTTGTGCCTGTGGATAGGGTGCACGGGAACGGTGAAGACCAGCAAGAGCTTTCAGGGCTTACCCCTTCGTTATGGAAGAAGGAGCCGGACGTTTGCCTTTTCAGAAAAAGGCTCTGCCGAGAACGAGCGCCGTGAGATGTACCGACTGTGAGAAAGCAGAGAAGCCCAGTGCTGTTGTGCCTGTGGATAGGGTGCACGGGGACTGTGAAGACCAGCAAGAGCTTTCAGGGCTGGCCCCTTCCTTGTGGGAGAAAGAGCCGCACGTTTCCTTTTTCGGAAAGAGGCTCTGCCGAGAACAAGCACCGTGAGATGCTGAGTCTCTGGGAAAGCACAGATGCCCAGTGCTGTTGTGCTTGTGGATAGGCTGCACGGGGACGGTGAAGACCAGCAAGAGGTTTCAGGGCTGGCTCCTTCCTTGTGGGAGAAAGTGCCGGACGTTTCCCTTTTTGGAAAAAGGCTCTGCCGAGAACGAGCGCCGTGAGATGTACCGACTATGGGAAAGCAGAGAAGTCCAGTTCTGTTGTGCCTGTGGATAGGGTGCACGGGAACGGTGAAGACCAGCAAGAGCTTTCAGGGCTTACCCCTTCCTTATGGAAGAAGGAGCCGGACGTTTGCCTTTTCAGAAAAAGGCTCTGCCGAGAACGAGCGCCGTGAGATGTACCGACTGTGAGAAAGCAGAGAAGCCCAGTGCTGTTGTGCCTGTGGATAGGCTGCACGGGGACTGTGAAGACCAGCAAGAGCTTTCAGGGCTGGCCCCTTCCTTGTGGGAGAAAGAGCCGCACGTTTCCTTTTTCGGAAAGAGGCTCTGCCGACAACGAGCACCGTGAGATGCTGAGTCTCTGGGAAAGCAAAGATGCCCAGTGCTGTTGTGCCTGTGGATAGGCTGCACGGGGACTGTGAAGACCAGCAAGAGCTTTCAGGGCTGGCCCCTTCCTTGTGGGAGAAAGAGCCGCACGTTTCCTTTTTCGGAAAGAGGCTCTGCCGAGAACAAGCAGTGTGAGATGCTGAGTCTCTGGGAAAGCACAGATGCCCAGTGCTGTTGTGCCTGTGGATAGGGTGCACGGGGACGGTGAAGACCAGCAAGGGCTTTCAGGGCTGGCTCCTTCCTTGTGGGAGAAAGTGCCGGACGTTTGCTTTCTGGAAAAAGGCTCTGCCGAGAACGAGCGCCGTGAGATGTACCGACTATGGGAAAGCAGAGAAGTCCAGTTCTGTTGTGCCTGTGGATAGGTTGCACGGGAATGGTGAAGACCAGCAAGAGCTTTCAGGGCTGGCCCCTTCCTTATGGGAGAAAGAGCCGCACGTTTCCTTTTTCGGAAAGAGGCTCTGCCGAGAACGAGCGCCGTGAGATGCTGAGTCTCTGGGAAAGCACAGATGCCCAGTGCTGTTGTGCCTGTGGATAGGGTGCACGGGGACTGTGAAGACCAGCAAGAGCTTTCAGGGCTGGCCCCTTCCTTGTGGGAGAAAGAGCCGCACGTTTGCTTTTTCGGAAATAGGCTCTGCCGAGAACGAGCGCCGTGAGATGCTGAGTCTCTGGGAAAGCACAGATGCCCAGTGCTGTTGTGCCTGTGGATAGGCTGCACGGGGACTGTGAAGACCAGCAAGAGCTTTCAGGGCTGGCTCCTTCCTTGTGGGAGAAAGAGCCGGACGTTTGCTTTTTGGAAAAAGGCTCTGCCGAGAACGAGCGCCGTGAGATGTACCGACTATGGGAAAGCAGAGAAGTCCAGTTCTCTTGTGCCTGTGGATAGGGTGCACGGGAACGGTGAAGACCAGCAAGAGCTTTCAGGGCTGGCCCCTTCCTTGTGGGAGAAAGAGCCGCACGTTTGCTTTTTCGGAAAGCGGCTCTGCCGAGAACGAGCACCGTGACATGCTGAGTCTCTGGGAAAGGAAAGATGCCCAGTGCTGTTGTGCCTGTGGATAGGGTGCACGGGGACGGTGTAGAGCAGCAAGAGCTTTCAGGGCTGGCCCCTTCCTTGTGGGAGAAAGAGCCGGACGTTTCCCTTTTTGGAAAGAGTCTCTGCCGAGAACGATCGCCATGAGATGTACCGACTATGGGAAAGCAGAGAAGTCCAGTTCTGTTGTGCCTGTGGATAGGTTGCACGGGAACGGTGTAGAGCAGCAAGAGCTTTCAGGGCTGGCCCCTTCCTTGTGGGAGAAAGAGCCGCACGTTTGCTTTTTCGGAAAGAGGCTCTGCCGAGAACGAGCACCGTGAGATGCTGAGTCTCTGGGAAAGCAAAGATGCCCAGTGCTGTTGTGCCTGTGGATAGGGTGCACGGGGACTGTGAAGACCAGCAAGAGCTTTCAGGGCTGGCCCCTTCCTTGTGGGAGTTAGAGCCGCACGTATTCCTTTTTCGCAAATAGGCTCTGCCGAGAACAAGCACCGTGACATGTACCGACTATGGGAAAGCAGAGAAGTTCATTTTTGTTGTGCCTGTGGATAGGCTGCACGGGGACTGTGAAGACCAGCAAGATCTTTCAGGGCTGGCCCCTTCCTTGTGGGAGAAAGAGCCGCACGTTTGCTTTTTCGGAAAGAGGCTCTGCCGAGAACGAGCACCGTGAGATGCTGAGTCTCTGGGAAAGCACAGATGCCCAGTGCTGTTGTGCCTGTGGATAGGCTGCACGGGGACGGTGAAGACCAGCAAGAGGTTTGAGGGCTGGCCCCTTCCTTGTGGGAGAAAGAGGCGGACGTTTGCTTTTTGGAAAAAGGCTCTGCCGAGAACGAGCGCCATGACATGTACCGACTATGGGAAAGCAGAGAAGTTCAGTTCTGTTGTGCCTGTGGATAGGCTGCACGGGGACTGTGAAGACCAGCAAGAGCTTTCAGGGCTGGCCCCTTCCTTGTGGGAGAAAGAGCCGCACGTTTGCTTTTTGGAAAAAGGCTCTGCCGAGAACGAGCGCCGTGAGATGTACCGACTATGGGAAAGCAGAGAAGTCCAGTTCTGTTGTGCCTGTGGATAGGGTGCACGGGAATGGTGAAGACCAGCAAGAGCTTTCAGGGCTGGCCCCTTCATTATGGGAGAAAGAGCCGGACGTTTGATTTTTCGGAAAGAGGCTCTGCCGAGAACGAGCACCGTGAGATGCTGAGTCTCTGGGAAAGCACAGATGCCCAGTGCTGTTGTGCCTGTGGATACGCTGCACGGGGACGGTGAAGACCAGGAAGAGGTTTCAGGGCTGGCTCCTTCCTTGTGGGAGAAAGAGCCGCACGTTTGTTTTTTCCAAAATAGGCTCTGCCGAGAACGAGCACCGTGAGATGCTGAGTCTCTGGGAAAGCACAGATGCCCAGTGCTGTTGTGCCTGTGGATAGGGTGCACGGGGACGGTGTAGATCAGCAAGAGCTTTCAGGGCTGGCCCCTTCCTTGTGGGAGAAAGAGCCGGACGTTTCCCTTTTTGGAAAGAGTCTCTGCCGAGAACCAGCGCCGTGAGATGTACCGACTATGGGAAAGCAGAGAAGTCAAGTTCTGTTGTGCCTGTGGATAGGGTGCACGGGGACTGTGAAGACCAGCAAGAGCTTTCAGGGCTGGCCCCTTCCTTGTGGGAGAAAGAGCCGCACTTTTCCTTTTTCGGAAATAGGCTCTGCCGAGAACGAGCACCGTGAGATGCTGAGTCACTGGGAAAGCACAGATGCCCAGTGCTGTTGTGCCTGTGGATAGGCTGCACGGGGACTGTGAAGACCAGCAAGAGGTTTCAGGGCTGGCCCCTTCCTTGTGGGAGAAAGAGCCGCACGTTTGATTTTTCGGAAAGAGGCTCTGCCGAGAACAAGCACCGTGAGATGCTGAGTCTCTGGGAAAGCACAGATGCCCAGTGCTGTTGTGCCTGTGGATAGGCTGCACGGGGATGGTGAAGACCAGCAAGAGCTTTCAGGGCTTACCCCTTCCTTGTGGGAGAAAGAGCCGCACGTATTGCTCTTTGGAAATAGGCTCTGCCGAGAACGAGCACCGTGAGATGCTGAGTCTCTGGGAAAGCACAGATGCCCAGTGCTGTTGTGCCTGTGGATAGGGTGCACGGGAACGGTGAAGACCAGCAAGAGCTTTCAGGGCTGGCCCCTTCCTTGTGGGAGAAAGAGCCGCACGTTTGCTTTTTCGGAAAGAGGCTCTGCCGAGAACGAGCACCGTGAGATGCTGAGTCTCTGGGAAAGCAAAGATGCCCAGTGCTGTTGTGCCTGTGGATAGGGTGCACGGGGACGGTGTAGAGCAGCAAGAGCTTTCAGGGCTGGCCCCTTCCTTGTGGGAGAAAGAGCCGGACGTTTCCCTTTTTGGAAAGAGTCTCTGCCGAGAACGATCGCCATGAGATGTACCGACTATGGGAAAGCAGAGAAGTCCAGTTCTGTTGTGCCTGTGGATAGGTTGCACGGGAACGGTGTAGAGCAGCAAGAGCTTTCAGGGCTGGCCCCTTCCTTGTGGGAGAAAGAGCCGCACGTTTGCTTTTTCGGAAAGAGGCTCTGCCGTGAACGAGCACCGTGAGATGCTGAGTCTCTGGGAAAGCAAAGATGCCCAGTGCTGTTGTGCCTGTGGATAGGGTGCACGGGGACTGTGAAGACCAGCAAGAGCTTTCAGGGCTGGCCCCTTCCTTGTGGGAGAAAGAGCCGCACGTATTCCTTTTTCGCAAATAGGCTCTGCCGAGAACAAGCACCGTGACATGTACCGACTATGGGAAAGCAGAGAAGTTCATTTTTGTTGTGCCTGTGGATAGGCTGCACGGGGACTGTGAAGACCAGCAAGAGCTTTCAGGGCTGGCCCCTTCCTTGTGGGAGAAAGAGCCGCACGTTTGCTTTTTCGGAAAGAGGCTCTGCCGAGAACGAGCACCGTGAGATGCTGAGTCTCTGGGAAAGCACAGATGCCCAGTGCTGTTGTGCCTGTGGATAGGCTGCACGGGGACGGTGAAGACCAGCAAGAGGTTTGAGGGCTGGCTCCTTCGTTCTGGGAGAAAGAGGCGGACGTTTGCTTTTTGGAAAAAGGCTCTGCCGAAAACGAGCGCCATGACATGTACCGACTATGGGAAAGCAGAGAAGTTCAGTTCTGTTGTGCCTGTGGATAGGCTGCACGGGGACTGTGAAGACCAGCAAGAGCTTTCAGGGCTGGCCCCTTCCTTGTGGGAGAAAGAGCCGCACGTTTGCTTTTTGGAAAAAGGCTCTGCCGAGAACGAGCGCCGTGAGATGTACCGACTATGGGAAAGCAGAGAAGTCCAGTTCTGTTGTGCCTGTGGATAGGGTGCACGGGAATGGTGAAGACCAGCAAGAGCTTTCAGGGCTGGCCCCTTCCTTGTGGGAGAAAGAGCCGGACGTTTGATTTTTCGGAAAGAGGCTCTGCCGAGAACGAGCACCGTGAGATGCTGAGTCTCTGGGAAAGCACAGATGCCCAGTGCTGTTGTGCCTGTGGATACGCTGCACGGGGACGGTGAAGACCAGGAAGAGGTTTCAGGGCTGGCTCCTTCCTTGTGGGAGAAAGAGCAGGACGTTTGCTTTTTCGGAAAAGGCTCTGCCGAGAACGAGCACCGTGAGATGCTGAGTCTCTGGGAAAGCACAGATGCCCAGTGCTGTTGTGCCTGTGGATAGGCTGCACAGGGATGGTGAAGACCAGCAAGAGCTTTCAGGGCTGGCCCCTTCCTTGTGGGAGAAAGAGCCGCACGTTTGCTTTTTCCAAAATAGGCTCTGCCGAGAACGAGCACCGTGAGATGCTGAGTCTCTGGGAAAGCACAGATGCCCAGTGCTGTTGTGCCTGTGGATAGGCTGCACGGGGACGGTGTAGAGCAGCAAGAGCTTTCAGGGCTGGCCCCTTCCTTGTGGGAGAAAGAGCCGGACGTTTCCCTTTTTGGAAAGAATCTCTGCCGAGAACCAGCGCCGTGAGATGTACCGACTATGGGAAAGCAGAGAACTCCAGTTCTGTTGTGCCTGTGGATAGGGTGCACGGGAACGGTGAAGACCAGCAAGAGCTTTCAGGGCTTACCAGTTCCTTATGGAAGAAGGAGCCGGACGTTTGCCTTTTCAGAAAAAGGCTCTGCCGAGAACGAGCGCCGTGAGATGTACCGACTGTGAGAAAGCAGAGAAGCCCAGTGCTGTTGTGCCTGTGGATAGGCTGCACGGGGACTGTGAAGACCAGCAAGAGCTTTCAGGGCTGGCCCCTTCCTTGTGGGAGAAAGAGCCGCACTTTTCCTTTTTCGGAAATAGGCTCTGCCGAGAACGAGCACCGTGAGATGCTGAGTCACTGGGAAAGCACAGATGCCCAGTGCTGTTGTGCCTGTGGATAGGCTGCACGGGGACTGTGAAGACCAGCAAGAGGTTTCAGGGCTGGCCCCTTCCTTGTGGGAGAAAGAGCCGGACGTTTGATTTTTCAGAAAGAGGCTCTGCCGAGAAAAAGCACCGTGAGATGCTGAGTCTCTGGGAAAGCACAGATGCCCAGTGCTGTTGTGCCTGTGGATATGCTGCACGGGGACGGTGAAGACCAGGAAGAGGTTTCAGGGCTGGCTCCTTCCTTGTGGGAGAAAGTCCTGGACGTTTGCTTTCTTGAAAAAGGCTCTGCCGAGAACGAGCGCCGTGAGATGTACCGACTATGGGAAAGCAGAGAAGTCCAGTCTGTTGTGCCTGTGGATAGGGTGCACGGGGACTGTGAAGACCAGCAAGAGCTTTCAGGGCTGGCCCCTTCCTTGTGGGAGAAAGAGCCGCACGTTTGCTTTTTCGGAAAGAGGCTCTGCCGAGAACGAGCACCGTGAGATGCTGAGTCTCTGGGAAAGCACAGATGCCCAGTGCTGTTGTGCCTGTGGATAGGCTGCATGGGGACGGTGAAGACCAGCAAGAGGTTTGAGGGCTGGCTCCTTCGTTCTGGGAGAAAGAGGCGGACGTTTGCTTTTTGGAAAAAGGCTCTGCCGAAAACGAGCGCCATGACATGTACCGACTATGGGAAAGCAGAGAAGTTCAGTTCTGTTGTGCCTGTGGATAGGCTGCACGGGGACTGTGAAGACCAGCAAGAGCTTTCAGGGCTGGCCCCTTCCTTGTGGGAGAAAGAGCCGCACGTTTGCTTTTTGGAAAAAGGCTCTGCCGAGAACCAGCGCCGTGAGATGTACCGACTATGGGAAAGCAGAGAAGTCCAGTTCTGTTGTGCCTGTGGATAGGGTGCACGGGAATGGTGAAGACCAGCAAGAGCTTTCAGGGCTGGCCCCTTCCTTGTGGGAGAAAGAGCCGGACGTTTGATTTTTCGGAAAGAGGCTCTGCCGAGAACGAGCACCGTGAGATGCTGAGTCTCTGGGAAAGCACAGATGCCCAGTGCTGTTGTGCCTGTGGATACGCTGCACGGGGACGGTGAAGACCAGGAAGAGGTTTCAGGGCTGGCTCCTTCCTTGTGGGAGAAAGAGCCGCACGTTTGCTTTTTCGGAAAAGGCTCTGCCGAGAACGAGCACCGTGAGATGCTGAGTCTCTGGGAAAGCACAGATGCCCAGTGCTGTTGTGCCTGTGGATAGGCTGCACAGGGATGGTGAAGACCAGCAAGAGCTTTCAGGGCTGGCTCCTTCCTTGTGGGAGAAAGAGCCGCACGTTTGCTTTTTCCAAAATAGGCTCTGCCGAGAACGAGCACCGTGAGATGCTGAGTCTCTGGGAAAGCACAGATGCCCAGTGCTGTTGTGCCTGTGGATAGGCTGCACGGGGACGGTGTAGAGCAGCAAGAGCTTTCAGGGCTGGCCCCTTCCTTGTGGGAGAAAGAGCCGGACGTTTCCCTTTTTGGAAAGAATCTCTGCCGAGAACCAGCGCCGTGAGATGTACCGACTATGGGAAAGCAGAGAACTCCAGTTCTGTTGTGCCTGTGGATAGGGTGCACGGGAACGGTGAAGACCAGCAAGAGCTTTCAGGGCTTACCAGTTCCTTATGGAAGAAGGAGCCGGACGTTTGCCTTTTCAGAAAAAGGCTCTGCCGAGAACGAGCGCCGTGAGATGTACCGACTGTGAGAAAGCAGAGAAGCCCAGTGCTGTTGTGCCTGTGGATAGGCTGCACGGGGACTGTGAAGACCAGCAAGAGCTTTCAGGGCTGGCCCCTTCCTTGTGGGAGAAAGAGCCGCACTTTTCCTTTTTCGGAAATAGGCTCTGCCGAGAACGAGCACCGTGAGATGCTGAGTCACTGGGAAAGCACAGATGCCCAGTGCTGTTGTGCCTGTGGATAGGCTGCACGGGGACGGTGTAGAGCAGCAAGAGCTTTCAGGGCTTACCCCTTCCTTGTGGAAGAAGGAGCCGGACGTTTGCCTTTTCAGAAAAAGGCTCTGCCGAGAACGAGCGCCGTGAGATGTACTGACTGTGAGAAAGCAGAGAAGCCCAGTGCTGTTGTGCCTGTGGATAGGCTGCACGGGGACTGTGAAGACCAGCAAGAGCTTTCAGGGCTGGCCCCTTCCTTGTGGGAGAAAGAGCCGCACGTTTGCTTTTTCGGAAATAGGCTCTGCCGAGAACAAGCACCGTGAGATGCTGAGTCTCTGGGAAAGCACAGATGCCCAGTGCCGTTGTGCCTGTGGATAGGCTGCACGGGGATGGTGAAGACCAGCAAGAGGTTTCAGGGCTGGCTCCTTCCTTGTGGGAGAATGAGCCGGACGTTTGCTTTTTAGAAAAAGGCTCTGCCGAGAACGAGCACCGTGAGATGTACCGACTATGGGAAAGCCGAGAAGTCCAGTTCTGTTGTGCCTGTGGATAGGGTGCACGGGAACAGTGAAGACCAGCAAGAGCTTTCAGGGCTTACCCCTTCCTTATGGAAGAAGGAGCCGGACGTTTGCCTTTTCAGAAAAAGGCTCTGCCGAGAACGAGCGCCGTGAGATGTTCCGACTGTGAGAAAGCAGAGAAGCCCAGTGCTGTTGTGCCTGTGGATAGGGTGCACGGGGACTGTGAAGACCAGCAAGAGCTTTCAGGGCTGGCCCCTTCCTTGTGGGAGAAAGAGCCGCACGTTTCCTTTTTCGGAAAGAGGCTCTGCCGAGAACAAGCACCGTGAGATGCTGAGTCTCTGGGAAAGCACAGATGCCCAGTGCTGTTGTGCCTGTGGATAGGCTGCACGGGGACGGTGAAGACCAGCAAGAGGTTTCAGGGCTGGCTCCTTCCTTGTGGGAGAAAGTGCCGGACGTTTCCCTTTTTGGAAAAAGGCTCTGCCGAGAACGAGCGCCGTGAGATGTACCGACTATGGGAAAGCAGAGAAGTCCAGTTCTGTTGTGCCTGTGGATAGGGTGCACGGGAACGGTGAAGACCAGCAAGAGCTTTCAGGGCTTACCCCTTCCTTATGGAAGAAGGAGCCGGACGTTTGCCTTTTCAGAAAAAGGCTCTGCCGAGAACGAGCGCCGTGAGATGTACCGACTGTGAGAAAGCAGAGAAGCCCAGTGCTGTTGTGCCTGTGGATAGGCTGCACGGGGACTGTGAAGACCAGCAAGAGCTTTCAGGGCTGGCCCCTTCCTTGTGGGAGAAAGAGCCGCACGTTTCCTTTTTCGGAAAGAGGCTCTGCCGACAACGAGCACCGTGAGATGCTGAGTCTCTGGGAAAGCAAAGATGCCCAGTGCTGTTGTGCCTGTGGATAGGGTGCACGGGGACTGTGAAGACCAGCAAGAGCTTTCAGGGCTGGCCCCTTCCTTGTGGGAGAAAGAGCCGGACGTTTGATTTTTCGGAAAGAGGCTCTGCCGAGAACAAGCACCGTGAGATGCTGAGTCTCTGGGAAAGCACACATGCCCAGTGCTGTTGTGCCTGTGGATAGGGTGCACGGGGACGGTGAAGACCAGCAAGGGCTTTCAGGGCTGGCTCCTTCCTTGTGGGAGAAAGTGCCGGACGTTTGCTTTCTGGAAAAAGGCTCTGCCGAGAACGAGCGCCGTGAGATGTACCGACTATGGGAAAGCAGAGAAGTCCAGTGCTGTTGTGCCTGTGGATAGGTTGCACGGGAATGGTGAAGACCAGCAAGAGCTTTCAGGGCTGGCCCCTTCCCTATGGGAGAAAGAGCCGCACGTTTCCTTTTTCGGAAAGAGGCTCTGCCGAGAACGAGCGCCGTGAGATGCTGAGTCTCTGGGAAAGCACAGATGCCCAGTGCTGTTGTGCCTGTGGATAGGCTGCACGGGGACTGTGAAGACCAGCAAGAGCTTTCAGGGCTGGCCCCTTCCTTGTGGGAGAAAGAGCCGCACTTTTCCTTTTTCGGAAATAGGCTCTGCCGAGAACGAGCACCGTGAGATGCTGAGTCACTGGGAAGGCACAGATGCCCAGTGCTGTTGTGCCTGTGGATAGGCTGCACGGGGACTGTGAAGACCAGCAAGAGGTTTCAGGGCTGGCCCCTTCCTTGTGGGAGAAAGAGCCGGACGTTTGATTTTTCAGAAAGAGGCTCTGCCGAGAACAAGCACCGTGAGATGCTGAGTCTCTGGGAAAGCACAGATGCCCAGTGCTGTTGTGCCTGTGGATAGGGTGCACGGGGACGGTGTAGAGCAGCAAGAGCTTTCAGGGCTGGCCCCTTCCTTGTGGGAGAAAGAGCCGGACGTTTTCCTTTTTGGAAAGAATCTCTGCCGAGAACCAGCGCCGTGAGATGTACCGACTATGGGAAAGCAGAGAAGTCAAGTTCTGTTGTGCCTGTGGATAGGGTGCACGGGAACGGTGAAGACCAGCAAGAGCTTTCAGGGCTTACCAGTTCCTTATGGAAGAAGGAGCCGGACGTTTGCCTTTTCAGAAAAAGGCTCTGCCGAGAACGAGCGCCGTGAGATGTACCGACTGTGAGAAAGCAGAGAAGCCCAGTGCTGTTGTGCCTGTGGATAGGCTGCACGGGGACTGTGAAGACCAGCAAGAGCTTTCAGGGCTGGCCCCTTCCTTGTGGGAGAAAGAGCCGCACTTTTCCTTTTTCGGAAATAGGCTCTGCCGAGAACGAGCACCGTGAGATGCTGAGTCACTGGGAAAGCACAGATGCCCAGTGCTGTTGTGCCTGTGGATAGGCTGCACGGGGACTGTGAAGACCAGCAAGAGGTTTCAGGGCTGGCCCCTTCCTTGTGGGAGAAAGAGCCGGACGTTTGATTTTTCAGAAAGAGGCTCTGCCGAGAACAAGCACCGTGAGATGCTGAGTCTCTGGGAAAGCACAGATGCCCAGTGCTGTTGTGCCTGTGGATATGCTGCACGGGGACGGTGAAGACCAGGAAGAGGTTTCAGGGCTGGCTCCTTCCTTGTGGGAGAAAGTCCTGGACGTTTGCTTTCTTGAAAAAGGCTCTGCCGAGAACGAGCGCCGTGAGATGTACCGACTATGGGAAAGCAGAGAAGTCCAGTCTGTTGTGCCTGTGGATAGGGTGCACGGGGACTGTGAAGACCAGCAAGAGCTTTCAGGGCTGGCCCCTTCCTTGTGGGAGAAAGAGCCGCACGTTTGCTTTTTCGGAAAGAGGCTCTGCCGAGAACAAGCACCGTGAGATGCTGAGTCTCTGGGAAAGCACAGATGCCCAGTGCTGTTGTGCCTGTGGATAGGCTGCACGGGGATGGTGAAGACCAGCAAGAGCTTTCAGGGCTTACCCCTTCCTTGTGGAAGAAGGAGCCGCACGTATTGCTCTTTGGAAATAGGCTCTGCCGAGAACGAGCACCGTGAGATGCTGAGTCTCTGGGAAAGCACAGATGCCCAGTGCTGTTGTGCCTGTGGATAGGTTGCACGGGGACGGTGTAGAGCAGCAAGAGCTTTCAGGGCTTACCCCTTCCTTGTGGAAGAAGGAGCCGGACGTTTGCCTTTTCAGAAAAAGGCTCTGCCGAGAACGAGCGCCGTGAGATGTACTGACTGTGAGAAAGCAGAGAAGCCCAGTGCTGTTGTGCCTGTGGATAGGCTGCACGGGGACTGTGAAGACCAGCAAGAGCTTTCAGGGCTGGCCCCTTCCTTGTGGGAGAAAGAGCCGCACGTTTGCTTTTTCGGAAATAGGCTCTGCCGAGAACAAGCACCGTGAGATGCTGAGTCTCTGGGAAAGCACAGATGCCCAGTGCCGTTGTGCCTGTGGATAGGCTGCACGGGGATGGTGAAGACCAGCAAGAGCTTTCAGGGCTGGCTCCTTCCTTGTGGGAGAAAGAGCCGGACGTTTGCTTTTTAGAAAAAGGCTCTGCCGAGAACGAGCACCGTGAGATGTACCGACTATGGGAAAGCCGAGAAGTCCAGTTCTGTTGTGCCTGTGGATAGGGTGCACGGGAACGGTGAAGACCAGCAAGAGCTTTCAGGGCTTACCCCTTCCTTATGGAAGAAGGAGCCGGACGTTTGCCTTTTCAGAAAAAGGCTCTGCCGAGAACGAGCGCCGTGAGATGTTCCGACTGTGAGAAAGCAGAGAAGCCCAGTGCTGTTGTGCCTGTGGATAGGGTGCACGGGGACTGTGAAGACCAGCAAGAGCTTTCAGGGCTGGCCCCTTCCTTGTGGGAGAAAGAGCCGCACGTTTCCTTTTTCGGAAAGAGGCTCTGCCGAGAACAAGCACCGTGAGATGCTGAGTCTCTGGGAAAGCACAGATGCCCAGTGCTGTTGTGCCTGTGGATAGGCTGCACGGGGACGGTGAAGACCAGCAAGAGGTTTCAGGGCTGGCTCCTTCCTTGTGGGAGAAAGTGCCGGACGTTTCCCTTTTGGAAAAAGGCTCTGCCGAGAACGAGCGCCGTGAGATGTACCGACTATGGGAAAGCAGAGAAGTCCAGTTCTGTTGTGCCTGTGGATAGGGTGCACGGGAACGGTGAAGACCAGCAAGAGCTTTCAGGGCTTACCCCTTCCTTATGGAAGAAGGAGCCGGACGTTTGCCTTTTCAGAAAAAGGCTCTGCCGAGAACGAGCGCCGTGAGATGTACCGACTGTGAGAAAGCAGAGAAGCCCAGTGCTGTTGTGCCTGTGGATAGGGTGCACGGGGACTGTGAAGACCAGCAAGAGCTTTCAGGGCTGGCCCCTTCCTTGTGGGAGAAAGAGCCGCACGTTTCCTTTTTCGGAAAGAGGCTCTGCCGACAACGAGCACCGTGAGATGCTGAGTCTCTGGGAAAGCAAAGATGCCCAGTGCTGTTGTGCCTGTGGATAGGGTGCACGGGGACTGTGAAGACCAGCAAGAGCTTTCAGGGCTGGCCCCTTCCTTGTGGGAGAAAGAGCCGGACGTTTGATTTTTCGGAAAGAGGCTCTGCCGAGAACAAGCACCGTGAGATGCTGAGTCTCTGGGAAAGCACAGATGCCCAGTGCTGTTGTGCCTGTGGATAGGGTGCACGGGGACGGTGAAGACCAGCAAGGGCTTTCAGGGCTGGCTCCTTCCTTGTGGGAGAAAGTGCCGGACGTTTGCTTTCTGGAAAAAGGCTCTGCCGAGAACGAGCGCCGTGAGATGTACCGACTATGGGAAAGCAGAGAAGTCCAGTGCTGTTGTGCCTGTGGATAGGTTGCACGGGAATGGTGAAGACCAGCAAGAGCTTTCAGGGCTGGCCCCTTCCTTATGGGAGAAAGAGCCGCACGTTTCCTTTTTCGGAAATAGGCTCTGCCGAGAACGAGCGCCGTGAGATGCTGAGTCTCTGGGAAAGCACAGATGCCCAGTGCTGTTGTGCCTGTGGATAGGCTGCACGGGGACTGTGAAGACCAGCAAGAGCTTTCAGGGCTGGCCCCTTCCTTGTGGGAGAAAGAGCCGGACGTTTGATTTTTCAGAAAGAGGCTCTGCCGAGAACAAGCACCGTGAGATGCTGAGTCTCTGGGAAAGCACAGATGCCCAGTGCTGTTGTGCCTGTGGATATGCTGCACGGGGACGGTGAAGACCAGGAAGAGGTTTCAGGGCTGGCTCCTTCCTTGTGGGAGAAAGTCCTGGACGTTTGCTTTCTTGAAAAAGGCTCTGCCGAGAACGAGCGCCGTGAGATGTACCGACTATGGGAAAGCAGAGAAGTCCAGTCTGTTGTGCCTGTGGATAGGGTGCACGGGGACTGTGAAGACCAGCAAGAGCTTTCAGGGCTGGCCCCTTCCTTGTGGGAGAAAGAGCCGCACGTTTGCTTTTTCGGAAAGAGGCTCTGCCGAGAACAAGCACCGTGAGATGCTGAGTCTCTGGGAAAGCACAGATGCCCAGTGCTGTTGTGCCTGTGGATAGGCTGCACGGGGATGGTGAAGACCAGCAAGAGCTTTCAGGGCTTACCCCTTCCTTGTGGGAGAAAGAGCCGCACGTATTGCTCTTTGGAAATAGGCTCTGCCGAGAACGAGCACCGTGAGATGCTGAGTCTCTGGGAAAGCACAGATGCCCAGTGCTGTTGTGCCTGTGGATAGGTTGCACGGGGACGGTGTAGAGCAGCAAGAGCTTTCAGGGCTTACCCCTTCCTTGTGGAAGAAGGAGCCGGACGTTTGCCTTTTCAGAAAAAGGCTCTGCCGAGAACGAGCGCCGTGAGATGTACTGACTGTGAGAAAGCAGAGAAGCCCAGTGCTGTTGTGCCTGTGGATAGGCTGCATGGGGACTGTGAAGACCAGCAAGAGCTTTCAGGGCTGGCCCCTTCCTTGTGGGAGAAAGAGCCGCACGTTTGCTTTTTCGGAAATAGGCTCTGCCGAGAACAAGCACCGTGAGATGCTGAGTCTCTGGGAAAGCACAGATGCCCAGTGCCGTTGTGCCTGTGGATAGGCTGCACGGGGATGGTGAAGACCAGCAAGAGGTTTCAGGGCTGGCTCCTTCCTTGTGGGAGAAAGAGCCGGACGTTTGCTTTTTAGAAAAAGGCTCTGCCGAGAACGAGCACCGTGAGATGTACCGACTATGGGAAAGCCGAGAAGTCCAGTTCTGTTGTGCCTGTGGATAGGGTGCACGGGAACGGTGAAGACCAGCAAGAGCTTTCAGGGCTTACCCCTTCCTTATGGAAGAAGGAGCCGGACGTTTGCCTTTTCAGAAAAAGGCTCTGCCGAGAACGAGCGCCGTGAGATGTTCCGACTGTGAGAAAGCAGAGAAGCCCAGTGCTGTTGTGCCTGTGGATAGGCTGCACGGGGACTGTGAAGACCAGCAAGAGCTTTCAGGGCTGGCCCCTTCCTTGTGGGAGAAAGAGCCGCACGTTTCCTTTTTCGGAAAGAGGCTCTGCCGACAACGAGCACCGTGAGATGCTGAGTCTCTGGGAAAGCAAAGATGCCCAGTGCTGTTGTGCCTGTGGATAGGGTGCACGGGGACTGTGAAGACCAGCAAGAGCTTTCAGGGCTGGCCCCTTCCTTGTGGGAGAAAGAGCCGCACGTTTCCTTTTTCGGAAAGAGGCTCTGCCGAGAACAAGCACCGTGAGATGCTGAGTCTCTGGGAAAGCACAGATGCCCAGTGCTGTTGTGCCTGTGGATAGGGTGCACGGGGACGGTGAAGACCAGCAAGGGCTTTCAGGGCTGGCTCCTTCCTTGGGGGAGAAAGTGCCGGACGTTTGCTTTCTGGAAAAAGGCTCTGCCGAGAACGAGCGCCGTGAGATGTACCGACTATGGGAAAGCAGAGAAGTCCAGTTCTGTTGTGCCTGTGGATAGGTTGCACGGGAATGGTGAAGACCAGCAAGAGCTTTCAGGGCTGGCCCCTTCCTTATGGGAGAAAGAGCCGCACGTTTCCTTTTTCGGAAAGAGGCTCTGCCGAGAACGAGCGCCGTGAGATGCTGAGTCTCTGGGAAAGCACAGATGCCCAGTGCTGTTGTGCCTGTGGATAGGCTGCACGGGGACTGTGAAGACCAGCAAGAGCTTTCAGGGCTGGCCCCTTCCTTGTGGGAGAAAGAGCCGCACGTTTGCTTTTTCGGAAAGAGGCTCTGCCGAGAACCAGCGCCGTGAGATGCTGAGTCTCTGGGAAAACACAGATGCCCAGTGCTGTTGTGCCTGTGGATAGGCTGCACGGGGACGGTGAAGACCAGCAAGAGGTTTCAGGGCTGGCTCCTTCCTTGTGGGAGAAAGAGCCGCACGTTTGCTTTTTCGGAAAGAGGCTCTGCCGAGAACGAGCACCGTGAGATGCTGAGTCTCTGGGAAAGCAAAGATGCCCAGTGCTGTTGTGCCTGTGGATAGGGTGCACGGGGACTGTGAAGACCAGCAAGAGGTTTCAGGGCTGGCTCCTTCCTTGTGGGAGAAAGTCCTGGACGTTTGCTTTCTTGAAAAAGGCTCTGCCGAGAACGAGCGCCGTGAGATGTACCGACTATGGGAAAGCAGAGAAGTCCAGTCTGTTGTGCCTGTGGATAGGCTGCACGGGGACTGTGAAGACCAGCAAGAGCTTTCAGGGCTGGCCCCTTCCTTGTGGGAGAAAGAGCCGCACGTTTGCTTTTTCGGAAAGAGGCTCTGCCGAGAACAAGCACCGTGAGATGCTGAGTCTCTGGGAAAGCACAGATGCCCAGTGCTGTTGTGCCTGTGGATAGGCTGCACGGGGATGGTGAAGACCAGCAAGAGCTTTCAGGGCTTACCCCTTCCTTGTGGGAGAAAGAGCCGCACGTATTGCTCTTTGGAAATAGGCTCTGCCGAGAACGAGCACCGTGAGATGCTGAGTCTCTGGGAAAGCACAGATGCCCAGTGCTGTTGTGCCTGTGGATAGGTTGCACGGGGACGGTGTAGAGCAGCAAGAGCTTTCAGGGCTTACCCCTTCCTTGTGGAAGAAGGAGCCGGACGTTTGCCTTTTCAGAAAAAGGCTCTGCCGAGAACGAGCGCCGTGAGATGTACTGACTGTGAGAAAGCAGAGAAGCCCAGTGCTGTTGTGCCTGTGGATAGGCTGCACGGGGACTGTGAAGACCAGCAAGAGCTTTCAGGGCTGGCCCCTTCCTTGTGGGAGAAAGAGCCGCACGTTTGCTTTTTCGGAAATAGGCTCTGCCGAGAACAAGCACCGTGAGATGCTGAGTCTCTGGGAAAGCACAGATGCCCAGTGCCGTTGTGCCTGTGGATAGGCTGCACGGGGATGGTGAAGACCAGCAAGAGCTTTCAGGGCTGGCTCCTTCCTTGTGGGAGAAAGAGCCGGACGTTTGATTTTTCGGAAAAAGGCTCTGCCGAGAACGAGCGCCGTGAGATGTACCGACTATGGGAAAGCAGAGAAGTCCAGTTCTGTTGTGCCTGTGGATAGGGTGCACGGGAACGGTGAAGACCAGCAAGAGCTTTCAGGGCTTACCCCTTCCTTATGGAAGAAGGAGCCGGACGTTTGCCTTTTCAGAAAAAGGCTCTGCCAAGAACGAGCGCCGTGAGATGTACCGACTGTGAGAAAGCAGAGAAGCCCAGTGCTGTTGTGCCTGTGGATAGGCTGCACGGGGACTGTGAAGACCAGCAAGAGCTTTCAGGGCTGGCCCCTTCCTTGTGGGAGAAAGAGCCGCACGTTTCCTTTTTCGGAAAGAGGCTCTGCCGACAACGAGCACCGTGAGATGCTGAGTCTCTGGGAAAGCAAAGATGCCCAGTGCTGTTGTGCCTGTGGATAGGGTGCACGGGGACTGTGAAGACCAGCAAGAGCTTTCAGGGCTGGCCCCTTCCTTGTGGGAGAAAGAGCCGCACGTTTGATTTTTCGGAAAGAGGCTCTGCCGAGAACGAGCACCGTGAGATGCTGAGTCTCTGGGAAAGCACAGATGCCCAGTGCTGTTGTGCCTGTGGATAGGGTGCACGGGGACGGTGAAGACCAGCAAGGGCTTTCAGGGCTGGCTCCTTCCTTGTGGGAGAAAGTGCCGGACGTTTGCTTTCTGGAAAAAGGCTCTGCGGAGAACGAGCGCCGTGAGATGTACCGACTATGGGAAAGCAGAGAAGTCCAGTTCTGTTGTGCCTGTGGATAGGTTGCACGGGAATGGTGAAGACCAGCAAGAGCTTTCAGGGCTGGCCCCTTCCTTATGGGAGAAAGAGCCGCACGTTTCCTTTTTCGGAAAGAGGCTCTGCCGAGAACGAGCGCCGTGAGATGCTGAGTCTCTGGGAAAGCACAGATGCCCAGTGCTGTTGTGCCTGTGGATAGGCTGCACGGGGACTGTGAAGACCAGCAAGAGCTTTCAGGGCTGGCCCCTTCCTTGTGGGAGAAAGAGCCGCACGTTTGCTTTTTCGGAAATAGGCTCTGCCGAGAACCAGCGCCGTGAGATGCTGAGTCTCTGGGAAAACACAGATGCCCAGTGCTGTTGTGCCTGTGGATAGGCTGCACGGGGACGGTGAAGACCAGCAAGAGGTTTCAGGGCTGGCTCCTTCCTTGTGGGAGAAAGAGCCGCACGTTTGCTTTTTCGGAAAGAGGCTCTGCCGAGAACGAGCACCGTGAGATGCTGAGTCTCTGGGAAAGCAAAGATGCCCAGTGCTGTTGTGCCTGTGGATAGGGTGCACGGGGACTGTGAAGACCAGCAAGAGCTTTCAGGGCTGGCCCCTTCCTTGTGGGAGAAAGAGCCGCACGTATTGCTTTTTCGCAAATAGGCTCTGCCGAGAACAAGCACCGTGACATGTACCGACTATGGGAAAGCAGAGAAGTACATTTTTGTTGTGCCTGTGGATAGGCTGCACGGGGACTGTGAAGACCAGCAAGAGCTTTCAGGGCTGGCCCCTTCCTTGTGGGAGAAAGAGCCGCACGTTTGCTTTTTCGGAAAGAGGCTCTGCCGAGAACGAGCACCGTGAGATGCTGAGTCTCTGGGAAAGCACAGATGCCCAGTGCTGTTGTGCCTGTGGATAGGCTGCACGGGGACGGTGAAGACCAGCAAGAGGTTTGAGGGCTGGCTCCTTCGTTCTGGGAGAAAGAGGCGGACGTTTGCTTTTTGGAAAAAGGCTCTGCCGAGAACGAGCGCCATGACATGTACCGACTATGGGAAAGCAGAGAAGTTCAGTTCTGTTGTGCCTGTGGATAGGCTGCACGGGGACTGTGAAGACCAGCAAGAGCTTTCAGGGCTGGCCCCTTCCTTGTGGGAGAAAGAGCCGCACGTTTCCTTTTTCGGAAAGAGGCTCTGCCGACAACGAGCACCGTGAGATGTACCGACTATGGGAAAGCAGAGAAGTCCAGTTGTGTTGTGCCTGTGGATAGGGTGCACGGGAACGGTGAAGACCAGCAAGAGCTTTCAGGGCTGGCCCCTTCCTTGTGGGAGAAAGAGCCGGACGTTTGATTTTTCAAAAAGAGGCTCTGCCGAGAACAAGCACCGTGAGATGCTGAGTCTCTGGGAAAGCACAGATGCCCAGTGCTGTTGTGCCTGTGGATACGCTGCACGGGGACGGTGAAGACCAGCAAGAGGTTTCAGGGCTGGCTCCTTCCTTGTGGGAGAAAGTGCCGGACGTTTGCTTTTTGGAAAAAGGCTCTGCCGAGAACGAGCGCCGTGAGATGTACCGACTATGGGAAAGCCGAGAAGTCCAGTTCTGTTGTGCCTGTGGATAGGGTGCACGGGAACGGTGAAGACCAGCAAGAGCTTTCAGGGCTTACCCCTTCCTTATGGAAGAAGGAGCCGGACGTTTGCCTTTTCAGAAAAAGGCTCTGCCGAGAACGAGCGCCGTGAGATGTACCGACTGTGAGAAAGCAGAGAAGCCCAGTGCTGTTGTGCCTGTGGATAGGCTGCACGGGGACTGTGAAGACCAGCAAGAGCTTTCAGGGCTGGCCCCTTCCTTGTGGGAGAAAGAGCCGCACGTTTCCTTTTTCGGAAAGAGGCTCTGCCGACAACGAGCACCGTGAGATGCTGAGTCTCTGGGAAAGCAAAGATGCCCAGTGCTGTTGTGCCTGTGGATAGGGTGCACGGGGACTGTGAAGACCAGCAAGAGCTTTCAGGGCTGGCCCCTTCCTTGTGGGAGAAAGAGCCGGACGTTTGATTTTTCGGAAAGAGGCTCTGCCGAGAACAAGCACCGTGAGATGCTGAGTCTCTGGGAAAGCACAGATGCCCAGTGCTGTTGTGCCTGTGGATAGGGTGCACGGGGACGGTGAAGACCAGCAAGGGCTTTCAGGGCTGGCTCCTTCCTTGTGGGAGAAAGTGCCGGACGTTTGCTTTCTGGAAAAAGGCTCTGCCGAGAACGAGCGCCGTGAGATGTACCGACTATGGGAAAGCAGAGAAGTCCAGTGCTGTTGTGCCTGTGGATAGGTTGCACGGGAATGGTGAAGACCAGCAAGAGCTTTCAGGGCTGGCCCCTTCCTTATGGGAGAAAGAGCCGCACGTTTCCTTTTTCGGAAATAGGCTCTGCCGAGAACGAGCGCCGTGAGATGCTGAGTCTCTGGGAAAGCACAGATGCCCAGTGCTGTTGTGCCTGTGGATAGGCTGCACGGGGACTGTGAAGACCAGCAAGAGCTTTCAGGGCTGGCCCCTTCCTTGTGGGAGAAAGAGCCGCACTTTTCCTTTTTCGGAAATAGGCTCTGCCGAGAACGAGCACCGTGAGATGCTGAGTCACTGGGAAAGCACAGATGCCCAGTGCTGTTGTGCCTGTGGATAGGCTGCACGGGGACTGTGAAGACCAGCAAGAGGTTTCAGGGCTGGCCCCTTCCTTGTGGGAGAAAGAGCCGGACGTTTGATTTTTCAGAAAGAGGCTCTGCCGAGAACAAGCACCGTGAGATGCTGAGTCTCTGGGAAAGCACAGATGCCCAGTGCTGTTGTGCCTGTGGATATGCTGCACGGGGACGGTGAAGACCAGGAAGAGGTTTCAGGGCTGGCTCCTTCCTTGTGGGAGAAAGTCCTGGACGTTTGCTTTCTTGAAAAAGGCTCTGCCGAGAACGAGCGCCGTGAGATGTACCGACTATGGGAAAGCAGAGAAGTCCAGTCTGTTGTGCCTGTGGATAGGGTGCACGGGGACTGTGAAGACCAGCAAGAGCTTTCAGGGCTGGCCCCTTCCTTGTGGGAGAAAGAGCCGCACGTTTGCTTTTTCGGAAAGAGGCTCTGCCGAGAACAAGCACCGTGAGATGCTGAGTCTCTGGGAAAGCACAGATGCCCAGTGCTGTTGTGCCTGTGGATAGGTTGCACGGGGACGGTGTAGAGCAGCAAGAGCTTTCAGGGCTTACCCCTTCCTTGTGGAAGAAGGAGCCGGACGTTTGCCTTTTCAGAAAAAGGCTCTGCCGAGAACGAGCGCCGTGAGATGTACTGACTGTGAGAAAGCAGAGAAGCCCAGTGCTGTTGTGCCTGTGGATAGGCTGCACGGGGACTGTGAAGACCAGCAAGAGCTTTCAGGGCTGGCCCCTTCCTTGTGGGAGAAAGAGCCGCACGTTTGCTTTTTCGGAAATAGGCTCTGCCGAGAACAAGCACCGTGAGATGCTGAGTCTCTGGGAAAGCACAGATGCCCAGTGCCGTTGTGCCTGTGGATAGGCTGCACGGGGATGGTGAAGACCAGCAAGAGGTTTCAGGGCTGGCTCCTTCCTTGTGGGAGAAAGAGCCGGACGTTTGCTTTTTAGAAAAAGGCTCTGCCGAGAACGAGCACCGTGAGATGTACCGACTATGGGAAAGCCGAGAAGTCCAGTTCTGTTGTGCCTGTGGATAGGGTGCACGGGAACGGTGAAGACCAGCAAGAGCTTTCAGGGCTTACCCCTTCCTTATGGAAGAAGGAGCCGGACGTTTGCCTTTTCAGAAAAAGGCTCTGCCGAGAACGAGCGCCGTGAGATGTTCCGACTGTGAGAAAGCAGAGAAGCCCAGTGCTGTTGTGCCTGTGGATAGGGTGCACGGGGACTGTGAAGACCAGCAAGAGCTTTCAGGGCTGGCCCCTTCCTTGTGGGAGAAAGAGCCGCACGTTTCCTTTTTCGGAAAGAGGCTCTGCCGAGAACAAGCACCGTGAGATGCTGAGTCTCTGGGAAAGCACAGATGCCCAGTGCTGTTGTGCCTGTGGATAGGCTGCACGGGGACGGTGAAGACCAGCAAGAGGTTTCAGGGCTGGCTCCTTCCTTGTGGGAGAAAGTGCCGGACGTTTCCCTTTTTGGAAAAAGGCTCTGCCGAGAACGAGCGCCGTGAGATGTACCGACTATGGGAAAGCAGAGAAGTCCAGTTCTGTTGTGCCTGTGGATAGGGTGCACGGGAACGGTGAAGACCAGCAAGAGCTTTCAGGGCTTACCCCTTCCTTATGGAAGAAGGAGCCGGACGTTTGCCTTTTCAGAAAAAGGCTCTGCCGAGAACGAGCGCCGTGAGATGTACCGACTGTGAGAAAGCAGAGAAGCCCAGTGCTGTTGTGCCTGTGGATAGGCTGCACGGGGACTGTGAAGACCAGCAAGAGCTTTCAGGGCTGGCCCCTTCCTTGTGGGAGAAAGAGCCGCACGTTTCCTTTTTCGGAAAGAGGCTCTGCCGACAACGAGCACCGTGAGATGCTGAGTCTCTGGGAAAGCAAAGATGCCCAGTGCTGTTGTGCCTGTGGATAGGGTGCACGGGGACTGTGAAGACCAGCAAGAGCTTTCAGGGCTGGCCCCTTCCTTGTGGGAGAAAGAGCCGCACGTTTGATTTTTCGGAAAGAGGCTCTGCCGAGAACAAGCACCGTGAGATGCTGAGTCTCTGGGAAAGCACAGATGCCCAGTGCTGTTGTGCCTGTGGATAGGGTGCACGGGGACGGTGAAGACCAGCAAGGGCTTTCAGGGCTGGCTCCTTCCTTGTGGGAGAAAGTGCCGGACGTTTGCTTTCTGGAAAAAGGCTCTGCCGAGAACGAGCGCCGTGAGATGTACCGACTATGGGAAAGCAGAGAAGTCCAGTTCTGTTGTGCCTGTGGATAGGTTGCACGGGAATGGTGAAGACCAGCAAGAGCTTTCAGGGCTGGCCCCTTCCTTATGGGAGAAAGAGCCGCACGTTTCCTTTTTCGGAAAGAGGCTCTGCCGAGAACGAGCGCCGTGAGATGCTGAGTCTCTGGGAAAGCACAGATGCCCAGTGCTGTTGTGCCTGTGGATAGGCTGCACGGGGACTGTGAAGACCAGCAAGAGCTTTCAGGGCTGGCCCCTTCCTTGTGGGAGAAAGAGCCGCACGTTTGCTTTTTCGGAAATAGGCTCTGCCGAGAACCAGCGCCGTGAGATGCTGAGTCTCTGGGAAAACACAGATGCCCAGTGCTGTTGTGCCTGTGGATAGGCTGCACGGGCACGGTGAAGACCAGCAAGAGGTTTCAGGGCTGGCTCCTTCCTTGTGGGAGAAAGAGCCGCACGTTTGCTTTTTCGGAAAGAGGCTCTGCCGAGAACGAGCACCGTGAGATGCTGAGTCTCTGGGAAAGCAAAGATGCCCAGTGCTGTTGTGCCTGTGGATAGGGTGCACGGGGACTGTGAAGACCAGCAAGAGGTTTCAGGGCTGGCTCCTTCCTTGTGGGAGAAAGTCCTGGACGTTTGCTTTCTTGAAAAAGGCTCTGCCGAGAACGAGCGCCGTGAGATGTACCGACTATGGGAAAGCAGAGAAGTCCAGTCTGTTGTGCCTGTGGATAGGGTGCACGGGGACTGTGAAGACCAGCAAGAGCTTTCAGGGCTGGCCCCTTCCTTGTGGGAGAAAGAGCCGCACGTTTGCTTTTTCGGAAAGAGGCTCTGCCGAGAACAAGCACCGTGAGATGCTGAGTCTCTGGGAAAGCACAGATGCCCAGTGCTGTTGTGCCTGTGGATAGGTTGCACGGGGACGGTGTAGAGCAGCAAGAGCTTTCAGGGCTTACCCCTTCCTTGTGGAAGAAGGAGCCGCACGTATTGCTCTTTGGAAATAGGCTCTGCCGAGAACGAGCACCGTGAGATGCTGAGTCTCTGGGAAAGCACAGATGCCCAGTGCTGTTGTGCCTGTGGATAGGTTGCACGGGGACGGTGTAGAGCAGCAAGAGCTTTCAGGGCTTACCCCTTCCTTGTGGAAGAAGGAGCCGGACGTTTGCCTTTTCAGAAAAAGGCTCTGCCGAGAACGAGCGCCGTGAGATGTACTGACTGTGAGAAAGCAGAGAAGCCCAGTGCTGTTGTGCCTGTGGATAGGCTGCACGGGGACTGTGAAGACCAGCAAGAGCTTTCAGGGCTGGCCCCTTCCTTGTGGGAGAAAGAGCCGCACGTTTGCTTTTTCGGAAATAGGCTCTGCCGAGAACAAGCACCGTGAGATGCTGAGTCTCTGGGAAAGCACAGATGCCCAGTGCCGTTGTGCCTGTGGATAGGCTGCACGGGGATGGTGAAGACCAGCAAGAGGTTTCAGGGCTGGCTCCTTCCTTGTGGGAGAAAGAGCCGGACGTTTGCTTTTTAGAAAAAGGCTCTGCCGAGAACGAGCACCGTGAGATGTACCGACTATGGGAAAGCCGAGAAGTCCAGTTCTGTTGTGCCTGTGGATAGGGTGCACGGGAACGGTGAAGACCAGCAAGAGCTTTCAGGGCTTACCCCTTCCTTATGGAAGAAGGAGCCGGACGTTTGCCTTTTCAGAAAAAGGCTCTGCCGAGAACGAGCGCCGTGAGATGTTCCGACTGTGAGAAAGCAGAGAAGCCCAGTGCTGTTGTGCCTGTGGATAGGGTGCACGGGGACTGTGAAGACCAGCAAGAGCTTTCAGGGCTGGCCCCTTCCTTGTGGGAGAAAGAGCCGCACGTTTCCTTTTTCGGAAAGAGGCTCTGCCGAGAACAAGCACCGTGAGATGCTGAGTCTCTGGGAAAGCACAGATGCCCAGTGCTGTTGTGCCTGTGGATAGGCTGCACGGGGACGGTGAAGACCAGCAAGAGGTTTCAGGGCTGGCTCCTTCCTTGTGGGAGAAAGTGCCGGACGTTTCCCTTTTTGGAAAAAGGCTCTGCCGAGAACGAGCGCCGTGAGATGTACCGACTATGGGAAAGCAGAGAAGTCCAGTTCTGTTGTGCCTGTGGATAGGGTGCACGGGAACGGTGAAGACCAGCAAGAGCTTTCAGGGCTTACCCCTTCCTTATGGAAGAAGGAGCCGGACGTTTGCCTTTTCAGAAAAAGGCTCTGCCGAGAACGAGCGCCGTGAGATGTACCGACTGTGAGAAAGCAGAGAAGCCCAGTGCTGTTGTGCCTGTGGATAGGCTGCACGGGGACTGTGAAGACCAGCAAGAGCTTTCAGGGCTGGCCCCTTCCTTGTGGGAGAAAGAGCCGCACGTTTCCTTTTTCGGAAAGAGGCTCTGCCGACAACGAGCACCGTGAGATGCTGAGTCTCTGGGAAAGCAAAGATGCCCAGTGCTGTTGTGCCTGTGGATAGGGTGCACGGGGACTGTGAAGACCAGCAAGAGGTTTCAGGGCTGGCTCCTTCCTTGTGGGAGAAAGTCCTGGACTTTTGCTTTCTTGAAAAAGGCTCTGCCGAGAACGAGCGCCGTGAGATGTACCGACTATGGGAAAGCAGAGAAGTCCAGTCTGTTGTGCCTGTGGATAGGGTGCACGGGGACTGTGAAGACCAGCAAGAGCTTTCAGGGCTGGCCCCTTCCTTGTGGGAGAAAGAGCCGCACGTTTGCTTTTTCGGAAAGAGGCTCTGCCGAGAACGAGCACCGTGAGATGCTGAGTCTCTGGGAAAGCACAGATGCCCAGTGCTGTTGTGCCTGTGGATAGGCTGCACGGGGATGGTGAAGACCAGCAAGAGCTTTCAGGGCTTACCCCTTCCTTGTGGGAGAAAGAGCCGCACGTATTGCTCTTTGGAAATAGGCTCTGCCGAGAACGAGCACCGTGAGATGTACCGACTATGGGAAAGCCGAGAAGTCCAGTTCTGTTGTGCCTGTGGATAGGGTGCACGGGAACGGTGAAGACCAGCAAGAGCTTTCAGGGCTTACCCCTTCGTTATGGAAGAAGGAGCCGGACGTTTGCCTTTTCAGAAAAAGGCTCTGCCGAGAACGAGCGCCGTGAGATGTTCCGACTGTGAGAAAGCAGAGAAGCCCAGTGCTGTTGTGCCTGTGGATAGGGTGCACGGGGACTGTGAAGACCAGCAAGAGCTTTCAGGGCTGGCCCCTTCCTTGTGGGAGAAAGAGCCGCACGTTTGCTTTTTCGGAAAGAGGCTCTGCCGAGAACAAGCACCGTGAGATGCTGAGTCTCTGGGAAAGCACAGATGCCCAGTGCTGTTGTGCCTGTGGATAGGCTGCACGGGGACGGTGAAGACCAGCAAGAGGTTTCAGGGCTGGCTCCTTCCTTGTGGGAGAAAGTGCCGGACGTTTCCCTTTTTGGAAAAAGGCTCTGCCGAGAACGAGCGCCGTGAGATGTACCGACTATGGGAAAGCCGAGAAGTCCAGTTCTGTTGTGCCTGTGGATAGGGTGCACGGGAACGGTGAAGACCAGCAAGAGCTTTCAGGGCTTACCCCTTCCTTATGGAAGAAGGAGCCGGACGTTTGCCTTTTCAGAAAAAGGCTCTGCCGAGAACGAGCGCCGTGAGATGTACCGACTGTGAGAAAGCAGAGAAGCCCAGTGCTGTTGTGCCTGTGGATAGGCTGCACGGGGACTGTGAAGACCAGCAAGAGCTTTCAGGGCTGGCCCCTTCCTTGTGGGAGAAAGAGCCGCACGTTTCCTTTTTCGGAAAGAGGCTCTGCCGACAACGAGCACCGTGAGATGCTGAGTCTCTGGGAAAGCAAAGATGCCCAGTGCTGTTGTGCCTGTGGATAGGGTGCACGGGGACTGTGAAGACCAGCAAGAGCTTTCAGGGCTGGCCCCTTCCTTGTGGGAGAAAGAGCCGGACGTTTGATTTTTCGGAAAGAGGCTCTGCCGAGAACAAGCACCGTGAGATGCTGAGTCTCTGGGAAAGCACAGATGCCCAGTGCTGTTGTGCCTGTGGATAGGGTGCACGGGGACGGTGAAGACCAGCAAGGGCTTTCAGGGCTGGCTCCTTCCTTGTGGGAGAAAGTGCCGGACGTTTGCTTTCTGGAAAAAGGCTCTGCCGAGAACGAGCGCCGTGAGATGTACCGACTATGGGAAAGCAGAGAAGTCCAGTGCTGTTGTGCCTGTGGATAGGTTGCACGGGAATGGTGAAGACCAGCAAGAGCTTTCAGGGCTGGCCCCTTCCATATGGGAGAAAGAGCCGCACGTTTCCTTTTTCGGAAATAGGCTCTGCCGAGAACGAGCGCCGTGAGATGCTGAGTCTCTGGGAAAGCACAGATGCCCAGTGCTGTTGTGCCTGTGGATAGGGTGCACGGGGACGGTGAAGACCAGGAAGAGGTTTCAGGGCTGGCTCCTTCCTTGTGGGAGAAAGTCCTGGACTTTTGCTTTCTTGAAAAAGGCTCTGCCGAGAACGAGCGCCGTGAGATGTACCGACTATGGGAAAGCAGAGAAGTCCAGTCTGTTGTGCCTGTGGATAGGGTGCACGGGGACTGTGAAGACCAGCAAGAGCTTTCAGGGCTGGCCCCTTCCTTGTGGGAGAAAGAGCCGCACGTTTGATTTTTCGGAAAGAGGCTCTGCCGAGAACAAGCACCGTGAGATGCTGAGTCTCTGGGAAAGCACAGATGCCCAGTGCTGTTGTGCCTGTGGATAGGCTGCACGGGGATGGTGAAGACCAGCAAGAGCTTTCAGGGCTTACCCCTTCCTTGTGGGAGAAAGAGCCGCACATATTGCTCTTTGGAAATAGGCTCTGCCGAGAACGAGCACCGTGAGATGCTGAGTCTCTGGGAAAGCACAGATGCCCAGTGCTGTTGTGCCTGTGGATAGGTTGCACGGGGACGGTGTAGAGCAGCAAGAGCTTTCAGGGCTTACCCCTTCCTTGTGGAAGAAGGAGCCGGACGTTTGCCTTTTCAGAAAAAGGCTCTGCCGAGAACGAGCGCCGTGAGATGTACTGACTGTGAGAAAGCAGAGAAGCCCAGTGCTGTTGTGCCTGTGGATAGGCTGCACGGGGACTGTGAAGACCAGCAAGAGCTTTCAGGGCTGGCCCCTTCCTTGTGGGAGAAAGAGCCGCACGTTTGCTTTTTCGGAAATAGGCTCTGCCGAGAACAAGCACCGTGAGATGCTGAGTCTCTGGGAAAGCACAGATGCCCAGTGCCGTTGTGCCTGTGGATAGGCTGCACGGGGATGGTGAAGACCAGCAAGAGCTTTCAGGGCTTACCCCTTCCTTGTGGGAGAAAGAGCCGCACGTATTGCTCTTTGGAAATAGGCTCTGCCGAGAACGAGCACCGTGAGATGCTGAGTCTCTGGGAAAGCACAGATGCCCAGTGCTGTTGTGCCTGTGGATAGGGTGCACGGGAACGGTGAAGACCAGCAAGAGCTTTCAGGGCTTACCCCTTCGTTATGGAAGAAGGAGCCGGACGTTTGCCTTTTCAGAAAAAGGCTCTGCCGAGAACGAGCGCCGTGAGATGTTCCGACTGTGAGAAAGCAGAGAAGCCCAGTGCTGTTGTGCCTGTGGATAGGGTGCACGGGGACTGTGAATACCAGCAAGAGCTTTCAGGGCTGGCCCCTTCCTTGTGGGAGAAAGAGCCGCACGTTTCCTTTTTCGGAAAGAGGCTCTGCCGAGAACAAGCACCGTGAGATGCTGAGTCTCTGGGAAAGCACAGATGCCCAGTGCTGTTGTGCCTGTGGATAGGCTGCACGGGGACGGTGAAGACCAGCAAGTGCTTTCAGGGCTGGCTCCTTCCTTGTGGGAGAAAGTGCCGGACGTTTGCTTTCTGGAAAAAGGCTCTGCCGAGAACGAGCGCCGTGAGATGTACCGACTATGGGAAAGCAGAGAAGTCCAGTGCTGTTGTGCCTGTGGATAGGGTGCACGGGAATGGTGAAGACCAGCAAGAGCTTTCAGGGCTGGCCCCTTCCTTATGGGAGAAAGAGCCGCACGTTTCCTTTTTCGGAAATAGGCTCTGCCGAGAACGAGCGCCGTGAGATGCTGAGTCTCTGGGAAAGCACAGATGCCCAGTGCTGTTGTGCCTGTGGATAGGCTGCACGGGGACTGTGAAGACCAGCAAGAGCTTTCAGGGCTGGCCCCTTCCTTGTGGGAGAAAGAGCCGCACGTTTCCTTTTTCGGAAATAGGCTCTGCCGAGAACCAGCGCCGTGAGATGCTGAGTCTCTGGGAAAGCACAGATGCCCAGTGCTGTTGTGCCTGTGGATAGGCTGCACGGGGACGGTGAAGACCAGCAAGAGGTTTCAGGGCTGGCTCCTTCCTTGTGGGAGAAAGAGCCGGACGTTTGCTTTTTGGAAAAAGGCTCTGCCGAGAACGAGCGCCGTGAGATGTACCGACTATGGGAAAGCAGAGAAGTCCAGTTCTCTTGTGCCTGTGGATAGGGTGCACGGGAACGGTGAAGACCAGCAAGAGCTTTCAGGGCTGGCCCCTTCCTTGTGGGAGAAAGAGCCGCACGTTTGCTTTTTCGGAAAGAGGCTCTGCCGAGAACGAGCACCGTGAGATGCTGAGTCTCTGGGAAAGCAAAGATGCCCAGTGCTGTTGTGCCTGTGGATAGGGTGCACGGGGACTGTGAAGACCAGCAAGAGCTTTCAGGGCTGGCCCCTTCCTTGTGGGAGAAAGAGCCGCACGTATTGCTTTTTCGCAAATAGGCTCTGCCGAGAACAAGCACCGTGACATGTACCGACTATGGGAAAGCAGAGAAGTTCATTTTTGTTGTGCCTGTGGATAGGCTGCATGGGGACTGTGAAGACCAGCAAGAGCTTTCAGGGCTGGCCCCTTCCTTGTGGGAGAAAGAGCCGCACGTTTGCTTTTTCGGAAAGAGGCTCTGCCGAGAACGAGCACCGTGAGATGCTGAGTCTCTGGGAAAGCACAGATGCCCAGTGCTGTTGTGCCTGTGGATAGGCTGCACGGGGACGGTGAAGACCAGCAAGAGGTTTGAGGGCTGGCTCCTTCGTTCTGGGAGAAAGAGGCGGACGTTTGCTTTTTGGAAAAAGGCTCTGCCGAGAACGAGCGCCATGACATGTACCGACTATGGGAAAGCAGAGAAGTTCAGTTCTGTTGTGCCTGTGGATAGGCTGCACGGGGACTGTGAAGACCAGCAAGAGCTTTCAGGGCTGGCCCCTTCCTTGTGGGAGAAAGAGCCGCACGTTTGCTTTTTCGGAAAGAGGCTCTGCCGAGAACGAGCACCGTGAGATGTACCGACTATGGGAAAGCAGAGAAGTCCAGTTGTGTTGTGCCTGTGGATAGGGTGCACGGGAACGGTGAAGACCAGCAAGAGCTTTCAGGGCTGGCCCCTTCCTTGTGGGAGAAAGAGCCGCACGTTTGCTTTTTCAAAAAGAGGCTCTGCCGAGAACAAGCACCGTGAGATGCTGAGTCTCTGGGAAAGCACAGATGCCCAGTGCTGTTGTGCCTGTGGATACGCTGCACGGGGACGGTGAAGACCAGCAAGAGGTTTCAGGGCTGGCTCCTTCCTTGTGGGAGAAAGTGCCGGACGTTTGCTTTTTGGAAAAAGGCTCTGCCGAGAACGAGCGCCGTGAGATGTACCGACTATGGGAAAGCAGAGAAGTCCAGTTCTGTTGTGCCTGTGGATAGGGTGCATGGGAATGGTGAAGACCAGCAAGAGCTTTCAGGGCTGGCCCCATCCTTATGGGAGAAAGAGCCGGACGTTTGATTTTTCAGAAAGAGGCTCTGCCGAGAACAAGCACCGTGAGATGCTGAGTCTCTGGGAAAGCACAGATGCCCAGTGCTGTTGTGCCTGTGGATAGGCTGCACGGGGACTGTGAAGACCAGCAAGAGGTTTCAGGGCTGGCCCCTTCCTTGTGGGAGAAAGAGCCGGACGTTTGCTTTTTAGAAAAAGGCTCTGCCGAGAACGAGCACCGTGAGATGTACCGACTATGGGAAAGCCGAGAAGTCCAGTTCTGTTGTGCCTGTGGATAGGGTGCACGGGAACGGTGAAGACCAGCAAGAGCTTTCAGGGCTTACCCCTTCGTTATGGAAGAAGGAGCCGGACGTTTGCCTTTTCAGAAAAAGGCTCTGCCGAGAACGAGCGCCGTGAGATGTTCCGACTGTGAGAAAGCAGAGAAGCCCAGTGCTGTTGGGCCTGTGCATAGGGTGCACGGGGACTGTGAAGACCAGCAAGAGCTTTCAGGGCTGGCCCCTTCCTTGTGGGAGAAAGAGCCGCACGTTTCCTTTTTCGGAAAGAGGCTCTGCCGACAACGAGCACCGTGAGATGCTGAGTCTCTGGGAAAGCACAGATGCCCAGTGCTGTTGTGCCTGTGGATAGGCTGCACGGGGACGGTGAAGACCAGCAAGAGCTTTCAGGGCTGGCCCCTTCCTTGTGGGAGAAAGAGCCGCACGTTTGATTTTTCGGAAAGAGGCTCTGCCGAGAACAAGCACCGTGAGATGCTGAGTCTCTGGGAAAGCACAGATGCCCAGTGCTATTGTGCCTGTGGATAGGGTGCACGGGGACGGTGAAGACCAGCAAGGGCTTTCAGGGCTGGCTCCTTCCTTGTGGGAGAAAGTGCCGGACGTTTGCTTTCTGGAAAAAGGCTCTGCCGAGAACGAGCGCCGTGAGATGTACCGACTATGGGAAAGCAGAGAAGTCCAGTGCTGTTGTGCCTGTGGATAGGTTGCACGGGAATGGTGAAGACCAGCAAGAGCTTTCAGGGCTGGCCCCTTCCTTATGGGAGAAAGAGCCGCACGTTTCCTTTTTCGGAAATAGGCTCTGCCGAGAACGAGCGCCGTGAGATGCTGAGTCTCTGGGAAAGCACAGATGCCCAGTGCTGTTGTGCCTGTGGATAGGCTGCACGGGGACTGTGAAGACCAGCAAGAGCTTTCAGGGCTGGCCCCTTCCTTGTGGGAGAAAGAGCCGCACGTTTGCTTTTTCGGAAAGAGGCTCTGCCGAGAACCAGCGCCGTGAGATGCTGAGTCTCTGGGAAAGCACAGATGCCCAGTGCTGTTGTGCCTGTGGATAGGCTGCACGGGGATGGTGAAGACCAGCAAGAGGTTTCAGGGCTGGCTCCTTCCTTGTGGGAGAAAGAGCCGGACGTTTGCTTTTTGGAAAAAGGCTCTGCCGAGAACGAGCGCCGTGAGATGTACCGACTATGGGAAAGCAGAGAAGTCCAGTTCTCTTGTGCCTGTGGATAGGGTGCACGGGAACGGTGAAGACCAGCAAGAGCTTTCAGGGCTGGCCCCTTCCTTGTGGGAGAAAGAGCCGCACGTTTGCTTTTTCGGAAAGAGGCTCTGCCGAGAACGAGCACCGTGATATGCTGAGTCTCTGGGAAAGCACAGATGCCCAGTGCTGTTGTGCCTGTGGATAGGGTGCACGGGGACTGTGAAGACCAGCAAGAGCTTTCAGGGCTGGCCCCTTCCTTGTGGGAGAAAGAGCCGCACGTATTCCTTTTTCGCAAATAGGCTCTGCCGAGAACAAGCACCGTGACATGTACCGACTATGGGAAAGCAGAGAAGTTCATTTTTGTTGTGCCTGTGGATAGGCTGCACGGGGACTGTGAAGACCAGCAAGAGCTTTCAGGGCTGGCCCCTTCCTTGTGGGAGAAAGAGCCGCACGTTTGCTTTTTCGGAAAGAGGCTCTGCCGAGAACGAGCACCGTGAGATGCTGAGTCTCTGGGAAAGCACAGATGCCCAGTGCTGTTGTGCCTGTGGATAGGCTGCACGGGGACGGTGAAGACCAGCAAGAGGTTTCAGGGCTGGCTCCTTCCTTGTGGGAGAAAGTCCCGGAAGTTTGCTTTTTGGAAAAAGGCTCTGCCGAGAACGAGTGCCGTGAGATGTACCGACTATGGGAAAGCAGAGAAGTCCAGTTCTGTTGTGCCTGTGGATAGGGTGCACGGGAATGGTGAAGACCAGCAAGAGCTTTCAGGGCTGGCCCCTTCCTTATGGGAGAAAGAGCCGGACGTTTGATTTTTCAGAAAGAGGCTCTGCCGAGAACAAGCACCGTGAGATGCTGAGTCTCTGGGAAAGCACAGATGCCCAGTGCTGTTGTGCCTGTGGATAGGCTGCACGGGGACTTTGAAGACCAGCAAGAGCTTTCAGGGCTGGCCCCTTCCTTGTGGGAGAAAGAGGCGGACGTTTGCTTTTTGGAAAAAGGCTCTGCCGAGAACGAGCACCGTGAGATGTACCGTCTATGGGAAAGCAGAGAAGTCCAGTTCTGTTGTGCCTGTGGATAGGGTGCACGGGAACGGTGAAGACCAGCAAGAGCTTTCAGGGCTGGCCCCTTCCTTGTGGGAGAAAGAGCCGGACATTTGATTTTTCGGAAAGAGGCTCTGCCGAGAACAAGCACCGTGACATGTACCGACTATGGGAAAGCAGAGAAGTTCAGTTCTGTTGTGCCTGTGGATAGGCTGCACGGGGACTGTGATGACCAGCAAGAGCTTTCAGGGCTGGCCCCTTCCTTGTGGGAGAAAGAGCCGCACGTTTGATTTTTCGGAAAGAGGCTCTGCCGAGAACAAGCACCGTGACATGCTGAGTCTCTGGGAAAGCACAGATGCCCAGTGCTGTTGTGCCTGTGGATATGCTGCACGGGGACTGTGAAGACCAGCAAGAGGTTTCAGGGCTGGCTCCTTCCTTGTGGGAGAAAGTCCCGGACGTTTGCTTTTTGGAAAAAGGCTCTGCCGAGAACGAGCGCCGTGAGATGTACCGACTATGGTAAAGCAGAGAAGTCCAGTTCTGTTGTGCCTGTGGATAGGGTGCACGGGAATGGTGAAGACCAGCAAGAGCTTTCAGGGCTGGCCCCTTCCTTATGGGAGAAAGAGCCGGACGTTTGATTTTTCAGAAAGAGGCTCTGCCGAGAACAAGCACCGTGAGATGCTGAGTCTCTGGGAAAGCACAGATGCCCAGTGCTGTTGTGCCTGTGGATAGGCTGCACGGGGATGGTGAAGACCAGCAAGAGCTTTCAGGGCTTACCCATTCCTTGTGGGAGAAAGAGCCGCACGTATTGCTTTTTCGCAAATAGGCTCTGCCGAGAACGAGCACCGTGAGATGCTGAGTCTCTGGGAAAGCACAGATGCCCAGTGCCGTTGTGCCTGTGGATATGGTGCACGGGGACGGTGTAGAGCAGCAAGAGGTTTCAGGGCTGGCTCCTTCCTTGTGGGAGAAAGAGGCGGACGTTTGCTTTTGGAAAAAGGCTCTGCCGAGAACGAGCACCGTGAGATGTACCGTCTATGGGAAAGCAGAGAAGTCCAGTTCTGTTGTGCCTGTGGATAGGGTGCACGGGAACGGTGAAGACCAGCAAGAGCTTTCAGGGCTGGCCCCTTCCTTGTGGGAGAAAGAGCCGCACGTTTGATTTTTCGGAAAGAGGCTCTGCCGAGAACAAGCACCGTGACATGTACCGACTATGGGAAAGCAGAGAAGTTCATTTCTGTTGTGCCTGTGGATAGGCTGCACGGGGACTGTGAAGACCAGCAAGAGCTTTCAGGGCTGGCCCCTTCCTTGAGGGAGAAAGAGCCGCACGTTTCCTTTTTCGGAAAGAGGCTCTGCCGAGAACGAGCACCGTGAGATGCTGAGTCTATGGGAAAGCAAAGATGCCCAGTGCTGTTGTGCCTGTGGATAGGGTGCACGGGGACTGTGAAGACCAGCAAGAGCTTTCAGGGCTGGCCCCTTCCTTGTGGGAGAAAGAGCCGCACGTTTGATTTTTCGGAAAGAGGCTCTGCCGAGAACAAGCACCGTGAGATGCTGAGTCTCTGGGAAAGCACAGATGCCCAGTGCTGTTGTGCCTGTGGATACGCTGCACGGGGACTGTGAAGACCAGCAAGAGGTTTCAGGGCTGGCTACTTCCTTGTGGGAGAAAGTCCCGGAAGTTTGCTTTTTGGAAAAAGGCTCTGCCGAGAACGAGTGCCGTGAGATGTACCGACTATGGGAAAGCAGAGAAGTCCAGTTCTGTTGTGCCTGTGGATAGGGTGCACGGGAATGGTGAAGACCAGCAAGAGCTTTCAGGGCTGGCCCCATCCTTATGGGAGAAAGAGCCGGACGTTTGATTTTTCAGAAAGAGGCTCTGCCGAGAACAAGCACCGTGAGATGCTGAGTCTCTGGGAAAGCACAGATGCCCAGTGCTGTTGTGCCTGTGGATAGGCTGCACGGGGACTTTGAAGACCAGCAAGAGCTTTCAGGGCTGGCCCCTTCCTTGTGGGAGAAAGAGGCGGACGTTTGCTTTTTGGAAAAAGGCTCTGCCGAGAACGAGCACCGTGAGATGTACCGTCTATGGGAAAGCAGAGAAGTCCAGTTCTGTTGTGCCTGTGGATAGGGTGCACGGGAACGGTGAAGACCAGCAAGAGCTTTCAGGGCTGGCCCCTTCCTTGTGGGAGAAAGAGCCGGACATTTGATTTTTCGGAAAGAGGCTCTGCCGAGAACAAGCACCGTGACATGTACCGACTATGGGAAAGCAGAGAAGTTCAGTTCTGTTGTGCCTGTGGATAGGCTGCACGGGGACTGTGATGACCAGCAAGAGCTTTCAGGGCTGGCCCCTTCCTTGTGGGAGAAAGAGCCGCACGTTTGATTTTTCGGAAAGAGGCTCTGCCGAAAACAATCACCGTGACATGCTGAGTCTCTGGGAAAGCACAGATGCCCAGTGCTGTTGTGCCTGTGGATATGCTGCACGGGGACTGTGAAGACCAGCAAGAGGTTTCAGGGCTGGCTCCTTCCTTGTGGGAGAAAGTCCCGGACGTTTGCTTTTTGGAAAAAGGCTCTGCCGAGAACGAGCGCCGTGAGATGTACCGACTATGGTAAAGCAGAGAAGTCCAGTTCTGTTGTGCCTGTGGATAGGGTGCACGGGAATGGTGAAGACCAGCAAGAGCTTTCAGGGCTGGCCCCTTCCTTATGGGAGAAAGAGCCGGACGTTTGATTTTTCAGAAAGAGGCTCTGCCGAGAACAAGCACCGTGAGATGCTGAGTCTCTGGGAAAGCACAGATGCCCAGTGCTGTTGTGCCTGTGGATAGGCTGCACGGGGATGGTGAAGACCAGCAAGAGCTTTCAGGGCTTACCCATTCCTTGTGGGAGAAAGAGCCGCACGTATTGCTTTTTCGCAAATAGGCTCTGCCGAGAACGAGCACCGTGAGATGCTGAGTCTCTGGGAAAGCACAGATGCCCAGTGCCGTTGTGCCTGTGGATATGGTGCACGGGGACGGTGTAGAGCAGCAAGAGGTTTCAGGGCTGGCTCCTTCCTTGTGGGAGAAAGAGGCGGACGTTTGCTTTTGGAAAAAGGCTCTGCCGAGAACGAGCACCGTGAGATGTACCGTCTATGGGAAAGCAGAGAAGTCCAGTTCTGTTGTGCCTGTGGATAGGGTGCACGGGAACGGTGAAGACCAGCAAGAGCTTTCAGGGCTGGCCCCTTCCTTGTGGGAGAAAGAGCCGCACGTTTGATTTTTCGGAAAGAGGCTCTGCCGAGAACAAGCACCGTGACATGTACCGACTATGGGAAAGCAGAGAAGTTCATTTCTGTTGTGCCTGTGGATAGGCTGCACGGGGACTGTGATGACCAGCAAGAGCTTTCAGGGCTGGCCCCTTCCTTGAGGGAGAAAGAGCCGCACGTTTCCTTTTTCGGAAAGAGGCTCTGCCGAGAACGAGCACCGTGAGATGCTGAGTCTCTGGGAAAGCAAAGATGCCCAGTGCTGTTGTGCCTGTGGATAGGGTGCACGGGGACTGTGAAGACCAGCAAGAGCTTTCAGGGCTGGCCCCTTCCTTGTGGGAGAAAGAGCCGCACGTTTGATTTTTCGGAAAGAGGCTCTGCCGAGAACAAGCACCGTGAGATGCTGAGTCTCTGGGAAAGCACAGATGCCCAGTGCTGTTGTGCCTGTGGATACGCTGCACGGGGACTGTGAAGACCAGCAAGAGGTTTCAGGGCTGGCTCCTTCCTTGTGGGAGAAAGTCCCGGAAGTTTGCTTTTTGGAAAAAGGCTCTGCCGAGAACGAGTGCCGTGAGATGTACCGACTATGGGAAAGCAGAGAAGTCCAGTTCTGTTGTGCCTGTGGATAGGGTGCACGGGAATGGTGAAGACCAGCAAGAGCTTTCAGGGCTGGCCCCTTCCTTATGGGAGAAAGAGCCGGACGTTTGATTTTTCAGAAAGAGGCTCTGCCGAGAACAAGCACCGTGAGATGCTGAGTCTCTGGGAAAGCACAGATGCCCAGTGCTGTTGTGCCTGTGGATAGGCTGCACGGGGATGGTGAAGACCAGCAAGAGCTTTCAGGGCTTACCCCTTCCTTGTGGGAGAAAGAGCCGCACGTATTGCTCTTTGGAAATAGGCTCTGCCGAGAACGAGCACCGTGAGATGCTGAGTCTCTGGGAAAGCACAGATGCCCAGTGCCGTTGTGCCTGTGGATAGGGTGCACGGGGACTGTGAAGACCAGCAAGAGGTTTCAGGGCTGGCCACTTCCTTTTGGGAGAAAGAGCCGGACGTTTGCTTTTTGGAAAAAGGCTCTGCCGAGAACGAGCACCGTGAGATGTACCGACTATGGGAAAGTCGAGAAGTCCAGTTCTGTTGTGCCTGTGGATAGGGTGCACGGGAACGGTGAAGACCAGCAAGGGCTTTCAGGGCTTACCCCTTCCTTATGGAAGAAGGAGCCGGACGTTTGCCTTTTCAGAAAAAGGCTCTGCCGAGAACGAGCGCCGTGAGATGTACCGACTGTGAGAAAGCAGAGAAGCCCAGTGCTGTTGTGCCTGTGCATAGGCTGCACGGGGACTGTGAAGACCAGCAAGAGCTTTCAGGGCTGGCCCCTTCCTTGTGGGAGAAAGAGCCGCACGTTTCCTTTATCGGAAAGAGGCTCTGCCGAGAACGAGCACCGTGAGATGCTGAGTCTCTGGGAAAGCAAAGATGCCCAGTGCTGTTGTGCCTGTGGATAGGGTGCACGGGGACTGTGAAGACCAGCAAGAGCTTTCAGGGCTGGCCCCTTCCTTGTGGGAGAAAGAGCCGGACGTTTGCTTTTTGGAAAAAGGCTCTGCCGAGAACGAGCGCCGTGAGATGTACCGACTATGGGAAAGCAGAGAAGTCCAGTTCTGTTGTGCCTGTGGATAGGGTGCACGGGAATGGTGAAGACCAGCAAGAGCTTTCAGGGCTGGCCCCTTCCTTGTGGGAGAAAGAGCCGCACGTTTGATTTTTCGGAAAGAGGCTCTGCCGAGAACAAGCACCGTGAGATGCTGAGTCTCTGGGAAAGCACAGATGCCCAGTGCTGTTGTGCCTGTGGATACGCTGCACGGGGACTGTGAAGACCAGCAAGAGGTTTCAGGGCTGGCTCCTTCCTTGTGGGAGAAAGTCCCGGAAGTTTGCTTTTTGGAAAAAGGCTCTGCCGAGAACGAGTGCCGTGAGATGTACCGACTATGGGAAAGCAGAGAAGTCCAGTTCTGTTGTGCCTGTGGATAGGGTGCACGGGAATGGTGAAGACCAGCAAGAGCTTTCAGGGCTGGCCCCTTCCTTATGGGAGAAAGAGCCGGACGTTTGATTTTTCAGAAAGAGGCTCTGCCGAGAACAAGCACCGTGAGATGCTGAGTCTCTGGGAAAGCACAGATGCCCAGTGCTGTTGTGCCTGTGGATAGGCTGCACGGGGATGGTGAAGACCAGCAAGAGCTTTCAGGGCTTACCCCTTCCTTGTGGGAGAAAGAGCCGCACGTATTGCTCTTTGGAAATAGGCTCTGCCGAGAACGAGCACCGTGAGATGCTGAGTCTCTGGGAAAGCACAGATGCCCAGTGCCGTTGTGCCTGTGGATAGGCTGCACGGGGACTGTGAAGACCAGCAAGAGGTTTCAGGGCTGGCCACTTCCTTTTGGGAGAAAGAGCCGGACGTTTGCTTTTTGGAAAAAGGCTCTGCCGAGAACGAGCACCGTGAGATGTACCGACTATGGGAAAGTCGAGAAGTCCAGTTCTGTTGTGCCTGTGGATAGGGTGCACGGGAACGGTGAAGACCAGCAAGAGCTTTCAGGGCTTACCCCTTCCTTATGGAAGAAGGAGCCGGACGTTTGCCTTTTCAGAAAAAGGCTCTGCCGAGAACGAGCGCCGTGAGATGTACCGATTGTGAGAAAGCAGAGAAGCCCAGTGCTGTTGTGCCTGTGCATAGGCTGCACGGGGACTGTGAAGACCAGCAAGAGCTTTCAGGGCTGGCCCCTTCCTTGTGGGAGAAAGAGCCGCACGTTTCCTTTATCGGAAAGAGGCTCTGCCGAGAACGAGCACCGTGAGATGCTGAGTCTCTGGGAAAGCAAAGATGCCCAGTGCTGTTGTGCCTGTGGATAGGGTGCACGGGGACTGTGAAGACCAGCAAGAGCTTTCAGGGCTGGCCCCTTCCTTGTGGGAGAAAGAGCCGGACGTTTGCTTTTTGGAAAAAGGCTCTGCCGAGAACGAGCGCCGTGAGATGTACCGACTATGGGAAAGCAGAGAAGTCCAGTTCTGTTGTGCCTGTGGATAGGGTGCACGGGAATGGTGAAGACCAGCAAGAGCTTTCAGGGCTGGCCCCTTCCTTATGGGAGAAAGAGCCGGACGTTTGATTTTTCAGAAAGAGGCTCTGCCGAGAACAAGCACCGTGAGATGCTGAGTCTCTGGGAAAGCAAAGATGCCCAGTGCTGTTGTGCCTGTGGATAGGGTGCACGGGAACGGTGAAGACCAGCAAGAGCTTTCAGGGCTTACCCCTTCCTTATGGAAGAAGGAGCCGGACGTTTGCCTTTTCAGAAAAAGGCTCTGCCGAGAACGAGCGCCGTGAGATGTACCGACTGTGAGAAAGCAGAGAAGCCCAGTGCTGTTGTGCCTGTGCATAGGCTGCACGGGGACTGTGAAGACCAGCAAGAGCTTTCAGGGCTGGCCCCTTCCTTGTGGGAGAAAGAGCCGCACGTTTCCTTTATCGGAAAGAGGCTCTGCCGAGAACGAGCACCGTGAGATGCTGAGTCTCTGGGAAAGCAAAGATGCCCAGTGCTGTTGTGCCTGTGGATAGGGTGCACGGGGACTGTGAAGACCAGCAAGAGCTTTCAGGGCTGGCCCCTTCCTTGTGGGAGGAAGAGCCGCACGTATTGCTTTTTGGAAATAGGCTCTGCCGAGAACGAGCACCGTGAGATGCTGAGTCTCTGGGAAAGCACAGATGCCCAGTGCCGTTGTGCCTGTGGATAGGGTGCACGGGGACTGTGAAGACCAGCAAGAGGTTTCAGGGCTGGCCACTTCCTTTTGGGAGAAAGAGCCGCACGTTTGCTTTTTGGAAAAAGGCTCTGCCGAGAACGAGCACCGTGAGATGTACCGACTATGGGAAAGCCGAGAAGTCCAGTTCTGTTGTGCCTGTGGATAGGGTGCACGGGAACGGTGAAGACCAGCAAGAGCTTTCAGGGCTGGCCCCTTCCTTATGGAAGAAGGAGCCGGACGTTTGCCTTTTCAGAAAAAGGCTCTGCCGAGAACGAGCGCCGTGAGATGTACCGACTATGGGAAAGCAGAGAAGTCCAGTTCTGTTGTGCCTGTGGATAGGGTGCACGGGAATGGTGAAGACCAGCAAGAGCTTTCAGGGCTGGCCCCTTCCTTATGGGAGAAAGAGCCGGACGTTTGATTTTTCAGAAAGAGGCTCTGCCGAGAACAAGCACCGTGAGATGCTGAGTCTCTGGGAAAGCAAAGATGCCCAGTGCTGTTGTGCCTGTGGATAGGGTGCACGGGGACTGTGAAGACCAGCAAGAGCTTTCAGGGCTGGCCCCTTCCTTGTGGGAGAAAGAGCCGCACGTATTGCTTTTTCGCAAATAGGCTCTGCCGAGAACAAGCACCTTGACATGTACCGACTATGGGAAAGCAGAGAAGTTCATTTTTGTTGTGCCTGTGGATAGGCTGCACGGGGATGGTGAAGACCAGCAAGAGCTTTCAGGGCTGGCCCCTTCCTTGAGGGAGAAAGAGCCGCACGTTTCCTTTTTTGGAAAGAGGCTCTGCCGACAACGAGCACCGTGAGATGCTGAGTCTCTGGGAAAGCAAAGATGCCCAGTGCTGTTGTGCCTGTGGATAGGGTGCACGGGGACTGTGAAGACCAGCAAGAGCTTTCAGGGCTGGCCCCTTCCTTGTGGGAGAAAGAGCCGCACGTTTGATTTTTCGGAAAGAGGCTCTGCCGAGAACAAGCACCGTGAGATGCTGACTCTCTGGGAAAGCACAGATGCCCAGTGCTGTTGTGCCTGTGGATACGCTGCACGGGGACTGTGAAGACCAGCAAGAGGTTTCAGGGCTGGCTCCTTCCTTGTGGGAGAAAGTCCCGGAAGTTTGCTTTTTGGAAAAAGGCTCTGCCGAGAACGAGTGCCGTGAGATGTACCGACTATGGGAAAGCAGAGAAGTCCAGTTCTGTTGTGCCTGTGGATAGGGTGCACGGGAATGGTGAAGACCAGCAAGAGCTTTCAGGGCTGGCCCCTTCCTTATGGGAGAAAGAGCCGGACGTTTGATTTTTCAGAAAGAGGCTCTGCCGAGAACAAGCACCGTGAGATGCTGAGTCTCTGGGAAAGCACAGATGCCCAGTGCTGTTGTGCCTGTGGATAGGCTGCACGGGGATGGTGAAGACCAGCAAGAGCTTTCAGGGCTTACCCCTTCCTTGTGGGAGGAAGAGCCGCACGTATTGCTTTTTGGAAATAGGCTCTGCCGAGAACGAGCACCGTGAGATGCTGAGTCTCTGGGAAAGCACAGATGCCCAGTGCCGTTGTGCCTGTGGATAGGGTGCACGGGGACTGTGAAGACCAGCAAGAGGTTTCAGGGCTGGCCACTTCCTTTTGGGAGAAAGAGCCGGACGTTTGCTTTTTGGAAAAAGGCTCTGCCGAGAACGAGCACCGTGAGATGTACCGACTATGGGAAAGCCGAGAAGTCCAGTTCTGTTGTGCCTGTGGATAGGGTGCACGGGAACGGTGAAGACCAGCAAGAGCTTTCAGGGCTTACCCCTTCCTTATGGAAGAAGGAGCCGGACGTTTGCCTTTTCAGAAAAAGGCTCTGCCGAGAACGAGCGCCGTGAGATGTACCGACTGTGAGAAAGCAGAGAAGCCCAGTGCTGTTGTGCCTGTGCATAGGCTGCATGGGGACTGTGAAGACCAGCAAGAGCTTTCAGGGCTGGCCCCTTCCTTGTGGGAGAAAGAGCCGCACGTTTCCTTTTTCGGAAAGAGGCTCTGCCGAGAACGAGCACCGTGAGATGCTGAGTCTCTGGGAAAGCAAAGATGCCCAGTGCTGTTGTGCCTGTGGATAGGGTGCACGGGGACTGTGAAGACCAGCAAGAGCTTTCAGGGCTGGCCCCTTCCTTGTGGGAGAAAGAGCCGGACGTTTGCTTTTTGGAAAAAGGCTCTGCCGAGAACGAGCGCCGTGAGATGTACCGACTATGGGAAAGCAGAGAAGTCCAGTTCTGTTGTGCCTGTGGATAGGGTGCACGGGAATGGTGAAGACCAGCAAGAGCTTTCAGGGCTGGCCCCTTCCTTATGGGAGAAAGAGCCGGACGTTTGATTTTTCAGAAAGAGGCTCTGCCGAGAACAAGCACCGTGAGATGCTGAGTCTCTGGGAAAGCAAAGATGCCCAGTGCTGTTGTGCCTGTGGATAGGGTGCACGGGGACTGTGAAGACCAGCAAGAGCTTTCAGGGCTGGCCCCTTCCTTGTGGGAGAAAGAGCCGCACGTATTGCTTTTTCGCAAATAGGCTCTGCCGAGAACAAGCACCGTGACATGTACCGACTATGGGAAAGCAGAGAAGTTCATTTTTGTTGTGCCTGTGGATAGGCTGCACGGGGATGGTGAAGACCAGCAAGAGCTTTCAGGGCTGGCCCCTTCCTTGTGGGAGAAAGAGCCGCACGTTTGCTTTTTCGGAAAGAGGCTCTGCCGAGAACGAGCACCGTGAGATGCTGAGTCTCTGGGAAAGCACAGATGCCCAGTGCTGTTGTGCCTGTGGATAGGCTGCACGGGGACGGTGAAGACCAGCAAGAGGTTTGAGGGCTGGCTCCTTCGTTCTGGGAGAAAGAGGCGGACGTTTGCTTTTTGGAAAAAGGCTGTGCCGAGAACGAGCGCCATGACATGTACCGACTATGGGAAAGCAGAGAAGTTCAGTTCTGTTGTGCCTGTGGATAGGCTGCACGGGGACTGTGAAGACCAGCAAGAGCTTTCAGGGCTGGCCCCTTCCTTGTGGGAGAAAGAGCCGCACGTTTGCTTTTTCGGAAAGAGGCTCTGCCGAGAACAAGCACCGTGAGATGCTGAGTCTCTGGGAAAGCAAAGATGCCCAGTGCTGTTGTGCCTGTGGATAGGCTGCACGGGGATGGTGAAGACCAGCAAGAGCTTTCAGGGCTTACCACTTCCTTGTGGGAGAAAGAGCCGCACGTTTGCTTTTTCGGAAATAGGCTCTGCCGAGAACGAGCACCGTGAGATGTACCGACTATGGGAAAGCAGAGAAGTCCAGTTGTGTTGTGCCTGTGGATAGGGTGCACGGGAACGGTGAAGACCAGCAAGAGCTTTCAGGGCTGGCCCCTTCCTTGAGGGAGAAAGAGCCGCACGTTTCCTTTTTCGGAAAGAGGCTCTGCCGAGAACAAGCACCGTGAGATGCTGAGTCTCTGGGAAAGCACAGATGCCCAGTGCTGTTGTGCCTGTGGATAGGATGCACGGGGACTGTGAAGACCAGCAAGAGCTTTCAGGGCTGGCCCCTTCCTTGTGGGAGAAAGAGCCGCACGTTTGCTTTTTCGGAAAGAGGCTCTGCCGAGAACGAGCACCGTGACATGTACCGACTATGGGAAAGCAGAGAAGTTCATTTCTGTTGTGCCTGTGGATAGGCTGCACGGGGACTGTGATGACCAGCAAGAGCTTTCAGGGCTGGCCCCTTCCTTGAGGGAGAAAGAGCCGCACGTTTCCTTTTTCGGAAAGAGGCTCTGCCGACAACGAGCACCGTGAGATGCTGAGTCTCTGGGAAAGCAAAGATGCCCAGTGCTGTTGTGCCTGTGGATAGGGTGCACGGGGACTGTGAAGACCAGCAAGAGCTTTCAGGGCTGGCCCCTTCCTTGTGGGAGAAAGAGCCGCACGTTTGATTTTTCGGAAAGAGGCTCTGCCGAGAACAAGCACCGTGAGATGCTGAGTCTCTGGGAAAGCACAGATGCCCAGTGCTGTTGTGCCTGTGGATACGCTGCACGGGGACTGTGAAGACCAGCAAGAGGTTTCAGGGCTGGCTCCTTCCTTGTGGGAGAAAGTCCCGGAAGTTTGCTTTTTGGAAAAAGGCTCTGCCGAGAACGAGTGCCGTGAGATGTACCGACTATGGGAAAGCAGAGAAGTCCAGTTCTGTTGTGCCTGTGGATAGGGTGCACGGGAATGGTGAAGACCAGCAAGAGCTTTCAGGGCTGGCCCCTTCCTTATGGGAGAAAGAGCCGGACGTTTGATTTTTCAGAAAGAGGCTCTGCCGAGAACAAGCACCGTGAGATGCTGAGTCTCTGGGAAAGCACAGATGCCCAGTGCTGTTGTGCCTGTGGATAGGCTGCACGGGGATGGTGAAGACCAGCAAGAGCTTTCAGGGCTTACCCCTTCCTTGTGGGAGGAAGAGCCGCACGTATTGCTTTTTGGAAATAGGCTCTGCCGAGAACGAGCACCGTGAGATGTACCGACTATGGGAAAGCCGAGAAGTCCAGTTCTGTTGTGCCTGTCGATAGGGTGCACGGGAACGGTGAAGACCAGCAAGAGCTTTCAGGGCTTACCCCTTCCTTATGGAAGAAGGAGCCGGACGTTTGCCTTTTCAGAAAAAGGCTCTGCCGAGAACGAGCGCCGTGAGATGTACCGACTGTGAGAAAGCAGAGAAGCCCAGTGCTGTTGTGCCTGTGCATAGGCTGCACGGGGACTGTGAAGACCAGCAAGAGCTTTCAGGGCTGGCCCCTTCCTTGTGGGAGAAAGAGCCGCACGTTTCCTTTATCGGAAAGAGGCTCTGCCGAGAACGAGCACCGTGAGATGCTGAGTCTCTGGGAAAGCAAAGATGCCCAGTGCTGTTGTGCCTGTGGATAGGGTGCACGGGGACTGTGAAGACCAGCAAGAGCTTTCAGGGCTGGCCCCTTCCTTGTGGGAGAAAGAGCCGGACGTTTGCTTTTTGGAAAAAGGCTCTGCCGAGAACGAGCGCCGTGAGATGTACCGACTATGGGAAAGCAGAGAAGTCCAGTTCTGTTGTGCCTGTGGATAGGGTGCACGGGAATGGTGAAGACCAGCAAGAGCTTTCAGGGCTGGCCCCTTCCTTGTGGGAGAAAGAGCCGCACGTTTGATTTTTCGGAAAGAGGCTCTGCCGAGAACAAGCACCGTGAGATGCTGAGTCTCTGGGAAAGCACAGATGCCCAGTGCTGTTGTGCCTGTGGATACGCTGCACGGGGACTGTGAAGACCAGCAAGAGGTTTCAGGGCTGGCTCCTTCCTTGTGGGAGAAAGTCCCGGAAGTTTGCTTTTTGGAAAAAGGCTCTGCCGAGAACGAGTGCCGTGAGATGTACCGACTATGGGAAAGCAGAGAAGTCCAGTTCTGTTGTGCCTGTGGATAGGGTGCACGGGAATGGTGAAGACCAGCAAGAGCTTTCAGGGCTGGCCCCTTCCTTATGGGAGAAAGAGCCGGACGTTTGATTTTTCAGAAAGAGGCTCTGCCGAGAACAAGCACCGTGAGATGCTGAGTCTCTGGGAAAGCACAGATGCCCAGTGCTGTTGTGCCTGTGGATAGGCTGCACGGGGATGGTGAAGACCAGCAAGAGCTTTCAGGGCTTACCCCTTCCTTGTGGGAGAAAGAGCCGCACGTATTGCTCTTTGGAAATAGGCTCTGCCGAGAACGAGCACCGTGAGATGCTGAGTCTCTGGGAAAGCACAGATGCCCAGTGCCGTTGTGCCTGTGGATAGGCTGCACGGGGACTGTGAAGACCAGCAAGAGGTTTCAGGGCTGGCCACTTCCTTTTGGGAGAAAGAGCCGGACGTTTGCTTTTTGGAAAAAGGCTCTGCCGAGAACGAGCACCGTGAGATGTACCGACTATGGGAAAGTCGAGAAGTCCAGTTCTGTTGTGCCTGTGGATAGGGTGCACGGGAACGGTGAAGACCAGCAAGAGCTTTCAGGGCTTACCCCTTCCTTATGGAAGAAGGAGCCGGACGTTTGCCTTTTCAGAAAAAGGCTCTGCCGAGAACGAGCGCCGTGAGATGTACCGATTGTGAGAAAGCAGAGAAGCCCAGTGCTGTTGTGCCTGTGCATAGGCTGCACGGGGACTGTGAAGACCAGCAAGAGCTTTCAGGGCTGGCCCCTTCCTTGTGGGAGAAAGAGCCGCACGTTTCCTTTATCGGAAAGAGGCTCTGCCGAGAACGAGCACCGTGAGATGCTGAGTCTCTGGGAAAGCAAAGATGCCCAGTGCTGTTGTGCCTGTGGATAGGGTGCACGGGGACTGTGAAGACCAGCAAGAGCTTTCAGGGCTGGCCCCTTCCTTGTGGGAGAAAGAGCCGGACGTTTGCTTTTTGGAAAAAGGCTCTGCCGAGAACGAGCGCCGTGAGATGTACCGACTATGGGAAAGCAGAGAAGTCCAGTTCTGTTGTGCCTGTGGATAGGGTGCACGGGAATGGTGAAGACCAGCAAGAGCTTTCAGGGCTGGCCCCTTCCTTATGGGAGAAAGAGCCGGACGTTTGATTTTTCAGAAAGAGGCTCTGCCGAGAACAAGCACCGTGAGATGCTGAGTCTCTGGGAAAGCAAAGATGCCCAGTGCTGTTGTGCCTGTGGATAGGGTGCACGGGAACGGTGAAGACCAGCAAGAGCTTTCAGGGCTTACCCCTTCCTTATGGAAGAAGGAGCCGGACGTTTGCCTTTTCAGAAAAAGGCTCTGCCGAGAACGAGCGCCGTGAGATGTACCGACTGTGAGAAAGCAGAGAAGCCCAGTGCTGTTGTGCCTGTGCATAGGCTGCACGGGGACTGTGAAGACCAGCAAGAGCTTTCAGGGCTGGCCCCTTCCTTGTGGGAGAAAGAGCCGCACGTTTCCTTTATCGGAAAGAGGCTCTGCCGAGAACGAGCACCGTGAGATGCTGAGTCTCTGGGAAAGCAAAGATGCCCAGTGCTGTTGTGCCTGTGGATAGGGTGCACGGGGACTGTGAAGACCAGCAAGAGCTTTCAGGGCTGGCCCCTTCCTTGTGGGAGAAAGAGCCGGACGTTTGCTTTTTGGAAAAAGGCTCTGCCGAGAACGAGCGCCGTGAGATGTACCGACTATGGGAAAGCAGAGAAGTCCAGTTCTGTTGTGCCTGTGGATAGGGTGCACGGGAATGGTGAAGACCAGCAAGAGCTTTCAGGGCTGGCCCCTTCCTTATGGGAGAAAGAGCCGGACGTTTGATTTTTCAGAAAGAGGCTCTGCCGAGAACAAGCACCGTGAGATGCTGAGTCTCTGGGAAAGCAAAGATGCCCAGTGCTGTTGTGCCTGTGGATAGGGTGCACGGGGACTGTGAAGACCAGCAAGAGCTTTCAGGGCTGGCCCCTTCCTTGTGGGAGAAAGAGCCGCACGTATTGCTTTTTCGCAAATAGGCTCTGCCGAGAACAAGCACCGTGACATGTACCGACTATGGGAAAGCAGAGAAGTTCATTTTTGTTGTGCCTGTGGATAGGCTGCACGGGGACTGTGAAGACCAGCAAGAGCTTTCAGGGCTGGCCCCTTCCTTGTGGGAGAAAGAGCCGCACGTTTGCTTTTTCGGAAAGAGGCTCTGCCGAGAACGAGCACCGTGAGATGCTGAGTCTCTGGGAAAGCACAGATGCCCAGTGCTGTTGTGCCTGTGGATAGGCTGCACGGGGACGGTGAAGACCAGCAAGAGGTTTGAGGGCTGGCTCCTTCGTTCTGGGAGAAAGAGGCGGACGTTTGCTTTTTGGAAAAAGGCTCTGCCGAGAACGAGCGCCATGACATGTACCGACTATGGGAAAGCAGAGAAGTTCAGTTCTGTTGTGCCTGTGGATAGGCTGCACGGGGACTGTGAAGACCAGCAAGAGCTTTCAGGGCTGGCCCCTTCCTTGTGGGAGAAAGAGCCGCACGTTTGCTTTTTCGGAAAGAGGCTCTGCCGAGAACGAGCACCGTGAGATGCTGAGTCTCTGGGAAAGCACAGATGCCCAGTGCTGTTGTGCCTGTGGATAGGCTGCACGGGGATGGTGAAGACCAGCAAGAGCTTTCAGGGCTTACCACTTCCTTGTGGGAGAAAGAGCCGCACGTTTGCTTTTTCGGAAATAGGCTCTGCCGAGAACGAGCACCGTGAGATGTACCGACTATGGGAAAGCAGAGAAGTCCAGTTGTGTTGTGCCTGTGGATAGGGTGCACGGGAACGGTGAAGACCAGCAAGAGCTTTCAGGGCTGGCCCCTTCCTTGAGGGAGAAAGAGCCGCACGTTTCCTTTTTCGGAAAGAGGCTCTGCCGAGAACAAGCACCGTGAGATGCTGAGTCTCTGGGAAAGCACAGATGCCCAGTGCTGTTGTGCCTGTGGATAGGCTGCACGGGGACTGTGAAGACCAGCAAGAGCTTTCAGGGCTGGCCCCTTCCTTGTGGGAGAAAGAGCCGCACGTTTGCTTTTTCGGAAAGAGGCTCTGCCGAGAACGAGCACCGTGACATGTACCGACTATGGGAAAGCAGAGAAGTTCATTTCTGTTGTGCCTGTGGATAGGCTGCACGGGGACTGTGATGACCAGCAAGAGCTTTCAGGGCTGGCCCCTTCCTTGAGGGAGAAAGAGCCGCACGTTTCCTTTTTCGGAAAGAGGCTCTGCCGACAACGAGCACCGTGAGATGCTGAGTCTCTGGGAAAGCAAAGATGCCCAGTGCTGTTGTGCCTGTGGATAGGCTGCACGGGGACTGTGAAGACCAGCAAGAGCTTTCAGGGCTGGCCCCTTCCTTGTGGGAGAAAGAGCCGCACGTTTGATTTTTCGGAAAGAGGCTCTGCCGAGAACAAGCACCGTGAGATGCTGAGTCTCTGGGAAAGCACAGATGCCCAGTGCTGTTGTGCCTGTGGATACGCTGCACGGGGACTGTGAAGACCAGCAAGAGGTTTCAGGGCTGGCTCCTTCCTTGTGGGAGAAAGTCCCCGAAGTTTGCTTTTTGGAAAAAGGCTCTGCCGAGAACGAGTGCCGTGAGATGTACCGACTATGGGAAAGCAGAGAAGTCCAGTTCTGTTGTGCCTGTGGATAGGGTGCACGGGAATGGTGAAGACCAGCAAGAGCTTTCAGGGCTGGCCCCTTCCTTATGGGAGAAAGAGCCGGACGTTTGATTTTTCAGAAAGAGGCTCTTCCGAGAACAAGCACCGTGAGATGCTGAGTCTCTGGGAAAGCACAGATGCCCAGTGCTGTTGTGCCTGTGGATAGGCTGCACGGGGATGGTGAAGACCAGCAAGAGCTTTCAGGGCTTACCCCTTCCTTGTGGGAGGAAGAGCCGCACGTATTGCTTTTTGGAAATAGGCTCTGCCGAGAACGAGCACCGTGAGATGCTGAGTCTCTGGGAAAGCACAGATGCCCAGTGCCGTTGTGCCTGTGGATAGGGTGCACGGGGACTGTGAAGACCAGCAAGAGGTTTCAGGGCTGGCCACTTCCTTTTGGGAGAAAGAGCCGCACGTTTGCTTTTTGGAAAAAGGCTCTGCCGAGAACGAGCACCGTGAGATGTACCGACTATGGGAAAGCCGAGAAGTCCAGTTCTGTTGTGCCTGTGGATAGGGTGCACGGGAACGGTGAAGACCAGCAAGAGCTTTCAGGGCTGGCCCCTTCCTTATGGAAGAAGGAGCCGGACGTTTGCCTTTTCAGAAAAAGGCTCTGCCGAGAACGAGCGCCGTGAGATGTACCGACTATGGGAAAGCAGAGAAGTCCAGTTCTGTTGTGCCTGTGGATAGGGTGCACGGGAATGGTGAAGACCAGCAAGAGCTTTCAGGGCTGGCCCCTTCCTTATGGGAGAAAGAGCCGGACGTTTGATTTTTCAGAAAGAGGCTCTGCCGAGAACAAGCACCGTGAGATGCTGAGTCTCTGGGAAAGCAAAGATGCCCAGTGCTGTTGTGCCTGTGGATAGGGTGCACGGGGACTGTGAAGACCAGCAAGAGCTTTCAGGGCTGGCCCCTTCCTTGTGGGAGAAAGAGCCGCACGTATTGCTTTTTCGCAAATAGGCTCTGCCGAGAACAAGCACCGTGACATGTACCGACTATGGGAAAGCAGAGAAGTTCATTTTTGTTGTGCCTGTGGATAGGCTGCACGGGGATGGTGAAGACCAGCAAGAGCTTTCAGGGCTGGCCCCTTCCTTGTGGGAGAAAGAGCCGCACGTTTGCTTTTTCGGAAAGAGGCTCTGCCGAGAACGAGCACCGTGAGATGCTGAGTCTCTGGGAAAGCACAGATGCCCAGTGCTGTTGTGCCTGTGGATAGGCTGCACGGGGACGGTGAAGACCAGCAAGAGGTTTGAGGGCTGGCTCCTTCGTTCTGGGAGAAAGAGGCGGACGTTTGCTTTTTGGAAAAAGGCTGTGCCGAGAACGAGCGCCATGACATGTACCGACTATGGGAAAGCAGAGAAGTTCAGTTCTGTTGTGCCTGTGGATAGGCTGCACGGGGACTGTGAAGACCAGCAAGAGCTTTCAGGGCTGGCCCCTTCCTTGTGGGAGAAAGAGCCGCACGTTTGCTTTTTCGGAAAGAGGCTCTGCCGAGAACAAGCACCGTGACATGCTGAGTCTCTGGGAAAGCAAAGATGCCCAGTGCTGTTGTGCCTGTGGATAGGCTGCACGGGGATGGTGAAGACCAGCAAGAGCTTTCAGGGCTTACCACTTCCTTGTGGGAGAAAGAGCCGCACGTTTGCTTTTTCGGAAATAGGCTCTGCCGAGAACGAGCACCGTGAGATGTACCGACTATGGGAAAGCAGAGAAGTCCAGTTGTGTTGTGCCTGTGGATAGGGTGCACGGGAACGGTGAAGACCAGCAAGAGCTTTCAGGGCTGGCCCCTTCCTTGAGGGAGAAAGAGCCGCACGTTTCCTTTTTCGGAAAGAGGCTCTGCCGAGAACAAGCACCGTGAGATGCTGAGTCTCTGGGAAAGCACAGATGCCCAGTGCTGTTGTGCCTGTGGATAGGCTGCACGGGGACTGTGAAGACCAGCAAGAGCTTTCAGGGCTGGCCCCTTCCTTGTGGGAGAAAGAGCCGCACGTTTGCTTTTTCGGAAAGAGGCTCTGCCGAGAACGAGCACCGTGACATGTACCGACTATGGGAAAGCAGAGAAGTTCATTTCTGTTGTGCCTGTGGATAGGCTGCACGGGGACTGTGATGACCAGCAAGAGCTTTCAGGGCTGGCCCCTTCCTTGAGGGAGAAAGAGCCGCACGTTTCCTTTTTCGGAAAGAGGCTCTGCCGACAACGAGCACCGTGAGATGCTGAGTCTCTGGGAAAGCAAAGATGCCCAGTGCTGTTGTGCCTGTGGATAGGGTGCACGGGGACTGTGAAGACCAGCAAGAGCTTTCAGGGCTGGCCCCTTCCTTGTGGGAGAAAGAGCCGCACGTTTGATTTTTCGGAAAGAGGCTCTGCCGAGAACAAGCACCGTGAGATGCTGAGTCTCTGGGAAAGCACAGATGCCCAGTGCTGTTGTGCCTGTGGATACGCTGCACGGGGACTGTGAAGACCAGCAAGAGGTTTCAGGGCTGGCTCCTTCCTTGTGGGAGAAAGTCCCGGAAGTTTGCTTTTTGGAAAAAGGCTCTGCCGAGAACGAGTGCCGTGAGATGTACCGACTATGGGAAAGCAGAGAAGTCCAGTTCTGTTGTGCCTGTGGATAGGGTGCACGGGAATGGTGAAGACCAGCAAGAGCTTTCAGGGCTGGCCCCTTCCTTATGGGAGAAAGAGCCGGACGTTTGATTTTTCAGAAAGAGGCTCTGCCGAGAACAAGCACCGTGAGATGCTGAGTCTCTGGGAAAGCACAGATGCCCAGTGCTGTTGTGCCTGTGGATAGGCTGCACGGGGATGGTGAAGACCAGCAAGAGCTTTCAGGGCTTACCCCTTCCTTGTGGGAGGAAGAGCCGCACGTATTGCTTTTTGGAAATAGGCTCTGCCGAGAACGAGCACCGTGAGATGTACCGACTATGGGAAAGCCGAGAAGTCCAGTTCTGTTGTGCCTGTCGATAGGGTGCACGGGAACGGTGAAGACCAGCAAGAGCTTTCAGGGCTTACCCCTTCCTTATGGAAGAAGGAGCCGGACGTTTGCCTTTTCAGAAAAAGGCTCTGCCGAGAACGAGCGCCGTGAGATGTACCGACTGTGAGAAAGCAGAGAAGCCCAGTGCTGTTGTGCCTGTGCATAGGCTGCACGGGGACTGTGAAGACCAGCAAGAGCTTTCAGGGCTGGCCCCTTCCTTGTGGGAGAAAGAGCCGGACGTTTGCTTTTTGGAAAAAGGCTCTGCCGAGAACGAGCACCGTGAGATGTACCGACTATGGGAAAGCAGAGAACTCCAGTTCTGTTGTGCCTGTGGATAGGGTGCACGGGGACGGTGAAGACCATCAAGAGCTTTCAGGGGTCGCCCCTTCGTTATGGAAGAAGGAGCCGGACGTTTGCCTTTTCAGAAAAAGGCTCTGCCGAGAACGAGCGCCGTGAGATGTTCCGACTGTGAGAAAGCAGAGAAGCCCAGTGCTGTTGTGCCTGTGGATAGGCTGCACGGGGACTGTGAAGACCAGCAAGAGCTTTCAGGGCTGGCCCCTTCCTTATGGGAGAAAGAGCCGGACGTTTCCTTTTTCGGAAAGAGGCTCTGCCGACAACGAGCACCGTGAGATGCTGAGTCTCTGGGAAAGCAAAGATGCCCAGTGCTGTTGTGCCTGTGGATAGGGTGCACGGGGACTGTGAAGACCAGCAAGAGCTTTCAGGGCTGGCCCCTTCCTTGTGGGAGAAAGAGCCGCACGTTTGATTTTTCGGAAAGAGGCTCTGCCGAGAACAAGCACCGTGAGATGCTGAGTCTCTGGGAAAGCACAGATGCCCAGTGCTGTTGTGCCTGTGGATACGCTGCACGGGGACTGTGAAGACCAGCAAGAGGTTTCAGGGCTGGCTCCTTCCTTGTGGGAGAAAGTCCCGGAAGTTTGCTTTTTGGAAAAAGGCTCTGCCGAGAACGAGTGCCGTGAGATGTACCGACTATGGGAAAGCAGAGAAGTCCAGTTCTGTTGTGCCTGTGGATAGGGTGCACGGGAATGGTGAAGACCAGCAAGAGCTTTCAGGGCTGGCCCCTTCCTTATGGGAGAAAGAGCCGGACGTTTGATTTTTCAGAAAGAGGCTCTTCCGAGAACAAGCACCGTGAGATGCTGAGTCTCTGGGAAAGCACAGATGCCCAGTGCTGTTGTGCCTGTGGATAGGCTGCACGGGGATGGTGAAGACCAGCAAGAGCTTTCAGGGCTTACCCCTTCCTTGTGGGAGGAAGAGCCGCACGTATTGCTTTTTGGAAATAGGCTCTGCCGAGAACGAGCACCGTGAGATGCTGAGTCTCTGGGAAAGCACAGATGCCCAGTGCCGTTGTGCCTGTGGATAGGGTGCACGGGGACTGTGAAGACCAGCAAGAGGTTTCAGGGCTGGCCACTTCCTTTTGGGAGAAAGAGCCGGACGTTTGCTTTTTGGAAAAAGGCTCTGCCGAGAACGAGCACCGTGAGATGTACCGACTATGGGAAAGCCGAGAAGTCCAGTTCTGTTGTGCCTGTGGATAGGGTGCACGGGAACGGTGAAGACCAGCAAGAGCTTTCAGGGCTTACCCCTTCCTTATGGAAGAAGGAGCCGGACGTTTGCCTTTTCAGAAAAAGGCTCTGCCGAGAACAAGCACCGTGAGATGCTGAGTCTCTGGGAAAGCAAAGATGCCCAGTGCTGTTGTGCCTGTGGATAGGGTGCACGGGGACTGTGAAGACCAGCAAGAGCTTTCAGGGCTGGCCCCTTCCTTGTGGGAGAAAGAGCCGCACGTATTGCTTTTTCGCAAATAGGCTCTGCCGAGAACAAGCACCGTGACATGTACCGACTATGGGAAAGCAGAGAAGTTCATTTTTGTTGTGCCTGTGGATAGGCTGCACGGGGATGGTGAAGACCAGCAAGAGCTTTCAGGGCTGGCCCCTTCCTTGAGGGAGAAAGAGCCGCACGTTTCCTTTTTCGGAAAGAGGCTCTGCCGACAACGAGCACCGTGAGATGCTGAGTCTCTGGGAAAGCAAAGATGCCCAGTGCTGTTGTGCCTGTGGATAGGGTGCACGGGGACTGTGAAGACCAGCAAGAGCTTTCAGGGCTGGCCCCTTCCTTGTGGGAGAAAGAGCCGCACGTTTGATTTTTCGGAAAGAGGCTCTGCCGAGAACAAGCACCGTGAGATGCTGAGTCTCTGGGAAAGCACAGATGCCCAGTGCTGTTGTGCCTGTGGATACGCTGCACGGGGACTGTGAAGACCAGCAAGAGGTTTCAGGGCTGGCTCCTTCCTTGTGGGAGAAAGTCCCGGAAGTTTGCTTTTTGGAAAAAGGCTCTGCCGAGAACGAGTGCCGTGAGATGTACCGACTATGGGAAAGCAGAGAAGTCCAGTTCTGTTGTGCCTGTGGATAGGGTGCACGGGAATGGTGAAGACCAGCAAGAGCTTTCAGGGCTGGCCCCTTCCTTATGGGAGAAAGAGCCGGACGTTTGATTTTTCAGAAAGAGGCTCTGCCGAGAACAAGCACCGTGAGATGCTGAGTCTCTGGGAAAGCACAGATGCCCAGTGCTGTTGTGCCTGTGGATAGGCTGCACGGGGATGGTGAAGACCAGCAAGAGCTTTCAGGGCTTACCCCTTCCTTGTGGGAGGAAGAGCCGCACGTATTGCTTTTTGGAAATAGGCTCTGCCGAGAACGAGCACCGTGAGATGCTGAGTCTCTGGGAAAGCACAGATGCCCAGTGCCGTTGTGCCTGTGGATAGGGTGCACGGGGACTGTGAAGACCAGCAAGAGGTTTCAGGGCTGGCCACTTCCTTTTGGGAGAAAGAGCCGGACGTTTGCTTTTTGGAAAAAGGCTCTGCCGAGAACGAGCACCGTGAGATGTACCGACTATGGGAAAGCCGAGAAGTCCAGTTCTGTTGTGCCTGTGGATAGGGTGCACGGGAACGGTGAAGACCAGCAAGAGCTTTCAGGGCTTACCCCTTCCTTATGGAAGAAGGAGCCGGACGTTTGCCTTTTCAGAAAAAGGCTCTGCCGAGAACGAGCGCCGTGAGATGTACCGACTGTGAGAAAGCAGAGAAGCCCAGTGCTGTTGTGCCTGTGCATAGGCTGCATGGGGACTGTGAAGACCAGCAAGAGCTTTCAGGGCTGGCCCCTTCCTTGTGGGAGAAAGAGCCGCACGTTTCCTTTTTCGGAAAGAGGCTCTGCCGAGAACGAGCACCGTGAGATGCTGAGTCTCTGGGAAAGCAAAGATGCCCAGTGCTGTTGTGCCTGTGGATAGGGTGCACGGGGACTGTGAAGACCAGCAAGAGCTTTCAGGGCTGGCCCCTTCCTTGTGGGAGAAAGAGCCGGACGTTTGCTTTTTGGAAAAAGGCTCTGCCGAGAACGAGCGCCGTGAGATGTACCGACTATGGGAAAGCAGAGAAGTCCAGTTCTGTTGTGCCTGTGGATAGGGTGCACGGGAATGGTGAAGACCAGCAAGAGCTTTCAGGGCTGGCCCCTTCCTTATGGGAGAAAGAGCCGGACGTTTGATTTTTCAGAAAGAGGCTCTGCCGAGAACAAGCACCGTGAGATGCTGAGTCTCTGGGAAAGCAAAGATGCCCAGTGCTGTTGTGCCTGTGGATAGGGTGCACGGGGACTGTGAAGACCAGCAAGAGCTTTCAGGGCTGGCCCCTTCCTTGTGGGAGAAAGAGCCGCACGTATTGCTTTTTCGCAAATAGGCTCTGCCGAGAACAAGCACCGTGACATGTACCGACTATGGGAAAGCAGAGAAGTTCATTTTTGTTGTGCCTGTGGATAGGCTGCACGGGGATGGTGAAGACCAGCAAGAGCTTTCAGGGCTGGCCCCTTCCTTGTGGGAGAAAGAGCCGCACGTTTGCTTTTTCGGAAAGAGGCTCTGCCGAGAACGAGCACCGTGAGATGCTGAGTCTCTGGGAAAGCACAGATGCCCAGTGCTGTTGTGCCTGTGGATAGGCTGCACGGGGACGGTGAAGACCAGCAAGAGGTTTGAGGGCTGGCTCCTTCGTTCTGGGAGAAAGAGGCGGACGTTTGCTTTTTGGAAAAAGGCTCTGCCGAGAACGAGCGCCATGACATGTACCGACTATGGGAAAACAGAGAAGTTCAGTTCTGTTGTGCCTGTGGATAGGCTGCACGGGGACTGTGAAGACCAGCAAGAGCTTTCAGGGCTGGCCCCTTCCTTGTGGGAGAAAGAGCCGCACGTTTGCTTTTTCGGAAAGAGGCTCTGCCGAGAACAAGCACCGTGACATGCTGAGTCTCTGGGAAAGCAAAGATGCCCAGTGCTGTTGTGCCTGTGGATAGGCTGCACGGGGATGGTGAAGACCAGCAAGAGCTTTCAGGGCTTACCACTTCCTTGTGGGAGAAAGAGCCGCACGTTTGCTTTTTCGGAAATAGGCTCTGCCGAGAACGAGCACCGTGAGATGTACCGACTATGGGAAAGCAGAGAAGTCCAGTTGTGTTGTGCCTGTGGATAGGGTGCACGGGAACGGTGAAGACCAGCAAGAGCTTTCAGGGCTGGCCCCTTCCTTGTGGGAGAAAGAGCCGCACGTTTCCTTTTTCGGAAAGAGGCTCTGCCGAGAACAAGCACCGTGAGATGCTGAGTCTCTGGGAAAGCACAGATGCCCAGTGCTGTTGTGCCTGTGGATAGGCTGCACGGGGACTGTGAAGACCAGCAAGAGCTTTCAGGGCTGGCCCCTTCCTTGTGGGAGAAAGAGCCGCACGTTTGCTTTTTCGTAAAGAGGCTCTGCCGAGAACGAGCACCGTGACATGTACCGACTATGGGAAAGCAGAGAAGTTCATTTCTGTTGTGCCTGTGGATAGGCTGCACGGGGACTGTGATGACCAGCAAGAGCTTTCAGGGCTGGCCCCTTCCTTGAGGGAGAAAGAGCCGCACGTTTCCTTTTTCGGAAAGAGGCTCTGCCGACAACGAGCACCGTGAGATGCTGAGTCTCTGGGAAAGCAAAGATGCCCAGTGCTGTTGTGCCTGTGGATAGGGTGCACGGGGACTGTGAAGACCAGCAAGAGCTTTCAGGGCTGGCCCCTTCCTTGTGGGAGAAAGAGCCGCACGTTTGATTTTTCGGAAAGAGGCTCTGCCCAGAACAAGCACCGTGAGATGCTGAGTCTCTGGGAAAGCACAGATGCCCAGTGCTGTTGTGCCTGTGGATACGCTGCACGGGGACTGTGAAGACCAGCAAGAGGTTTCAGGGCTGGCTCCTTCCTTGTGGGAGAAAGTCCCGGAAGTTTGCTTTTTGGAAAAAGGCTCTGCCGAGAACGAGTGCCGTGAGATATACCGACTATGGGAAAGCAGAGAAGTCCAGTTCTGTTGTGCCTGTGGATAGGGTGCACGGGAATGGTGAAGACCAGCAAGAGCTTTCAGGGCTGGCCCCTTCCTTATGGGAGAAAGAGCCGGACGTTTGATTTTTCAGAAAGAGGCTCTGCCGAGAACAAGCACCGTGAGATGCTGAGTCTCTGGGAAAGCACAGATGCCCAGTGCTGTTGTGCCTGTGGATAGGCTGCACGGGGATGGTGAAGACCAGCAAGAGCTTTCAGGGCTTACCCCTTCCTTGTGGGAGGAAGAGCCGCACGTATTGCTTTTTGGAAATAGGCTCTGCCGAGAACGAGCACCGTGAGATGTACCGACTATGGGAAAGCCGAGAAGTCCAGTTCTGTTGTGCCTGTCGATAGGGTGCACGGGAACGGTGAAGACCAGCAAGAGCTTTCAGGGCTTACCCCTTCCTTATGGAAGAAGGAGCCGGACGTTTGCCTTTTCAGAAAAAGGCTCTGCCGAGAACGAGCGCCGTGAGATGTACCGACTGTGAGAAAGCAGAGAAGCCCAGTGCTGTTGTGCCTGTGCATAGGCTGCACGGGGACTGTGAAGACCAGCAAGAGCTTTCAGGGCTGGCCCCTTCCTTGTGGGAGAAAGAGCCGGACGTTTGCTTTTTGGAAAAAGGCTCTGCCGAGAACGAGCACCGTGAGATGTACCGACTATGGGAAAGCAGAGAACTCCAGTTCTGTTGTGCCTGTGGATAGGGTGCACGGGGACGGTGAAGACCATCAAGAGCTTTCAGGGGTCGCCCCTTCGTTATGGAAGAAGGAGCCGGACGTTTGCCTTTTCAGAAAAAGGCTCTGCCGAGAACGAGCGCCGTGAGATGTTCCGACTGTGAGAAAGCAAAGATGCCCAGTGCTGTTGTGCCTGTGGATAGGCTGCACGGGGACTGTGAAGACCAGCAAGAGCTTTCAGGGCTGGCCCCTTCCTTATGGGAGAAAGAGCCGGACGTTTGATTTTTCAGAAAGAGGCTCTGCCGAGAACAAGCACCGTGAGATGCTGAGTCTCTGGGAAAGCAAAGATGCCCAGTGCTGTTGTGCCTGTGGATAGGCTGCACGGGGACGGTGTAGAGCAGCAAGAGGTTTCAGGGCTGGCCCCTTCCTTGTGGAAGAAGGAGCCGGACGTTTCCCTTTTTGGAAAGAGTCTCTGCCGAGAACGAGCGCCGTGAGATGCTGAGTCTCTGGGAAAGCACAGATGCCCAGTGCTGTTGTGCCTGTGGATAGGGTGCACGGGGACTGTGAAGACCAGCAAGAGCTTTCAGGGCTGGCCCCTTCCTTGTGGGAGAAAGAGCCGCACGTATTGCTTTTTCGGAAAGAGGCTCTGCCGAGAACGAGCACCGTGAGATGCTGAGTCTCTGGGAAAGCACAGATGCCCAGTGCTGTTGTGCCTGTGGATAGGCTGCACGGGGACTGTGAAGACCAGCAAGAGCTTTCAGGGCTGGCACCTTCCTTGTGGGAGAAAGAGCCGCACGTTTGATTTTTCGGAAAGAGGCTCTGCCGAGAACAAGCACCGTGAGATGCTGAGTCTCTGGGAAAGCACAGATGCCCAGTGCTGTTGTGCCTGTGGATAGGGTGCACGGGGACGGTGTAGAGCAGCAAGAGCTTTCAGGGCTGGCCCCTTCCTTGTGGGAGAAAGAGCCGCACGTTTCCTTTTTCGGAAAGAGGCTCTGCCGAGAACGAGCGCCGTGAGATGTACCGACTATGGGAAAGCAGAGTAGTCCAGTACTGTTGTGCCTGTGGATAGGGTGCACGGGAATGGTGAAGACCAGCAAGAGCTTTCAGGGCTGGCCCCTTCCTTATGGGAGAAAGAGCCGGACGTTTGATTTTTCAGAAAGAGGCTCTGCCGAGAACAAGCACCGTGAGATGCTGAGTCTCTGGGAAAGCAAAGATGCCCAGTGCTGTTGTGCCTGTGGATAGGGTGCACGGGGACTGTGAAGACCAGCAAGAGCTTTCAGGGCTGGCCCCTTCCTTGTGGGAGAAAGAGCCGCACGTATTGCTTTTTCGCAAATAGGCTCTGCCGAGAACAAGCACCGTGACATGTACCGACTATGGGAAAGCAGAGAAGTTCATTTTTGTTGTGCCTGTGGATAGGCTGCACGGGGACTGTGAAGACCAGCAAGAGCTTTCAGGGCTGGCCCCTTCCTTGTGGGAGAAAGAGCCGCACGTTTGCTTTTTCGGAAAGAGGCTCTGCCGAGAACGAGCACCGTGAGATGCTGAGTCTCTGGGAAAGCACAGATGCCCAGTGCTGTTGTGCCTGTGGATAGGCTGCACGGGGACGGTGAAGACCAGCAAGAGGTTTGAGGGCTGGCTCCTTCGTTCTGGGAGAAAGAGGCGGACGTTTGCTTTTTGGAAAAAGGCTCTGCCGAGAACGAGCGCCATGACATGTACCGACTATGGGAAAGCAGAGAAGTTCAGTTCTGTTGTGCCTGTGCATAGGCTGCACGGGGACTGTGAAGACCAGCAAGAGCTTTCAGGGCTGGCCCCTTCCTTGTGGGAGAAAGAGCCGCACGTTTCCTTTTTCGGAAAGAGGCTCTGCCGAGAACGAGCACCGTGAGATGCTGAGTCTCTGGGAAAGCAAAGATGCCCAGTGCTGTTGTGCCTGTGGATAGGGTGCACGGGGACTGTGAAGACCAGCAAGAGCTTTCAGGGCTGGCCCCTTCCTTGTGGGAGAAAGAGCCGGACGTTTGCTTTTTGGAAAAAGGCTCTGCCGAGAACGAGCGCCGTGAGATGTACCGACTATGGGAAAGCAGAGAAGTCCAGTTCTGTTGTGCCTGTGGATAGGGTGCACGGGGACGGTGAAGACCATCAAGAGCTTTCAGGGGTCGCCCCTTCGTTATGGAAGAAGGAGCCGGACGTTTGCCTTTTCTGAAAAAGGCTCTGCCGAGAACGAGCGCCGTGAGATGTACCGACTGTGAGAAAGCAGAGAAGCCCAGTGCTGTTGTGCCTGTCGATAGGCTGCACGGGGACTGTGAAGACCAGCAAGAGCTTTCAGGGCTGGCCCCTTCCTTATGGGAGAAAGAGCCGGACGTTTGATTTTTCAGAAAGAGGCTCTGCCGAGAACAAGCACCGTGAGATGCTGAGTCTCTGGGAAAGCACAGATGCCCAGTGCTGTTGTGCCTGTGGATAGGGTGCACGGGGACGGTGTAGAGCAGCAAGAGGTTTCAGGGCTGGCCCCTTCCTTGTGGAAGAAGGAGCCGGACGTTTCCCTTTTTGGAAAGAGTCTCTGCCGAGAACCAGCGCCGTGAGATGCTGAGTCTCTGGGAAAACAAAGATGCCCAGTGCTGTTGTGCCTGTGGATAGGGTGCACGGGGACTGTGAAGACCAGCAAGAGCTTTCAGGGCTGGCCCCTTCCTTGTGGGAGAAAGAGCCGCACATATTGCTTTTTCGGAAAGAGGCTCTGCCGAGAACGAGCACCGTGAGATGCTGAGTCTCTGGGAAAGCAAAGATGCCCAGTGCTGTTGTGCCTGTGGATAGGCTGCACGGGGATGGTGAAGACCAGCAAGAGCTTTCAGGGCTTACCACTTCCTTGTGGGAGAAAGAGCCGCACGTTTGCTTTTTCGGAAATAGGCTCTGCCGAGAACGAGCACCGTGAGATGTACCGACTATGGGAAAGCAGAGAAGTCCAGTTGTGTTGTGCCTGTGGATAGGGTGCACGGGAACGGTGAAGACCAGCAAGAGCTTTCAGGGCTGGCCCCTTCCTTGTGGGAGAAAGAGCCGCACGTTTCCTTTTTCGGAAAGAGGCTCTGCCGAGAACAAGCACCGTGAGATGCTGAGTCTCTGGGAAAGCACAGATGCCCAGTGCTGTTGTGCCTGTGGATAGGGTGCACGGGGACGGTGTAGAGCAGCAAGAGGTTTCAGGGCTGGCCCCTTCCTTGTGGAAGAAGGAGCCGGACGTTTCCCTTTTTGGAAAGAGTCTCTGCCGAGAACCAGCGCCGTGAGATGCTGAGTCTCTGGGAAAACAAAGATGCCCAGTGCTGTTGTGCCTGTGGATAGGGTGCACGGGGACTGTGAAGACCAGCAAGAGCTTTCAGGGCTGGCCCCTTCCTTGTGGGAGAAAGAGCCGCACATATTGCTTTTTCGGAAAGAGGCTCTGCCGAGAACGAGCACCGTGAGATGCTGAGTCTCTGGGAAAGCAAAGATGCCCAGTGCTGTTGTGCCTGTGGATAGGCTGCACGGGGATGGTGAAGACCAGCAAGAGCTTTCAGGGCTTACCACTTCCTTGTGGGAGAAAGAGCCGAACGTTTGCTTTTTCGGAAATAGGCTCTGCCGAGAACGAGCACCGTGAGATGTACCGACTATGGGAAAGCAGAGAAGTCCAGTTGTGTTGTGCCTGTGGATAGGGTGCACGGGAACGGTGAAGACCAGCAAGAGCTTTCAGGGCTGGCCCCTTCCTTGTGGGAGAAAGAGCCGCACGTTTCCTTTTTCGGAAAGAGGCTCTGCCGAGAACAAGCACCGTGAGATGCTGAGTCTCTGGGAAAGCACAGATGCCCAGTGCTGTTGTGCCTGTGGATAGGCTGCACGGGGACTGTGAAGACCAGCAAGAGCTTTCAGGGCTGGCCCCTTCCTTGTGGGAGAAAGAGCCGCACGTTTGCTTTTTCGGAAAGAGGCTCTGCCGAGAACGAGCACCGTGACATGTACCGACTATGGGAAAGCAGAGAAGTTCATTTCTGTTGTGCCTGTGGATAGGCTGCACGGGGACTGTGATGACCAGCAAGAGCTTTCAGGGCTGGCCCCTTCCTTGAGGGAGAAAGAGCCGCACGTTTCCTTTTTCGGAAAGAGGCTCTGCCGACAACGAGCACCGTGAGATGCTGAGTCTCTGGGAAAGCACAGATGCCCAGTGCTGTTGTGCCTGTGGATAGGCTGCACGGGGACTGTGAAGACCAGCAAGAGCTTTCAGGGCTGGCCCCTTCCTTGTGGGAGAAAGAGCCGCACGTTTGCTTTTTCGGAAAGAGGCTCTGCCGAGAACAAGCACCGTGAGATGCTGAGTCTCTGGGAAAGCACAGATGCCCAGTGCTGTTGTGCCTGTGGATACGCTGCACGGGGACTGTGAAGACCAGCAAGAGGTTTCAGGGCTGGCTCCTTCCTTGTGGGAGAAAGTCCCGGAAGTTTGCTTTTTGGAAAAAGGCTCTGCCGAGAACGAGTGCCGTGAGATGTACCGACTATGGGAAAGCAGAGAAGTCCAGTTCTGTTGTGCCTGTGGATAGGGTGCACGGGAATGGTGAAGACCAGCAAGAGCTTTCAGGGCTGGCCCCTTCCTTATGGGAGAAAGAGCCGGACGTTTGATTTTTCAGAAAGAGGCTCTGCCGAGAACAAGCACCGTGAGATGCTGAGTCTCTGGGAAAGCACAGATGCCCAGTGCTGTTGTGCCTGTGGATAGGCTGCACGGGGATGGTGAAGACCAGCAAGAGCTTTCAGGGCTTACCCCTTCCTTGTGGGAGGAAGAGCCGCACGTATTGCTTTTTGGAAATAGGCTCTGCCGAGAACGAGCACCGTGAGATGTACCGACTATGGGAAAGCCGAGAAGTCCAGTTCTGTTGTGCCTGTCGATAGGGTGCACGGGAACGGTGAAGACCAGCAAGAGCTTTCAGGGCTTACCCCTTCCTTATGGAAGAAGGAGCCGGACGTTTGCCTTTTCAGAAAAAGGCTCTGCCGAGAACGAGCGCCGTGAGATGTACCGACTGTGAGAAAGCAGAGAAGCCCAGTGCTGTTGTGCCTGTGGATAGGCTGCACGGGGACTGTGAAGACCAGCAAGAGCTTTCAGGGCTGGCCCCTTCCTTGTGGGAGAAAGAGCCGGACGTTTGCTTTTTGGAAAAAGGCTCTGCCGAGAACGAGCACCGTGAGATGTACCGACTATGGGAAAGCAGAGAAGTCCAGTTCTGTTGTGCCTGTGGATAGGGTGCACGGGGACGGTGAAGACCATCAAGAGCTTTCAGGGGTCGCCCCTTCGTTATGGAAGAAGGAGCCGGACGTTTGCCTTTTCAGAAAAAGGCTCTGCCGAGAACGAGCGCCGTGAGATGTTCCGACTGTGAGAAAGCAGAGAAGCCCAGTGCTGTTGTGCCTGTGGATAGGCTGCACGGGGACTGTGAAGACCAGCAAGAGCTTTCAGGGCTGGCCCCTTCCTTATGGGAGAAAGAGCCGGACGTTTGATTTTTCAGAAAGAGGCTCTGCCGAGAACAAGCACCGTGAGATGCTGAGTCTCTGGGAAAGCACAGATGCCCAGTGCTGTTGTGCCTGTGGATAGGCTGCACGGGGACGGTGTAGAGCAGCAAGAGGTTTCAGGGCTGGCCCCTTCCTTGTGGAAGAAGGAGCCGGACGTTTCCCTTTTTGGAAAGAGTCTCTGCCGAGAACGAGCGCCGTGAGATGCTGAGTCTCTGGGAAAGCACAGATGCCCAGTGCTGTTGTGCCTGTGGATAGGGTGCACGGGGACTGTGAAGACCAGCAAGAGCTTTCAGGGCTGGCCCCTTCCTTGTGGGAGAAAGAGCCGCACGTATTGCTTTTTCGGAAAGAGGCTCTGCCGAGAACGAGCACCGTGAGATGCTGAGTCTCTGGGAAAGCACAGATGCCCAGTGCTGTTGTGCCTGTGGATAGGCTGCACGGGGACTGTGAAGACCAGCAAGAGCTTTCAGGGCTGGCCCCTTCCTTGTGGGAGAAAGAGCCGCACGTTTGATTTTTCGGAAAGAGGCTCTGCCGAGAACAAGCACCGTGAGATGCTGAGTCTCTGGGAAAGCACAGATGCCCAGTGCTGTTGTGCCTGTGGATAGGGTGCACGGGGACGGTGTAGAGCAGCAAGAGGTTTCAGGGCTGGCCCCTTCCTTGTGGGAGAAAGAGCCGGACGTTTCCCTTTTTGGAAAGAGTCTCTGTCGAGAACCAGCGCCGTGAGGTGTACCGACTATGGGAAAGCAGAGAAGTCCAGTTCGGTTGTGCCTGTGGATAGGGTGCACGGGAACGGTGAAGACCAGCAAGAGCTTTCAGGGCTTACCCCTTCCTTATGGAAGAAGGAGCCGCACGTTTGCCTTTTCAGAAAAAGGCTGTGCCGAGAACGAGCACCGTGAGATGCTGAGTGTCTGGGAAGCACAGATGCCCAGTGCTGTTGTGCCTGTGGATAGGCTGCACGGGGATGGTGAAGACCAGCAAGAGCTTTCAGGGCTTACCACTTCCTTGTGGGAGGAAGAGCCGCACGTATTGCTTTTTGGAAATAGGCTCTGCCGAGAACGAGCACCGTGAGATGCTGAGTCTCTGGGAAAGCACAGATGCCCAGTGCCGTTGTGCCTGTGGATAGGGTGCACGGGGACTGTGAAGACCAGCAAGAGGTTTCAGGGCTGGCCCCTTCCTTTTGGGAGAAAGAGCCGGACGTTTGCTTTTTGGAAAAAGGCTCTGCCGAGAACGAGCACCGTGAGATGTACCGACTATGGGAAAGCCGAGAAGTCCAGTTCTGTTGTGCCTGTGGATAGGGTGCACGGGAACGGTGAAGACCAGCAAGAGCTTTCAGGGCTTACCCCTTCCTTATGGAAGAAGGAGCCGGACGTATGCCTTTTCAGAAAAAGGCTCTGCCGAGAACGAGCGCCGTGAGATGTACCGACTGTGAGAAAGCAGAGAAGCCCAGTGCTGTTGTGCCTGTGCATAGGCTGCACGGGGACTGTGAAGACCAGCAAGAGCTTTCAGGGCTGGCCCCTTCCTTGTGGGAGAAAGAGCCGCACGTTTCCTTTTTCGGAAAGAGGCTCTGCCGAGAACAAGCGCCGTGAGATGTACCGACTATGGGAAAGCAGAGAAGTCCAGTTCTGTTGTGCCTGTGGATAGGGTGCACGGGAATGGTGAAGACCAGCAAGAGCTTTCAGGGCTGGCCCCTTCCTTATGGGAGAAAGAGCCGGACGTTTGATTTTTCAGAAAGAGGCTCTGCCGAGAACAAGCACCGTGAGATGCTGAGTCTCTGGGAAAGCAAAGATGCCCAGTGCTGTTGTGCCTGTGGATAGGGTGCACGGGGACTGTGAAGACCAGCAAGAGCTTTCAGGGCTGGCCCCTTCCTTGTGGGAGAAAGAGCCGCACGTATTGCTTTTTCGCAAATAGGCTCTGCCGAGAACAAGCACCGTGACATGTACCGACTATGGGAAAGCAGAGAAGTTCATTTTTGTTGTGCCTGTGGATAGGCTGCACGGGGACTGTGAAGACCAGCAAGAGCTTTCAGGGCTGGCCCCTTCCTTGTGGGAGAAAGAGCCGCACGTTTGCTTTTTCGGAAAGAGGGTCTGCCGAGAACGAGCACCGTGAGATGCTGAGTCTCTGGGAAAGCACAGATGCCCAGTGCTGTTGTGCCTGTGGATAGGCTGCACGGGGACGGTGAAGACCAGCAAGAGGTTTGAGGGCTGGCTCCTTCGTTCTGGGAGAAAGAGGCGGACGTTTGCTTTTTGGAAAAAGGCTCTGCCGAGAACGAGCGCCATGACATGTACCGACTATGGGAAAGCAGAGAAGTTCAGTTCTGTTGTGCCTGTGGATAGGCTGCACGGGGACTGTGAAGACCAGCAAGAGCTTTCAGGGCTGGCCCCTTCCTTGTGGGAGAAAGAGCCGCACGTTTGCTTTTTCGGAAAGAGGCTCTGCCGAGAACGAGCACCGTGAGATGCTGAGTCTCTGGGAAAGCAAAGATGCCCAGTGCTGTTGTGCCTGTGGATAGGCTGCACGGGGATGGTGAAGACCAGCAAGAGCTTTCAGGGCTTACCACTTCCTTGTGGGAGAAAGAGCCGCACGTTTGCTTTTTCGTAAATAGGCTCTGCCGAGAACGAGCACCGTGAGATGTACCGACTATGGGAAAGCAGAGAAGTCCAGTTGTGTTGTGCCTGTGGATAGGGTGCACGGGAACGGTGAAGACCAGCAAGAGCTTTCAGGGCTGGCCCCTTCCTTGTGGGAGAAAGAGCCGCACGTTTGCTTTTTCGGAAAGAGGCTCTGCCGAGAACGAGCGCCGTGACATGTACCGACTATGGGAAAGCAGAGAAGTTCAGTTCTGTTGTGCCTGTGGATAGGCTGCACGGGGACTGTGAAGACCAGCAAGAGCTTTCAGGGCTGGCCCCTTCCTTGAGGGAGAAAGAGCCGCACGTTTCCTTTTTCGGAAAGAGGCTCTGCCGAGAACGAGCACCGTGAGATGCTGAGTCTCTGGGAAAGCAAAGATGCCCAGTGCTGTTGTGCCTGTGGATAGGGTGCACGGGGACTGTGAAGACCAGCAAGAGCTTTCAGGGCTGGCCCCTTCCTTGTGGGAGAAAGAGCCGCACGTTTGATTTTTCGGAAAGAGGCTCTGCCGAGAACAAGCACCGTGAGATGCTGAGTCTCTGGGAAAGCAAAGATGCCCAGTGCTGTTGTGCCTGTGGATACGCTGCACGGGGACTGTGAAGACCAGCAAGAGGTTTCAGGGCTGGCTCCTTCCTTGTGGGAGAAAGTCCCGGAAGTTTGCTTTTTGGAAAAAGGCTCTGCCGAGAACGAGTGCCGTGAGATGTACCGACTATGGGAAAGCAGAGAAGTCCAGTTCTGTTGTGCCTGTGGATAGGGTGCACGGGAATGGTGAAGACCAGCAAGAGCTTTCAGGGCTGGCCCCTTCCTTATGGGAGAAAGAGCCGGACGTTTGATTTTTCAGAAAGAGGCTCTGCCGAGAACGAGCACCGTGAGATGCTGAGTCTCTGGGAAAGCACAGATGCCCAGTGCTGTTGTGCCTGTGGATAGGCTGCACGGGGATGGTGAAGACCAGCAAGAGCTTTCAGGGCTTACCCCTTCCTTATGGAAGAAGGAGCCGGACGTTTGCCTTTTCAGAAAAAGGCTCTGCCGAGAACGAGCGCCGTGAGATGTACCGACTGTGAGAAAGCAGAGAAGCCCAGTGCTGTTGTGCCTGTGGATAGGCTGCACGGGGACTGTGAAGACCAGCAAGAGCTTTCAGGGCTGGCCCCTTCCTTGTGGGAGAAAGAGCCGCACGTTTCCTTTTTCGGAAATAGGCTCTGCCGAGAACGAGCACCGTGAGATGCTGAGTCTCTGGGAAAGCAAAGATGCCCAGTGCTGTTGTGCCTGTGGATAGGGTGCACGGGGACTGTGAAGACCAGCAAGAGCTTTCAGGGCTGGCCCCTTCCTTGTGGGAGAAAGAGCCGGACGTTTGCTTTTTGGAAAAAGGCTCTGCCGAGAACGAGCGCCGTGAGATGTACCGACTATGGGAAAGCAGAGAAGTCCAGTTCTGTTGTGCCTGTGGATAGGGTGCACGGGGACGGTGAAGACCATCAAGAGCTTTCAGGGGTCGCCCCTTCGTTATGGAAGAAGGTGCCGGACGTTTGCCTTTTCTGAAAAAGGCTCTGCCGAGAACGAGCGCCGTGAGATGTACCGACTGTGAGAAAGCAGAGAAGCCCAGTGCTGTTGTGCCTGTGGATAGGCTGCACGGGGACTGTGAAGACCAGCAAGAGCTTTCAGGGCTGGCCCCTTCCTTATGGGAGAAAGAGCCGGACGTTTGATTTTTCAGAAAGAGGCTCTGCCGAGAACAAGCACCGTGAGATGCTGAGTCTCTGGGAAAGCACAGATGCCCAGTGCTGTTGTGCCTGTGGATAGGGTGCACGGGGACGGTGTAGAGCAGCAAGAGGTTTCAGGGCTGGCCCCTTCCTTGTGGAAGAAGGAGCCGGACGTTTCCCTTTTTGGAAAGAGTCTCTGCCGAGAACCAGCGCCGTGAGATGCTGAGTCTCTGGGAAAACAAAGATGCCCAGTGCTGTTGTGCCTGTGGATAGGGTGCACGGGGACTGTGAAGACCAGCAAGAGCTTTCAGGGCTGGCCCCTTCCTTGTGGGAGAAAGAGCCGCACGTATTGCTTTTTCGGAAAGAGGCTCTGCCGAGAACGAGCACCGTGAGATGCTGAGTCTCTGGGAAAGCACAGATGCCCAGTGCTGTTGTGCCTGTGGATAGGCTGCACGGGGACTGTGAAGACCAGCAAGAGCTTTCAGGGCTGGCCCCTTCCTTGTGGGAGAAAGAGCCGGACGTTTGATTTTTCGGAAATAGGCTCTGCCGAGAACGAGCACCGTGAGATGCTGAGTCTCTGGGAAAGCACAGATGCCCAGTGCTGTTGTGCCTGTGGATAGGGTGCACGGGGACGGTGTAGAGCAGCAAGAGGTTTCAGGGCTGGCCCCTTCCTTGTGGGAGAAAGAGCCGGACGTTTCCCTTTTTGGAAAGAGTCTCTGTCGAGAACCAGCGCCGTGAGGTGTACCGACTATGGGAAAGCAGAGAAGTCCAGTTCTGTTGTGCCTGTGGATAGGGTGCACGGGAACGGTGAAGACCAGCAAGAGCTTTCAGGGCTTACCCCTTCCTTATGGAAGAAGGAGCTGCACGTTTGCCTTTTCAGAAAAAGGCTGTGCCGAGAACGAGCGCCGTGAGATGTACCGACTGTGAGAAAGCAGAGAAGCCCAGTGCTGTTGTGCCTGTGCATAGGCTGCACGGGGACTGTGAAGACCAGCAAGAGCTTTCAGGGCTGGCCCCTTCCTTGTGGGAGAAAGAGCCGCACGTTTCCTTTTTCGGAAAGAGGCTCTGCCGAGAACGAGCACCGTGAGTTGCTGAGTCTCTGGGAAAGCAAAGATGCCCAGTGCTGTTGTGCCTGTGGATAGGGTGCACGGGGACTGTGAAGACCAGCAAGAGCTTTCAGGGCTGGCCCCTTCCTTGTGGGAGAAAGAGCCGGACGTTTGCTTTTTGGAAAAAGGCTCTGCCGAGAACGAGCGCCGTGAGATGTACCGACTATGGGAAAGCAGAGAAGTCCAGTTCTGTTGTGCCTGTGGATAGGGTGCACGGGGACTGTGAAGACCAGCAAGAGCTTTCAGGGCTGGCCACTTCCTTTTGGGAGAAAGAGCCGGACGTTTGCTTTTTGGAAAAAGGCTCTGCCGAGAACGAGCACCGTGAGATGTACCGACTATGGGAAAGCCGAGAAGTCCAGTTCTGTTGTGCCTGTGGATAGGGTGCACGGGAACGGTGAAGACCAGCAAGAGCTTTCAGGGCTTACCCCTTCCTTATGGAAGAAGGAGCCGGACGTTTGCCTTTTCAGAAAAAGGCTCTGCCGAGAACGAGCGCCGTGAGATGTACCGACTGTGAGAAAGCAGAGAAGCCCAGTGCTGTTGTGCCTGTGCATAGGCTGCACGGGGACTGTGAAGACCAGCAAGAGCTTTCAGGGCTGGCCCCTTCCTTGTGGGAGAAAGAGCCGCACGTTTCCTTTTTCGGAAAGAGGCTCTGCCGAGAACGAGCGCCGTGAGATGTACCGACTATGGGAAAGCAGAGAAGTCCAGTTCTGTTGTGCCTGTGGATAGGGTGCACGGGAATGGTGAAGACCAGCAAGAGCTTTCAGGGCTGGCCCCTTCCTTATGGGAGAAAGAGCCGGACGTTTGATTTTTCAGAAAGAGGCTCTGCCGAGAACAAGCACCGTGAGATGCTGAGTCTCTGGGAAAGCAAAGATGCCCAGTGCTGTTGTGCCTGTGGATAGGGTGCACGGGGACTGTGAAGACCAGCAAGAGCTTTCAGGGCTGGCCCCTTCCTTGTGGGAGAAAGAGCCGCACGTATTGCTTTTTCGCAAATAGGCTCTGCCGAGAACAAGCACCGTGACATGTACCGACTATGGGAAAGCAGAGAAGTTCATTTTTGTTGTGCCTGTGGATAGGCTGCACGGGGACTGTGAAGACCAGCAAGAGCTTTCAGGGCTGGCCCCTTCCTTGTGGGAGAAAGAGCCGCACGTTTGCTTTTTCGGAAAGAGGCTCTGCCGAGAACGAGCACCGTGAGATGCTGAGTCTCTGGGAAAGCACAGATGCCCAGTGCTGTTGTGCCTGTGGATAGGCTGCACGGGGACGGTGAAGACCAGCAAGAGGTTTGAGGGCTGGCTCCTTCGTTCTGGGAGAAAGAGGCGGACGTTTGCTTTTTGGAAAAAGGCTCTGCCGAGAACGAGCGCCATGACATGTACCGACTATGGGAAAGCAGAGAAGTTCAGTTCTGTTGTGCCTGTGGATAGGCTGCACGGGGACTGTGAAGACCAGCAAGAGCTTTCAGGGCTGGCCCCTTCCTTGTGGGAGAAAGAGCCGCACGTTTGCTTTTTCGGAAAGAGGCTCTGCCGAGAACGAGCACCGTGAGATGCTGAGTCTCTGGGAAAGCAAAGATGCCCAGTGCTGTTGTGCCTGTGGATAGGCTGCACGGGGATGGTGAAGACCAGCAAGAGCTTTCAGGGCTTACCACTTCCTTGTGGGAGAAAGAGCCGCACGTTTGCTTTTTCGTAAATAGGCTCTGCCGAGAACGAGCACCGTGAGATGTACCGACTATGGGAAAGCAGAGAAGTCCAGTTGTGTTGTGCCTGTGGATAGGGTGCACGGGAACGGTGAAGACCAGCAAGAGCTTTCAGGGCTGGCCCCTTCCTTGTGGGAGAAAGAGCCGCACGTTTGCTTTTTCGGAAAGAGGCTCTGCTGAGAACGAGCACCGTGACATGTACCGACTATGGGAAAGCAGAGAAGTTCATTTCTGTTGTGCCTGTGGATAGGCTGCACGGGGACTGTGATGACCAGCAAGAGCTTTCAGGGCTGGCCCCTTCCTTGAGGGAGAAAGAGCCGCACGTTTCCTTTTTCGGAAAGAGGCTCTGCCGAGAACGAGCACCGTGAGATGCTGAGTCTCTGGGAAAGCAAAGATGCCCAGTGCTGTTGTGCCTGTGGATAGGGTGCACGGGGACTGTGAAGACCAGCAAGAGCTTTCAGGGCTGGCCCCTTCCTTGTGGGAGAAAGAGCCGCACGTTTGATTTTTCGGAAAGAGGCTCTGCCGAGAACAAGCACCGTGAGATGCTGAGTCTCTGGGAAAGCAAAGATGCCCAGTGCTGTTGTGCCTGTGGATACGCTGCACGGGGACTGTGAAGACCAGCAAGAGGTTTCAGGGCTGGCTCCTTCTTTGTGGGAGAAAGTCCCGGAAGTTTGCTTTTTGGAAAAAGGCTCTGCCGAGAACGAGTGCCGTGAGATGTACCGACTATGGGAAAGCAGAGAAGTCCAGTTCTGTTGTGCCTGTGGATAGGGTGCACGGGAATGGTGAAGACCAGCAAGATCTTTCAGGGCTGGCCCCTTCCTTATGGGAGAAAGAGCCGGACGTTTGATTTTTCAGAAAGAGGCTCTGCCGAGAACAAGCACCGTGAGATGCTGAGTCTCTGGGAAAGCACAGATGCCCAGTTCTGTTGTGCCTGTGGATAGGGTGCACGGGAATCGTGAAGACCAGCAAGAGCTTTCAGGGCTGGCCCCTTCCTTGTGGGAGAAAGAGCCGGACGTTTGCTTTTTGGAAAAAGGCTCTGCCGAGAACGAGCGCCGTGAGATGTACCGACTATGGGAAAGCAGAGAAGTCCAGTTCTGTTGTGCCTGTGGATAGGGTGCACGGGGACGGTGAAGACCATCAAGAGCTTTCAGGGGTCGCCCCTTCGTTATGGAAGAAGGAGCCGGACGTTTGCCTTTTCTGAAAAAGGCTCTGCCGAGAACGAGCGCCGTGAGATGTACCGACTGTGAGAAAGCAGAGAAGCCCAGTGCTGTTGTGCCTGTGGATAGGCTGCACGGGGACTGTGAAGACCAGCAAGAGCTTTCAGGGCTGGCCCCTTCCTTATGGGAGAAAGAGCCGGACGTTTGATTTTTCAGAAAGAGGCTCTGCCGAGAACAAGCACCGTGAGATGCTGAGTCTCTGGGAAAGCAAAGATGCCCAGTGCTGTTGTGCCTGTGGATAGGGTGCACGGGGACGGTGTAGAGCAGCAAGAGGTTTCAGGGCTGGCCCCTTCCTTGTGGAAGAAGGAGCCGGACGTTTCCCTTTTTGGAAAGAGTCTCTGCCGAGAACCAGCGCCGTGAGATGCTGAGTCTCTGGGAAAACAAAGATGCCCAGTGCTGTTGTGCCTGTGGATAGGGTGCACGGGGACTGTGAAGACCAGCAAGAGCTTTCAGGGCTGGCCCCTTCCTTGTGGGAGAAAGAGCCGCACGTATTGCTTTTTCGGAAAGAGGCTCTGCCGAGAACGAGCACCGTGAGATGCTGAGTCTCTGGGAAAGCACAGATGCCCAGTGCTGTTGTGCCTGTGGATAGGCTGCACGGGGACGGTGAAGACCAGCAAGAGCTTTCAGGGCTGGCCCCTTCCTTGTGGGAGAAAGAGCCGGACGTTTGATTTTTCGGAAATAGGCTCTGCCGAGAACGAGCACCGTGAGATGCTGAGTCTCTGGGAAAGCACAGATGCCCAGTGCTGTTGTGCCTGTGGATAGGGTGCACGGGGACGGTGTAGAGCAGCAAGAGGTTTCAGGGCTGGCCCCTTCCTTGTGGGAGAAAGAGCCGGACGTTTCCCTTTTTGGAAAGAGTCTCTGTCGAGAACCAGCGCCGTGAGGTGTACCGACTATGGGAAAGCAGAGAAGTCCAGTTCGGTTGTGCCTGTGGATAGGGTGCACGGGAACGGTGAAGACCAGCAAGAGCTTTCAGGGCTTACCCCTTCCTTATGGAAGAAGGAGCTGCACGTTTGCCTTTTCAGAAAAAGGCTGTGCCGAGAACGAGCGCCGTGAGATGTACCGACTGTGAGAAAGCAGAGAAGCCCAGTGCTGTTGTGCCTGTGCATAGGCTGCACGGGGACTGTGAAGACCAGCAAGAGCTTTCAGGGCTGGCCCCTTCCTTGTGGGAGAAAGAGCCGCACGTTTGCTTTTTCGGAAAGAGGCTCTGCCGAGAACGAGCACCGTGAGATGCTGAGTCTCTGGGAAAGCACAGATGCCCAGTGCTGTTGTGCCTGTGGATAGGCTGCACGGGGACGGTGAAGACCAGCAAGAGCTTTCAGGGCTGGCTCCTTCCTTCTGGGAGAAAGAGGCGGACGTTTGCTTTTTGGAAAAAGGCTCTGCCGAGAACGAGCGCCGTGACATGTACCGACTATGGGAAAGCAGAGAAGTTCAGTTCTGTTGTGCCTGTGGATAGGCTGCACGGGGACTGTGAAGACCAGCAAGAGCTTTCAGGGCTGGCCCCTTCCTTGTGGGAGAAAGAGCCGCACGTTTCCTTTTTCGGAAAGAGGCTCTGCCGAGAACAAGCACCGTGAGATGCTGAGTCTCTGGGAAAGCACAGATGCCCAGTGCTGTTGTGCCTGTGGATAGGCTGCACGGGGACGGTGAAGACCAGCAAGAGGTTTCAGGGCTGGCTCCTTCCTTGTGGGAAAAAGTGCCGGACGTTTCCCTTTTTGGAAAAAGGCTCTGCCGAGAACGAGCGCCGTGAGATGTACCGACTATGGGAAAGCAGAGAAGTCCAGTTGTGTTGTGCCTGTGGATAGGGTGCACGGGAACGGTGAAGACCAGCAAGAGGTTTCAGGGCTGGCCCCTTCCTTGTGGGAGAAAGAGCCGGACGTTTGATTTTTCAAAAAGAGGCTCTGCCGAGAACAAGCACCGTGAGATGCTGAGTCTCTGGGAAAGCACAGATGCCCAGTGCTGTTGTGCCTGTGGATACGCTGCACGGGGACGGTGAAGACCAGCAAGAGGTTTCAGGGCTGGCTCCTTCCTTCTGGGAGAAATTGCCGGACGTTTGCTTTTTGGAAAAAGGCTCTGCCGAGAACGAGCGCCGTGAGATGTACCGACTATGGGAAAGCAGAGAAGTCCAGTTCTGTTGTGCCTGTGGATAGGGTGCACGGGAATCGTGAAGACCAGCAAGAGCTTTCAGGGCTGGCCCCATCCTTATGGGAGAAAGAGCCGGACGTTTGATTTTTCAGAAAGAGGCTCTGCCGAGAACAAGCACCGTGAGATGCTGAGTCTCTGGGAAAGCAAAGATGCCCAGTGCTGTTGTGCCTGTGGATACGCTGCACGGGGACTGTGAAGACCAGCAAGAGGTTTCAGGGCTGGCTCCTTCTTTGTGGGAGAAAGTCCCGGAAGTTTGCTTTTTGGAAAAAGGCTCTGCCGAGAACGAGTGCCGTGAGATGTACCGACTATGGGAAAGCAGAGAAGTCCAGTTCTGTTGTGCCTGTGGATAGGGTGCACGGGAATGGTGAAGACCAGCAAGATCTTTCAGGGCTGGCCCCTTCCTTATGGGAGAAAGAGCCGGACGTTTGATTTTTCAGAAAGAGGCTCTGCCGAGAACAAGCACCGTGAGATGCTGAGTCTCTGGGAAAGCACAGATGCCCAGTTCTGTTGTGCCTGTGGATAGGGTGCACGGGAATCGTGAAGACCAGCAAGAGCTTTCAGGGCTGGCCCCTTCCTTGTGGGAGAAAGAGCCGGACGTTTGCTTTTTGGAAAAAGGCTCTGCCGAGAACGAGCGCCGTGAGATGTACCGACTATGGGAAAGCAGAGAAGTCCAGTTCTGTTGTGCCTGTGGATAGGGTGCACGGGGACGGTGAAGACCATCAAGAGCTTTCAGGGGTCGCCCCTTCGTTATGGAAGAAGGAGCCGGACGTTTGCCTTTTCTGAAAAAGGCTCTGCCGAGAACGAGCGCCGTGAGATGTACCGACTGTGAGAAAGCAGAGAAGCCCAGTGCTGTTGTGCCTGTGGATAGGCTGCACGGGGACTGTGAAGACCAGCAAGAGCTTTCAGGGCTGGCCCCTTCCTTATGGGAGAAAGAGCCGGACGTTTGATTTTTCAGAAAGAGGCTCTGCCGAGAACAAGCACCGTGAGATGCTGAGTCTCTGGGAAAGCAAAGATGCCCAGTGCTGTTGTGCCTGTGGATAGGGTGCACGGGGACGGTGTAGAGCAGCAAGAGGTTTCAGGGCTGGCCCCTTCCTTGTGGAAGAAGGAGCCGGACGTTTCCCTTTTTGGAAAGAGTCTCTGCCGAGAACCAGCGCCGTGAGATGCTGAGTCTCTGGGAAAACAAAGATGCCCAGTGCTGTTGTGCCTGTGGATAGGGTGCACGGGGACTGTGAAGACCAGCAAGAGCTTTCAGGGCTGGCCCCTTCCTTGTGGGAGAAAGAGCCGCACGTATTGCTTTTTCGGAAAGAGGCTCTGCCGAGAACGAGCACCGTGAGATGCTGAGTCTCTGGGAAAGCACAGATGCCCAGTGCTGTTGTGCCTGTGGATAGGCTGCACGGGGACGGTGAAGACCAGCAAGAGCTTTCAGGGCTGGCCCCTTCCTTGTGGGAGAAAGAGCCGGACGTTTGATTTTTCGGAAATAGGCTCTGCCGAGAACGAGCACCGTGAGATGCTGAGTCTCTGGGAAAGCACAGATGCCCAGTGCTGTTGTGCCTGTGGATAGGGTGCACGGGGACGGTGTAGAGCAGCAAGAGGTTTCAGGGCTGGCCCCTTCCTTGTGGGAGAAAGAGCCGGACGTTTCCCTTTTTGGAAAGAGTCTCTGTCGAGAACCAGCGCCGTGAGGTGTACCGACTATGGGAAAGCAGAGAAGTCCAGTTCGGTTGTGCCTGTGGATAGGGTGCACGGGAACGGTGAAGACCAGCAAGAGCTTTCAGGGCTTACCCCTTCCTTATGGAAGAAGGAGCTGCACGTTTGCCTTTTCAGAAAAAGGCTGTGCCGAGAACGAGCGCCGTGAGATGTACCGACTGTGAGAAAGCAGAGAAGCCCAGTGCTGTTGTGCCTGTGCATAGGCTGCACGGGGACTGTGAAGACCAGCAAGAGCTTTCAGGGCTGGCCCCTTCCTTGTGGGAGAAAGAGCCGCACGTTTGCTTTTTCGGAAAGAGGCTCTGCCGAGAACGAGCACCGTGAGATGCTGAGTCTCTGGGAAAGCACAGATGCCCAGTGCTGTTGTGCCTGTGGATAGGCTGCACGGGGACGGTGAAGACCAGCAAGAGCTTTCAGGGCTGGCTCCTTCCTTCTGGGAGAAAGAGGCGGACGTTTGCTTTTTGGAAAAAGGCTCTGCCGAGAACGAGCGCCGTGACATGTACCGACTATGGGAAAGCAGAGAAGTTCAGTTCTGTTGTGCCTGTGGATAGGGTGCACGGGGACTGTGAAGACCAGCAAGAGCTTTCAGGGCTGGCCCCTTCCTTGTGGGAGAAAGAGCCGCACGTTTCCTTTTTCGGAAAGAGGCTCTGCCGAGAACAAGCACCGTGAGATGCTGAGTCTCTGGGAAAGCACAGATGCCCAGTGCTGTTGTGCCTGTGGATAGGCTGCACGGGGACGGTGAAGACCAGCAAGAGGTTTCAGGGCTGGCTCCTTCCTTGTGGGAGAAAGTGCCGGACGTTTCCCTTTTTGGAAAAAGGCTCTGCCGAGAACGAGCGCCGTGAGATGTACCGACTATGGGAAAGCAGAGAAGTCCAGTTGTGTTGTGCCTGTGGATAGGGTGCACGGGAACGGTGAAGACCAGCAAGAGGTTTCAGGGCTGGCCCCTTCCTTGTGGGAGAAAGAGCCGGACGTTTGATTTTTCAAAAAGAGGCTCTGCCGAGAACAAGCACCGTGAGATGCTGAGTCTCTGGGAAAGCACAGATGCCCAGTGCTGTTGTGCCTGTGGATACGCTGCACGGGGACGGTGAAGACCAGCAAGAGGTTTCAGGGCTGGCTCCTTCCTTCTGGGAGAAATTGCCGGACGTTTGCTTTTTGGAAAAAGGCTCTGCCGAGAACGAGCGCCGTGAGATGTACCGACTATGGGAAAGCAGAGAAGTCCAGTTCTGTTGTGCCTGTGGATAGGGTGCACGGGAATCGTGAAGACCAGCAAGAGCTTTCAGGGCTGGCCCCATCCTTATGGGAGAAAGAGCCGGACGTTTGATTTTTCAGAAAGAGGCTCTGCCGAGAACAAGCACCGTGAGATGCTGAGTCTCTGGGAAAGCACAGATGCCCAGTGCTGTTGTGCCTGTGGATAGGCTGCACGGGGACGGTGAAGACCAGCAAGAGCTTTCAGGGCTGGCCCCTTCCTTGTGGGAGAAAGAGCCGGACGTTTGATTTTTCGGAAATAGGCTCTGCCGAGAACGAGCACCGTGAGATGCTGAGTCTCTGGGAAAGCACAGATGCCCAGTGCTGTTGTGCCTGTGGATAGGGTGCACGGGGACGGTGTAGAGCAGCAAGAGCTTTCAGGGCTGGCCCCTTCCTTGTGGGAGAAAGAGCCGGACGTTTCCCTTTTTGGAAAGAGTCTCTGTCGAGAACCAGCGCCGTGAGGTGTACCGACTATGGGAAAGCAGAGAAGTCCAGTTCGGTTGTGCCTGTGGATAGGGTGCACGGGAACGGTGAAGACCAGCAAGAGCTTTCAGGGCTTACCCCTTCCTTATGGAAGAAGGAGCTGCACGTTTGCCTTTTCAGAAAAAGGCTGTGCCGAGAACGAGCGCCGTGAGATGTACCGACTGTGAGAAAGCAGAGAAGCCCAGTGCTGTTGTGCCTGTGCATAGGCTGCACGGGGACTGTGAAGACCAGCAAGAGCTTTCAGGGCTGGCCCCTTCCTTGTGGGAGAAAGAGCCGCACGTTTCCTTTTTCGGAAAGAGGCTCTGCCGAGAACGAGCACCGTGAGTTGCTGAGTCTCTGGGAAAGCAAAGATGCCCAGTGCTGTTGTGCCTGTGGATAGGGTGCACGGGGACTGTGAAGACCAGCAAGAGCTTTCAGGGCTGGCCCCTTCCTTGTGGGAGAAAGAGCCGGACGTTTGCTTTTTGGAAAAAGGCTCTGCCGAGAACGAGCGCCGTGAGATGTACCGACTATGGGAAAGCAGAGAAGTCCAGTTCTGTTGTGCCTGTGGATAGGGTGCACGGGAATGGTGAAGACCAGCAAGAGCTTTCAGGGCTGGCCCCTTCCTTATGGGAGAAAGAGCCAGACGTTTGATTTTTCAGAAAGAGGCTCTGCCGAGAACAAGCACCGTGAGATGCTGAGTCTCTGGGAAAGCAAAGATGCCCAGTGCTGTTGTGCCTGTGGATAGGGTGCACGGGGACTGTGAAGACCAGCAAGAGCTTTCAGGGCTGGCCCCTTCCTTGTGGGAGAAAGAGCCGCACGTATTGCTTTTTCGCAAATAGGCTCTGCCGAGAACAAGCACCGTGACATGTACCGACTATGGGAAAGCAGAGAAGTTCATTTTTGTTGTGCCTGTGGATAGGCTGCACGGGGACTGTGAAGACCAGCAAGATCTTTCAGGGCTGGCCCCTTCCTTGTGGGAGAAAGAGCCGCACGTTTGCTTTTTCGGAAAGAGGCTCTGCCGAGAACGAGCACCGTGAGATGCTGAGTCTCTGGGAAAGCACAGATGCCCAGTGCTGTTGTGCCTGTGGATAGGCTGCACGGGGACGGTGAAGACCAGCAAGAGCTTTCAGGGCTGGCTCCTTCCTTCTGGGAGAAAGAGGCGGACGTTTGCTTTTTGGAAAAAGGCTCTGCCGAGAACGAGCGCCGTGACATGTACCGACTATGGGAAAGCAGAGAAGTTCAGTTCTGTTGTGCCTGTGGATAGGCTGCACGGGGACTGTGAAGACCAGCAAGAGCTTTCAGGGCTGGCCCCTTCCTTGTGGGAGAAAGAGCCGCACGTTTCCTTTTTCGGAAAGAGGCTCTGCCGAGAACAAGCACCGTGAGATGCTGAGTCTCTGGGAAAGCACAGATGCCCAGTGCTGTTGTGCCTGTGGATAGGCTGCACGGGGACGGTGAAGACCAGCAAGAGGTTTCAGGGCTGGCTCCTTCCTTGTGGGAGAAAGTGCCGGACGTTTCCCTTTTTGGAAAAAGGCTCTGCCGAGAACGAGCGCCGTGAGATGTACCGACTATGGGAAAGCAGAGAAGTCCAGTTGTGTTGTGCCTGTGGATAGGGTGCACGGGAACGGTGAAGACCAGCAAGAGGTTTCAGGGCTGGCCCCTTCCTTGTGGGAGAAAGAGCCGGACGTTTGATTTTTCAAAAAGAGGCTCTGCCGAGAACAAGCACCGTGAGATGCTGAGTCTCTGGGAAAGCACAGATGCCCAGTGCTGTTGTGCCTGTGGATACGCTGCACGGGGACGGTGAAGACCAGCAAGAGGTTTCAGGGCTGGCTCCTTCCTTGTGGGAGAAATTGCCGGACGTTTGCTTTTTGGAAAAAGGCTCTGCCGAGAACGAGCGCCGTGAGATGTACCGACTATGGGAAAGCAGAGAAGTCCAGTTCTGTTGTGCCTGTGGATAGGGTGCACGGGAATCGTGAAGACCAGCAAGAGCTTTCAGGGCTGGCCCCATCCTTATGGGAGAAAGAGCCGGACGTTTGATTTTTCAGAAAGAGGCTCTGCCGAGAACAAGCACCGTGAGATGCTGAGTCTCTGGGAAAGCACAGATGCCCAGTGCTGTTGTGCCTGTGGATAGGCTGCACGGGGACTGTGAAGACCAGCAAGAGCTTTCAGGGCTGGCCCCTTCCTTGTGGGAGAAAGAGCCGCACGTTTGCTTTTTCGGAAATAGGCTCTGCCGAGAACGAGCACCGTGAGATGCTGAGTCTCTGGGAAAGCACAGATGCCCAGTGCTGTTGTGCCTGTGGATATGGTGCACGGGGACTGTGAAGACCAGCAAGAGCTTTCAGGGCTGGCCCCTTCCTTGTGGGAGAAAGAGCCGCACGTTTGATTTTTCGGAAAGAGACTCTGCCGAGAACAAGCACCGTGAGATGCTGAGTCTCTGGGAAAGCACAGATGCCCAGTGCTGTTGTGCCTGTGGATACGCTGCACGGGGACGGTGAAGACCAGCAAGAGGTTTCAGGGCTGGCCCCTTCCTTGTGGGAGAAAGTCCCGGACGTTTGCTTTTTGGAAAAAGGCTCTGCCGAGAACGAGCGCCGTGAGATGTACCGACTATGGGAAAGCAGAGAAGTCCAGTTCTGTTGTGCCTGTGGATAGGGTGCACGGGAATGGTGAAGACCAGCAAGAGCTTTCAGGGCTGGCCCCTTCCTTATGGGAGAAAGAGCTGGACGTTTGATTTTTCAGAAAGAGGCTCTGCCGAGAACAAGCACCGTGAGATGCTGAGTCTCTGGGAAAGCACAGATGCCCAGTGCTGTTGTGCCTGTGGATAGGCTGCACGGGGATGGTGAAGACCAGCAAGAGCTTTCAGGGCTTACCCCTTCCTTGTGGGAGGAAGAGCCGCACGTATTGCTTTTTGGAAATAGGCTCTGCCGAGAACGAGCACCGTGAGATGCTGAGTCTCTGGGAAAGCACAGATGCCCAGTGCCGTTGTGCCTGTGGATAGGCTGCACGGGGACTGTGAAGACCAGCAAGAGCTTTCAGGGCTGGCCACTTCATTTTGGGAGAAAGAGCCGGACGTTTGCTTTTTGGAAAAAGGCTCTGCCGAGAACGAGCACCGTGAGATGTACCGACTATGGGAAAGCCGAGAAGTCCAGTTCTGTTGTGCCTGTTGATAGGGTGCACGGGAACGGTGAAGACCAGCAAGAGCTTTCAGGGCTTACCCCTTCCTTATGGAAGAAGGAGCCGGACGTTTGCCTTTTCAGAAAAAGGCTCTGCCGAGAACGAGCGCCGTGAGATGTACCGACTGTGAGAAAGCAGAGAAGCCCAGTGCTGTTGGGCCTGTGCATAGGCTGCACGGGGACTGTGAAGACCAGCAAGAGCTTTCAGGGCTGGCCCCTTCCTTGTGGGAGAAAGAGCCGCACGTTTCCTTTTTCGGAAAGAGGCTCTGCCGAGAACGAGCACCGTGAGATGCTGAGTCTCTGGGAAAGCAAAGATGCCCAGTGCTGTTGTGCCTGTGGATAGGGTGCACGGGGACTGTGAAGACCAGCAAGAGCTTTCAGGGCTGGCCCCTTCCTTGTGGGAGAAAGAGCCGGACGTTTGCTTTTTGGAAAAAGGCTCTGCCGAGAACCAGCGCCGTGAGATGTACCGACTATGGGAAAGCAGAGAACTCCAGTTCTGTTGTGCCTGTGGATAGGGTGCACGGGGACGGTGAAGACCATCAAGAGCTTTCAGGGGTCGCCCCTTCGTTATGGAAGAAGGAGCCGGACGTTTGCCTTTTCAGAAAAAGGCTCTGCCGAGAACGAGCGCCGTGAGATGTACCGACTGTGAGAAAGCAGAGAAGCCCAGTGCTGTTGTGCCTGTGGATAGGGTGCACGGGGACTGTGAAGACCAGCAAGAGCTTTCAGGGCTGGCCCCTTCCTTATGGGAGAAAGAGCCGCACGTTTGATTTTTCAGAAAGAGGCTCTGCCGAGAACAAGCACCATGAGATGCTGAGTCTCTGGGAAAGCACAGATGCCCAGTGCTGTTGTGCCTGTGGATAGGGTGCACGGGGACGGTGTAGAGCAGCAAGAGGTTTCAGGGCTGGCCCCTTCCTTGTGGAAGAAGGAGCCGGACGTTTCCCTTTTTGGAAAGAGTCTCTGCCGAGAACCAGCGCCGTGAGATGCTGAGTCTCTGGGAAAGCACAGATGCCCAGTGCTGTTGTGCCTGTGGATAGGGTGCACGGGGACTGTGAAGACCAGCAAGAGCTTTCAGGGCTGGCCCCTTCCTTGTGGGAGAAAGAGCCGCACGTATTGCTTTTTCGGAAAGAGGCTCTGCCGAGAACGAGCACCGTGAGATGCTGAGTCTCTGGGAAAGCACAGATGCCCAGTGCTGTTGTGCCTGTGGATAGGCTGCACGGGGACTGTGAAGACCAGCAAGAGCTTTCAGGGCTGGCCCCTTCCTTGTGGGAGAAAGAGCCGCACGTTTGATTTTTCGGAAAGAGGCTCTGCCGAGAACGAGCACCGTGAGATGCTGAGTCTCTGGGAAAGCACAGATGCCCAGTGCTGTTGTGCCTGTGGATAGGGTGCACGGGGACGGTGTAGAGCAGCAAGAGGTTTCAGGGCTGGCCCCTTCCTTGTGGGAGAAAGAGCCGGACGTTTCCCTTTTTGGAAAGAGTCTCTGTCGAGAACCAGCGCCGTGAGGTGTACCGACTATGGGAAAGCAGAGAAGTCCAGTTCGGTTGTGCCTGTGGATAGGGTGCACGGGAACGGTGAAGACCAGCAAGAGCTTTCAGGGCTTACCCCTTCCTTATGGAAGAAGGAGCTGCACGTTTGCCTTTTCAGAAAAAGGCTGTGCCGAGAACGAGCGCCGTGAGATGTACCGACTGTGAGAAAGCAGAGAAGCCCAGTGGTGTTGTGCCTGTGCATAGGCTGCACGGGGACTGTGAAGACCAGCAAGAGCTTTCAGGGCTGGCCCCTTCCTTGTGGGAGAAAGAGCCGCACGTTTCCTTTTTCGGAAAGAGGCTCTGCCGAGAACGAGCACCGTGAGTTGCTGAGTCTCTGGGAAAGCAAAGATGCCCAGTGCTGTTGTGCCTGTGGATAGGGTGCACGGGGACTGTGAAGACCAGCAAGAGGTTTCAGGGCTGGCCCCTTCCTTGTGGGAGAAAGAGCCGGACGTTTGCTTTTTGGAAAAAGTCTCTGCCGAGAACGAGCGCCGTGAGATGTACCGACTATGGGAAAGCAGAGAAGTCCAGTTCTGTTGTGCCTGTGGATAGGGTGCACGGGAATGGTGAAGACCAGCAAGAGCTTTCAGGGCTGGCCCCTTCCTTATGGGAGAAAGAGCCAGACGTTTGATTTTTCAGAAAGAGGCTCTGCCGAGAACAAACACCGTGAGATGCTGAGTCTCTGGGAAAGCAAAGATGCCCAGTGCTGTTGTGCCTGTGGATAGGCTGCACGGGGACTGTGAAGACCAGCAAGAGCTTTCAGGGCTGGCCCCTTCCTTGTGGGAGAAAGAGCCGCACGTATTGCTTTTTCGCAAATAGGCTCTGCCGAGAACAAGCACCGTGACATGTACCGACTATGGGAAAGCAGAGAAGTTCATTTTTGTTGTGCCTGTGGATAGGCTGCACGGGGACTGTGAAGACCAGCAAGATCTTTCAGGGCTGGCCCCTTCCTTGTGGGAGAAAGAGCCGCACGTTTGCTTTTTCGGAAAGAGGCTCTGCCGAGAACGAGCACCGTGAGATGCTGAGTCTCTGGGAAAGCAAAGATGCCCAGTGCTGTTGTGCCTGTGGATAGGGTGCACGGGGACTGTGAAGACCAGCAAGAGCTTTCAGGGCTGGCCCCTTCCTTGTGGGAGAAAGAGCCGCACGTATTGCTTTTTCGGAAAGAGGCTCTGACCAGAACAAGCACCGTGAGATGCTGAGTCTCTGGGAAAGCACAGATGCCCAGTGCTGTTGTGCCTGTGGATACGCTGCACGGGGACGGTGAAGACCAGCAAGAGGTTTCAGGGCTGGCTCCTTCCTTGTGGGAGAAAGTCCCGGACGTTTGCTTTTTGGAAAAAGGCTCTGCCGAGAACGAGTGCCGTGAGATGTACCGACTATGGGAAAGCAGAGAAGTCCAGTTCTGTTGTGCCTGTGGATAGGGTGCACGGGAATGGTGAAGACCAGCAAGAGGTTTCAGGGCTGGCCCCTTCCTTATGGAAGAAGGAGCCGGACGTTTGATTTTTCAGAAAGAGGCTCTGCCGAGAACAAGCACCGTGAGATGCTGAGTCTCTGGGAAAGCACAGATGCCCAGTGCTGTTGTGCCTGTGGATAGGCTGCACGGGGATGGTGAAGACCAGCAAGAGCTTTCAGGGCTTACCCCTTACTTGTGGGAGGAAGAGCCGCACGTATTGCTTTTTGGAAATAGGCTCTGCCGAGAACGAGCACCGTGAGATGCTGAGTCTCTAGGAAAGCACAGATGCCCAGTGCCGTTGTGCCTGTGGATAGGCTGCACGGGGACTGTGAAGACCAGCAAGAGCTTTCAGGGCTGGCCACTTCATTTTGGGAGAAAGAGCCGGACGTTTGCTTTTTGGAAAAAGGCTCTGCCGAGAACGAGCACCGTGAGATGTACCGACTATGGGAAAGCAGAGAAGTCCAGTTCTGTTGTGCCTGTTGATAGGGTGCACGGGAACGGTGAAGACCAGCAAGAGCTTTCAGGGCTTACCCCTTCCTTATGGAAGAAGGAGCCGGACGTTTGCCTTTTCAGAAAAAGGCTCTGCCGAGAACGAGCGCCGTGAGATGTACCGACTGTGAGAAAGCAGAGAAGCCCAGTGCTGTTGGGCCTGTGCATAGGCTGCACGGGGACTGTGAAGACCAGCAAGAGCTTTCAGGGCTGGCCCCTTCCTTGTGGGAGAAAGAGCCGCACGTTTCCTTTTTCGGAAAGAGGCTCTGCCGAGAACGAGCACCGTGAGATGCTGAGTCTCTGGGAAAGCAAAGATGCCCAGTGCTGTTGTGCCTGTGGATAGGGTGCACGGGGACTGTGAAGACCAGCAAGAGCTTTCAGGGCTGGCCCCTTCCTTGTGGGAGAAAGAGCCGGACGTTTGCTTTTTGGAAAAAGGCTCTGCCGAGAACGAGCGCCGTGAGATGTACCGACTATGGGAAAGCAGAGAACTCCAGTTCTGTTGTGCCTGTGGATAGGGTGCACGGGGACGGTGAAGACCATCAAGAGCTTTCAGGGGTCGCCCCTTCGTTATGGAAGAAGGAGCCGGACGTTTGCCTTTTCAGAAAAAGGCTCTGCCGAGAACGAGTGCCGTGAGATGTACCGACTATGGGAAAGCAGAGAAGTCCAGTTCTGTTGTGCCTGTGGATAGGGTGCACGGGAATGGTGAAGACCAGCAAGAGGTTTCAGGGCTGGCCCCTTCCTTATGGGAGAAAGAGCCGGACGTTTGATTTTTCAGAAAGAGGCTCTGCCGAGAACAAGCACCGTGAGATGCTGAGTCTCTGGGAAAGCACAGATGCCCAGTGCTGTTGTGCCTGTGGATAGGCTGCACGGGGATGGTGAAGACCAGCAAGAGCTTTCAGGGCTTACCCCTTCCTTGTGGGAGGAAGAGCCGCACGTATTGCTTTTTGGAAATAGGCTCTGCCGAGAACGAGCACCGTGAGATGCTGAGTCTCTAGGAAAGCACAGATGCCCAGTGCCGTTGTGCCTGTGGATAGGCTGCACGGGGACTGTGAAGACCAGCAAGAGCTTTCAGGGCTGGCCACTTCATTTTGGGAGAAAGAGCCGGACGTTTGCTTTTTGGAAAAAGGCTCTGCCGAGAAGGAGCACCGTGAGATGTACCGACTATGGGAAAGCAGAGAAGTCCAGTTCTGTTGTGCCTGTTGATAGGGTGCACGGGAACGGTGAAGACCAGCAAGAGCTTTCAGGGCTTACCCCTTCCTTATGGAAGAAGGAGCCGGACGTTTGCCTTTTCAGAAAAAGGCTCTGCCGAGAACGAGCGCCGTGAGATGTACCGACTGTGAGAAAGCAGAGAAGCCCAGTGCTGTTGGGCCTGTGCATAGGCTGCACGGGGACTGTGAAGACCAGCAAGAGCTTTCAGGGCTGGCCCCTTCCTTGTGGGAGAAAGAGCCGCACGTTTCCTTTTTCGGAAAGAGGCTCTGCCGAGAACGAGCACCGTGAGATGCTGAGTCTCTGGGAAAGCAAAGATGCCCAGTGCTGTTGTGCCTGTGGATAGGGTGCACGGGGACTGTGAAGACCAGCAAGAGCTTTCAGGGCTGGCCCCTTCCTTGTGGGAGAAAGAGCCGGACGTTTGCTTTTTGGAAAAAGGCTCTGCCGAGAACGAGCGCCGTGAGATGTACCGACTATGGGAAAGCAGAGAACTCCAGTTCTGTTGTGCCTGTGGATAGGGTGCACGGGGACGGTGAAGACCATCAAGAGCTTTCAGGGGTCGCCCCTTCGTTATGGAAGAAGGAGCCGGACGTTTGCCTTTTCAGAAAAAGGCTCTGCCGAGAACGAGCGCCGTGAGATGTACCGACTATGGGAAAGCAGAGAAGTCCAGTTCTGTTGTGCCTGTGGATAGGGTGCACGGGAATGGTGAAGACCAGCAAGAGCTTTCAGGGCTGGCCCCTTCCTTATGGGAGAAAGAGCCAGACGTTTGATTTTTCAGAAAGAGGCTCTGCCGAGAACAAACACCGTGAGATGCTGAGTCTCTGGGAAAGCAAAGATGCCCAGTGCTGTTGTGCCTGTGGATAGGCTGCACGGGGACTGTGAAGACCAGCAAGAGCTTTCAGGGCTGGCCCCTTCCTTGTGGGAGAAAGAGCCGCACGTATTGCTTTTTCGCAAATAGGCTCTGCCGAGAACAAGCACCGTGACATGTACCGACTATGGGAAAGCAGAGAAGTTCATTTTTGTTGTGCCTGTGGATAGGCTGCACGGGGACTGTGAAGACCAGCAAGATCTTTCAGGGCTGGCCCCTTCCTTGTGGGAGAAAGAGCCGCACGTTTGCTTTTTCGGAAAGAGGCTCTGCCGAGAACGAGCACCGTGAGATGCTGAGTCTCTGGGAAAGCAAAGATGCCCAGTGCTGTTGTGCCTGTGGATAGGGTGCACGGGGACTGTGAAGACCAGCAAGAGCTTTCAGGGCTGGCCCCTTCCTTGTGGGAGAAAGAGCCGCACGTATTGCTTTTTCGGAAAGAGGCTCTGCCGAGAACGAGCACCGTGAGATGCTGAGTCTCTGGGAAAGCACAGATGCCCAGTGCTGTTGTGCCTGTGGATAGGGTGCACGGGGACGGTGAAGACCAGCAAGAGGTTTCAGGGCTGGCTCCTTCCTTGTGGGAGAAAGTCCCGGACGTTTGCTTTTTGGAAAAAGGCTCTGCCGAGAACGAGTGCCGTGAGATGTACCGACTATGGGAAAGCAGAGAAGTCCAGTTCTGTTGTGCCTGTGGATAGGGTGCACGGGAATGGTGAAGACCAGCAAGAGGTTTCAGGGCTGGCCCCTTCCTTATGGGAGAAAGAGCCGGACGTTTGATTTTTCAGAAAGAGGCTCTGCCGAGAACAAGCACCGTGAGATGCTGAGTCTCTGGGAAAGCACAGATGCCCAGTGCTGTTGTGCCTGTGGATAGGCTGCACGGGGATGGTGAAGACCAGCAAGAGCTTTCAGGGCTTACCCCTTCCTTGTGGGAGGAAGAGCCGCACGTATTGCTTTTTGGAAATAGGCTCTGCCGAGAACGAGCACCGTGAGATGCTGAGTCTCTAGGAAAGCACAGATGCCCAGTGCCGTTGTGCCTGTGGATAGGCTGCACGGGGACTGTGAAGACCAGCAAGAGCTTTCAGGGCTGGCCACTTCATTTTGGGAGAAAGAGCCGGACGTTTGCTTTTTTGAAAAAGGCTCTGCCGAGAACGAGCACCGTGAGATGTACCGACTATGGGAAAGCAGAGAAGTCCAGTTCTGTTGTGCCTGTTGATAGGGTGCACGGGAACGGTGAAGACCAGCAAGAGCTTTCAGGGCTTACCCCTTCCTTATGGAAGAAGGAGCCGGACGTTTGCCTTTTCAGAAAAAGGCTCTGCCGAGAACGAGCGCCGTGAGATGTACCGACTGTGAGAAAGCAGAGAAGCCCAGTGCTGTTGGGCCTGTGCATAGGCTGCACGGGGACTGTGAAGACCAGCAAGAGCTTTCAGGGCTGGCCCCTTCCTTGTGGGAGAAAGAGCCGCACGTTTCCTTTTTCGGAAAGAGGCTCTGCCGAGAACGAGCACCGTGAGATGCTGAGTCTCTGGGAAAGCAAAGATGCCCAGTGCTGTTGTGCCTGTGGATAGGGTGCACGGGGACTGTGAAGACCAGCAAGAGCTTTCAGGGCTGGCCCCTTCCTTGTGGGAGAAAGTGCCGCACGTTTGATTTTTCGGAAAGAGGCTCTGCCGAGAACAAGCACCGTGACATGTACCGACTATGGGAAAGCAGACAAGTTCATTTCTGTTGTGCCTGTGGATAGGGTGCACGGGGACTGTGAAGACCAGCAAGAGCTTTCAGGGCTGGCCCCTTCCTTGTGGGAGAAAGAGCCGCAAGTTTCCTTTTTGGAAAAAGGCTCTGCCGAGAACGAGCACCGTGAGATGTACCGACTATGGGAAAGCAGAGAACTCCAGTTCTGTTGTGCCTGTGGATAGGGTGCACGGGGACGGTGAAGACCATCAAGAGCTTTCAGGGGTCGCCCCTTCGTTATGGAAGAAGGAGCCGGACGTTTGCCTTTTCAGAAAAAGGCTCTGCCGAGAACGAGCGCCGTGAGATGTACCGACTGTGAGAAAGCAGAGAAGCCCAGTGCTGTTGTGCCTGTGGATAGGGTGCACGGGGACTGTGAAGACCAGCAAGAGCTTTCAGGGCTGGCCCCTTCCTTATGGGAGAAAGAGCCGCACGTTTGATTTTTCAGAAAGAGGCTCTGCCGAGAACAAGCACCGTGAGATGCTGAGTCTCTGGGAAAGCACAGATGCCCAGTGCTGTTGTGCCTGTGGATAGGGTGCACGGGGACGGTGTAGAGCAGCAAGAGGTTTCAGGGCTGGCCCCTTCCTTGTGGAAGAAGGTGCCGGACGTTTCCCTTTTTGGAAAGAGTCTCTGCCGAGAACCTGCGCCGTGAGATGCTGAGTCTCTGGGAAAGCACAGATGCCCAGTGCTGTTGTGCCTGTGGATAGGGTGCACGGGGACTGTGAAGACCAGCAAGAGCTTTCAGGGCTGGCCCCTTCCTTGTGGGAGAAAGAGCCGGACGTTTGATTTTTCGGAAATAGGCTCTGCCGAGAACGAGCACCGTGAGATGCTGAGTCTCTGGGAAAGCACAGATGCCCAGTGCTGTTGTGCCTGTGGATAGGGTGCACGGGGACGGTGTAGAGCAGCAAGAGGTTTCAGGGCTGGCCCCTTCCTTGTGGGAGAAAGAGCCGGACGTTTCCCTTTTTGGAAAGAGTCTCTGTCGAGAACCAGCGCCGTGAGGTGTACCGACTATGGGAAAGCAGAGAAGTCCAGTTCGGTTGTGCCTGTGGATAGGGTGCACGGGAACGGTGAAGACCAGCAAGAGCTTTCAGGGCTTACCCCTTCCTTATGGAAGAAGGAGCTGCACGTTTGCCTTTTCAGAAAAAGGCTGTGCCGAGAACGAGCGCCGTGAGATGTACCGACTGTGAGAAAGCAGAGAAGCCCAGTGCTGTTGTGCCTGTGCATAGGCTGCACGGGGACTGTGAAGACCAGCAAGAGCTTTCAGGGCTGGCCCCTTCCTTGTGGGAGAAAGAGCCGCACGTTTCCTTTTTCGGAAAGAGGCTCTGCCGAGAACGAGCACCGTGAGTTGCTGAGTCTCTGGGAAAGCAAAGATGCCCAGTGCTGTTGTGCCTGTGGATAGGGTGCACGGGGACTGTGAAGACCAGCAAGAGCTTTCAGGGCTGGCCCCTTCCTTGTGGGAGAAAGAGCCGGACGTTTGCTTTTTGGAAAAAGGCTCTGCCGAGAACGAGCGCCGTGAGATGTACCGACTATGGGAAAGCAGAGAAGTCCAGTTCTGTTGTGCCTGTGGATAGGGTGCACGGGAATGGTGAAGACCAGCAAGAGCTTTCAGGGCTGGCCCCTTCCTTATGGGAGAAAGAGCCAGACGTTTGATTTTTCAGAAAGAGGCTCTGCCGAGAACAAGCACCGTGAGATGCTGAGTCTCTGGGAAAGCAAAGATGCCCAGTGCTGTTGTGCCTGTGGATAGGGTGCACGGGGACTGTAAAGACCAGCAAGAGCTTTCAGGGCTGGCCCCTTCCTTGTGGGAGAAAGAGCCGCACGTATTGCTTTTTCGCAAATAGGCTCTGCCGAGAACAAGCACCGTGACATGTACCGACTATGGGAAAGCAGAGAAGTTCATTTTTGTTGTGCCTGTGGATAGGCTGCACGGGGACTGTGAAGACCAGCAAGATCTTTCAGGGCTGGCCCCTTCCTTGTGGGAGAAAGAGCCGCACGTTTGCTTTTTCGGAAAGAGGCTCTGCCGAGAACGAGCACCGTGAGATGCTGAGTCTCTGGGAAAGCAAAGATGCCCAGTGCTGTTGTGCCTGTGGATAGGGTGCACGGGGACTGTGAAGACCAGCAAGAGCTTTCAGGGCTGGCCCCTTCCTTGTGGGAGAAAGAGCCACACGTATTGCTTTTTCGGAAAGAGGCTCTGCCGAGAACGAGCACCGTGAGATGCTGAGTCTCTGGGAAAGCACAGATGCCCAGTGCTGTTGTGCCTGTGGATAGGCTGCACGGGGACTGTGAAGACCAGCAAGAGCTTTCAGGGCTGGCCCCTTCCTTGTGGGAGAAAGAGCCGGACGTTTGATTTTTCGGAAATAGGCTCTGCCGAGAACGAGCACCGTGAGATGCTGAGTCTCTGGGAAAGCACAGATGCCCAGTGCTGTTGTGCCTGTGGATAGGGTGCACGGGGACGGTGTAGAGCAGCAAGAGGTTTCAGGGCTGGCCCCTTCCTTGTGGGAGAAAGAGCCGGACGTTTCCCTTTTTGGAAAGAGTCTCTGTCGAGAACCAGCGCCGTGAGGTGTACCGACTATGGGAAAGCAGAGAAGTCCAGTTCGGTTGTGCCTGTGGATAGGGTGCACGGGAACGGTGAAGACCAGCAAGAGCTTTCAGGGCTTACCCCTTCCTTATGGAAGAAGGAGCTGAACGTTTGCCTTTTCAGAAAAAGGCTGTGCCGAGAACGAGCGCCGTGAGATGTACCGACTGTGAGAAAGCAGAGAAGCCCAGTGCTGTTGTGCCTGTGCATAGGCTGCACGGGGACTGTGAAGACCAGCAAGAGCTTTCAGGGCTGGCCCCTTCCTTGTGGGAGAAAGAGCCGGACGTTTGCTTTTTGGAAAAAGGCTCTGCCGAGAACGAGCGCCGTGAGATGTACCGACTATGGGAAAGCAGAGAAGTCCAGTTCTGTTGTGCCTGTGGATAGGGTGCACGGGAATGGTGAAGACCAGCAAGAGCTTTCAGGGCTGGCCCCTTCCTTATGGGAGAAAGAGCCAGACGTTTGATTTTTCAGAAAGAGGCTCTGCCGAGAACAAGCACCGTGAGATGCTGAGTCTCTGGGAAAGCAAAGATGCCCAGTGCTGTTGTGCCTGTGGATAGGGTGCACGGGGACTGTGAAGACCAGCAAGAGCTTTCAGGGCTGGCCCCTTCCTTGTGGGAGAAAGAGCCACACGTATTGCTTTTTCGCAAATAGGCTCTGCCGAGAACAAGCACCGTGACATGTACCGACTATGGGAAAGCAGAGAAGTTCATTTTTGTTGTGCCTGTGGATAGGCTGCACGGGGACTGTGAAGACCAGCAAGATCTTTCAGGGCTGGCCCCTTCCTTGTGGGAGAAAGAGCCGCACGTTTGCTTTTTCGGAAAGAGGCTCTGCCAAGAACGAGCACCGTGAGATGCTGAGTCTCTGGGAAAGCACAGATGCCCAGTGCTGTTGTGCCTGTGGATAGGCTGCACGGGGACGGTGAAGACCAGGAAGAGGTTTGAGGGCTGGCTCCTTCGTTCTGGGAGAAAGAGGCGGACGTTTGCTTTTTGGAAAAAGGCTCTGCCGAGAACGAGCGCCATGACATGTACCGACTATGGGAAAGCAGAGAAGTTCAGTTCTGTTGTGCCTGTGGATAGGCTGCACGGGGACTGTGAAGACCAGCAAGAGCTTTCAGGGCTGGCCCCTTCCTTGTGGGAGAAAGAGCCGCACGTTTGCTTTTTCGGAAAGAGGCTCTGCCGAGAACGAGCACCGTGAGATGCTGAGTCTCTGGGAAAGCAAAGATGCCCAGTGCTGTTGTGCCTGTGGATACGCTGCACAGGGACGGTGAAGACCAGCAAGAGGTTTCAGGGCTGGCTCCTTCCTTGTGGGAGAAATTGCCGGACGTTTGCTTTTTGGAAAAAGGCTCTGCCGAGAACGAGCGCCGTGAGATGTACCGACTATGGGAAAGCAGAGAAGTCCAGTTCTGTTGTGCCTGTGGATAGGGTGCACGGGAATCGTGAAGACCAGCAAGAGCTTTCAGGGCTGGCCCCATCCTTATGGGAGAAAGAGCCGGACGTTTGATTTTTCAGAAAGAGGCTCTGCCGAGAACAAGCACCGTGAGATGCTGAGTCTCTGGGAAAGCACAGATGCCCAGTGCTGTTGTGCCTGTGGATAGGGTGCACGGGGACTGTGAAGACCAGCAAGAGCTTTCAGGGCTGGCCCCTTCCTTGTGGGAGAAAGAGCCGCACGTTTGCTTTTTCGGAAAGAGGCTCTGCCGAGAACAACCACCGTGAGATGCTGAGTCTCTGGGAAAGCACAGATGCCCAGTGCTGTTGTGCCTGTGGATATGGTGCACGGGGACGGTGTAGAGCAGCAAGAGGTTTCAGGGCTGGCTCCTTCCTTGTGGGAGAAAGAGGCGGACGTTTGCTTTTGGAAAAAGGCTCTGCCGAGAACGAGCACCGTGAGATGTACCGTCTATGGGAAAGCAGAGAAGTCCAGTTCTGTTGTGCCTGTGGATAGGGTGCACGGGAACGGTGAAGACCAGCAAGAGCTTTCAGGGCTGGCCCCTTCCTTGTGGGAGAAAGAGCCGCACTTTTGATTTTTCGGAAAGAGGCTCTGCCGAGAACAAGCACCGTGACATGTACCGACTATGGGAAAGCAGAGAAGTTCATTTCTGTTGTGCCTGTGGATAGGCTGCACGGGGACTGTGAAGACCAGCAAGAGCTTTCAGGGCTGGCCCCTTCCTTGAGGGAGAAAGAGCCGCACGTTTGCTTTTTCGGAAAGAGGCTCTGCCGAGAACGAGCACCGTGAGATGCTGAGTCTCTGGGAAAGCAAAGATGCCCAGTGCTGTTGTGCCTGTGGATAGGCTGCACGGGGATGGTGAAGACCAGCAAGAGCTTTCAGGGCTTACCACTTCCTTGTGGGAGAAAGAGCCGCACGTATTGCTTTTTCGGAAATAGGCTCTGCCGAGAACGAGCACCGTGAGATGTACCGACTATGGGAAAGCAGAGAAGTCCAGTTGTGTTGTGCCTGTGGATAGGGTGCACGGGAACGGTGAAGACCAGCAAGAGGTTTCAGGGCTGGCCCCTTCCTTGTGGGAGAAAGAGCCGCACGTTTGATTTTTCAAAAAGAGGCTCTGCCGAGAACAAGCACCGTGAGATGCTGAGTCTCTGGGAAAGCACAGATGCCCAGTGCTGTTGTGCCTGTGGATACGCTGCACGGGGACGGTGAAGACCAGCAAGAGGTTTCAGGGCTGGCTCCTTCCTTGTGGGAGAAATTGCCGGACGTTTGCTTTTTGGAAAAAGGCTCTGCCGAGAACGAGCGCCGTGAGATGTACCGACTATGGGAAAGCAGAGAAGTCCAGTTCTGTTGTGCCTGTGGATAGGGTGCACGGGAATCGTGAAGACCAGCAAGAGCTTTCAGGGCTGGCCCCATCCTTATGGGAGAAAGAGCCGGACGTTTGATTTTTCAGAAAGAGGCTCTGCCGAGAACAAGCACCGTGAGATGCTGAGTCTCTGGGAAAGCACAGATGCCCAGTGCTGTTGTGCCTGTGGATAGGCTGCACGGGGACTGTGAAGACCAGCAAGAGCTTTCAGGGCTGGCCCCTTCCTTGTGGGAGAAAGAGCCGCACGTTTGCTTTTTCGGAAATAGGCTCTGCCGAGAACAAGCACCGTGAGATGCTGAGTCTCTGGGAAAGCACAGATGCCCAGTGCTGTTGTGCCTGTGGATATGGTGCACGGGGACGGTGTAGAGCAGCAAGAGGTTTCAGGGCTGGCTCCTTCCTTGTGGGAGAAAGAGGCGGACGTTTGCTTTTGGAAAAAGGCTCTGCCGAGAACGAGCACCGTGAGATGTACCGTCTATGGGAAAGCAGAGAAGTCCAGTTCTGTTGTGCCTGTGGATAGGGTGCACGGGAACGGTGAAGACCAGCAAGAGCTTTCAGGGCTGGCCCATTCCTTGAGGGAGAAAGAGCCGCACGTTTCCTTTTTCGGAAAGAGGCTCTGCCGACAACGAGCACCGTGAGATGCTGAGTCTCTGGGAAAGCAAAGATGCCCAGTGCTGTTGTGCCTGTGGATAGGGTGCACGGGGACTGTGAAAACCAGCAAGAGCTTTCAGGGCTGGCCCCTTCCTTGTGGGAGAAAGAGCCGCACGTTTGATTTTTCGGAAAGAGGCTCTGCCGAGAACAAGCACCGTGAGATGCTGAGTCTCTGGGAAAGCACAGATGCCCAGTGCTGTTGTGCCTGTGGATACGCTGCACGGGGACGGTGAAGACCAGCAAGAGGTTTCAGGGCTGGCTCCTTCCTTGTGGGAGAAAGTCCCGGACGTTTGCTTTTTGGAAAAAGGCTCTGCCGAGAACGAGTGCCGTGAGATGTACCGACTATGGGAAAGCAGAGAAGTCCAGTTCTGTTGTGCCTGTGGATAGGGTGCACGGGAATGGTGAAGACCAGCAAGAGCTTTCAGGGCTGGCCCCTTCCTTATGGGAGAAAGAGTCGGACGTTTGATTTTTCAGAAAGAGGCTCTGCCGAGAACAAGCACCGTGAGATGCTGAGTCTCTGGGAAAGCACAGATGCCCAGTGCTGTTGTGCCTGTGGATAGGCTGCACGGGGATGGTGAAGACCAGCAAGAGCTTTCAGGGCTTACCCCTTCCTTGTGGGAGGAAGAGCCGCACGTATTGCTTTTTGGAAATAGGCTCTGCCGAGAACGAGCACCGTGAGATGCTGAGTCTCTGGGAAAGCACAGATGCCCAGTGCCGTTGTGCCTGTGGATAGGCTGCACGGGGACTGTGAAGACCAGCAAGAGCTTTCAGGGCTGGCCACTTCATTTTGGGAGAAAGAGCCGGACGTTTGCTTTTTGGAAAAAGGCTCTGCTGAGAACGAGCACCGTGAGATGTACCGACTATGGGAAAGCCGAGAAGTCCAGTTCTGTTGTGCCTGTTGATAGGGTGCACGGGAACGGTGAAGACCAGCAAGAGCTTTCAGGGCTTACCCCTTCCTTATGGAAGAAGGAGCCGGACGTTTGCCTTTTCAGAAAAAGGCTCTGCCGAGAACGAGCGCCGTGAGATGTACCGACTGTGAGAAAGCAGAGAAGCCCAGTGCTGTTGGGCCTGTGCATAGGCTGCACGGGGACTGTGAAGACCAGCAAGAGCTTTCAGGGCTGGCCCCTTCCTTGTGGGAGAAAGTGCCGGACGTTTGCTTTTTGGAAAAAGGCTCTGCCGAGAACCAGCGCCGTGAGATGTACCGACTATGGGAAAGCAGAGAACTCCAGTTCTGTTGTGCCTGTGGATAGGGTGCACGGGGACGGTGAAGACCATCAAGAGCTTTCAGGGGTCGCCCCTTCGTTATGGAAGAAGGAGCCGGACGTTTGCCTTTTCAGAAAAAGGCTCTGCCGAGAACGAGCGCCGTGAGATGTACCGACTGTGAGAAAGCAGAGAAGCCCAGTGCTGTTGTGCCTGTGGATAGGCTGCATGGGGACTGTGAAGACCAGCAAGAGCTTTCAGGGCTGGCCCCTTCCTTATGGGAGAAAGAGCCGGACGTTTGATTTTTCAGAAAGAGGCTCTGCCGAGAACAAGCACCGTGAGATGCTGAGTCTCTGGGAAAGCACAGATGCCCAGTGCTGTTGTGCCTGTGGATAGGGTGCACGGGGACGGTGTAGAGCAGCAAGAGGTTTCAGGGCTGGCCCCTTCCTTGTGGAAGAAGGAGCCGGACGTTTCCCTTTTTGGAAAGAGTCTCTGCCGAGAACGAGCGCAGTGAGATGCTGAGTCTCTGGGAAAGCACAGATGCCCAGTGCTGTTGTGCCTGTGGATAGGGTGCACGGGGACTGTGAAGACCAGCAAGAGCTTTCAGGGCTGGCCCCTTCCTTGTGGGAGAAAGAGCCGCACGTATTGCTTTTTCGGAAAGAGGCTCTGCCGAGAACGAGCACCGTGAGATGCTGAGTCTCTGGGAAAGCACAGATGCCCAGTGCTGTTGTGCCTGTGGATAGGGTGCACGGGGACGGTGTAGAGCAGCAAGAGGTTTCAGGGCTGGCCCCTTCCTTGTGGGAGAAAGAGCCGGACGTTTCCCTTTTTGGAAAGAGTCTCTGTCGAGAACCAGCGCCGTGAGGTGTACCGACTATGGGAAAGCAGAGAAGTCCAGTTCGGTTGTGCCTGTGGATAGGGTGCACGGGAACGGTGAAGACCAGCAAGAGCTTTCAGGGCTTACCCCTTCCTTATGGAAGAAGGAGCTGCACGTTTGCCTTTTCAGAAAAAGGCTGTGCCGAGAACGAGCGCCGTGAGATGTACCGACTGTGAGAAAGCAGAGAAGCCCAGTGCTGTTGTGCCTGTGCATAGGCTGCACGGGGACTGTGAAGACCAGCAAGAGCTTTCAGGGCTGGCCCCTTCCTTGTGGGAGAAAGAGCCGCACGTTTCCTTTTTCGGAAAGAGGCTCTGCCGAGAACGAGCACTGTGAGTTGCTGAGTCTCTGGGAAAGCAAAGATGCCCAGTGCTGTTGTGCCTGTGGATAGGGTGCACGGGGACTGTGAAGACCAGCAAGAGCTTTCAGGGCTGGCCCCTTCCTTGTGGGAGAAAGAGCCGGACGTTTGCTTTTTGGAAAAAGGCTCTGCCGAGAACGAGCGCCGTGAGATGCTGAGTCTCTGGGAAAGCACAGATGCCCAGTGCTGTTGTGCCTGTGGATACGCTGCACGGGGACGGTGAAGACCAGCAAGAGGTTTCAGGGCTGGCTCCTTCCTTGTGGGAGAAATTGCCGGACGTTTGCTTTTTGGAAAAAGGCTCTGCCGAGAACGAGTGCCGTGAGATGTACCGACTATGGGAAAGCAGAGAAGTCCAGTTCTGTTGTGCCTGTGGATAGGGTGCACGGGAATGGTGAAGACCAGCAAGAGGTTTCAGGGCTGGCCCCTTCCTTATGGGAGAAAGAGCCGGACGTTTGATTTTTCAGAAAGAGGCTCTGCCGAGAACAAGCACCGTGAGATGCTGAGTCTCTGGGAAAGCACAGATGCCCAGTGCTGTTGTGCCTGTGGATTGGCTGCACGGGGATGGTGAAGACCAGCAAGAGCTTTCAGGGCTTACCCCTTCCTTGTAGGAGGAAGAGCCGCACGTATTGCTTTTTGAAATAGGCTCTGCCGAGAACGAGCACCGTGAGATGCTGAGTCTCTGGGAAAGCACAGATGCCCAGTGCCGTTGTGCCTGTGGATAGGCTGCACGGGGACTGTGAAGACCAGCAAGAGCTTTCAGGGCTGGCCACTTCATTTTGGGAGAAAGAGCCGGACGTTTGCTTTTTGGAAAAAGGCTCTGCCGAGAACGAGCACCGTGAGATGTACCGACTATGGGAAGCCGAGAAGTCCAGTTCTGTTGTGCCCGTTGATAGGGTGCACGGGAACGGTGAAGACCAGCAAGAGCTTTCAGGGCTTACCCCTTCCTTATGGAAGAAGGAGCCGGACGTTTGCCTTTTCAGAAAAAGGCTCTGCCGAGAACGAGCGCCGTGAGATGTACCGACTGTGAGAAAGCAGAGAAGACCAGTGCTGTTGGGCCTGTGCATAGGCTGCACGGGGACTGTGAAGACCAGCAAGAGCTTTCAGGGCTGGCCCCTTCCTTGTGGGAGAAAGAGCCGCACGTATTGCTTTTTCGGAAAGAGGCTCTGCCGAGAACGAGCACCGTGAGATGCTGAGTGTCTGGGAAAGCACAGATGCCCAGTGCTGTTGTGCCTGTGGATAGGGTGCACGGGGACTGTGAAGACCAGCAAGAGCTTTCAGGGCTGGCCCCTTCCTTGTGGGAGAAAGAGCCGGACGTTTGCTTTTTGGAAAAAGGCTCTGCCGAGAACGAGCGCCGTGAGATGTACCGACTATGGGAAAGCAGAGAACTCCAGTTCTGTTGTGCCTGTGGATAGGGTGCACGGGGACGGTGAAGACCATCAAGAGCTTTCAGGGGTCGCCCCTTCGTTATGGAAGAAGGAGCCGGACGTTTGCCTTTTCAGAAAAAGGCTCTGCCGAGAACGAGCGCCGTGAGATGTACCGACTGTGAGAAAGCAGAGAAGCCCAGTGCTGTTGTGCCTGTGGATAGGCTGCATGGGGACTGTGAAGACCAGCAAGAGCTTTCAGGGCTGGCCCCTTCCTTATGGGAGAAAGAGCCGCACGTTTGATTTTTCAGAAAGAGGCTCTGCCGAGAACAAGCACCGTGAGATGCTGAGTCTCTGGGAAAGCACAGATGCCCAGTGCTGTTGTGCCTGTGGATAGGGTGCACGGGGACGGTGTAGAGCAGCAAGAGCTTTCAGGGCTGGCCCCTTCCTTGTGGAAGAAGGAGCCGGACGTTTCCCTTTTTGGAAAGAGTCTCTGCCGAGAACCAGCGCCGTGAGATGCTGAGTCTCTGGGAAAGCACAGATGCCCAGTGCTGTTGTGCCTGTGGATAGGGTGCACGGGGACTGTGAAGACCAGCAAGAGCTTTCAGGGCTGGCCCCTTCCTTGTGGGAGAAAGAGCCGCACGTATTGCTTTTTCGCAAATAGGCTCTGCCGAGAACAAGCACCGTGACATGTACCGACTATGGGAAAGCAGAGAAGTTCATTTTTGTTGTGCCTGTGGATAGGCTGCACGGGGACTGTGAAGACCAGCAAGAGCTTTCAGGGCTGGCCCCTTCCTTGTGGGAGAAAGAGCCGGACGTTTGATTTTTCGGAAATAGGCTCTGCCGAGAACGAGCACCGTGAGATGCTGAGTCTCTGGGAAAGCACAGATGCCCAGTGCTGTTGTGCCTGTGGATAGGGTGCACGGGGACGGTGTAGAGCAGCAAGAGGTTTCAGGGCTGGCCCCTTCCTTGTGGGAGAAAGAGCCGGACGTTTCCCTTTTTGGAAAGAGTCTCTGTCGAGAACCAGCGCCGTGAGGTGTACCGACTATGGGAAAGCAGAGAAGTCCAGTTCGGTTGTGCCTGTGGATAGGGTGCACGGGAACGGTGAAGACCAGCAAGAGCTTTCAGGGCTTACCCCTTCCTTATGGAAGAAGGAGCTGCACGTTTGCCTTTTCAGAAAAAGGCTGTGCCGAGAACGAGCGCCGTGAGATGTACCGACTGTGAGAAAGCAGAGAAGCCCAGTGCTGTTGTGCCTGTGCATAGGCTGCACGGGGACTGTGAAGACCAGCAAGAGCTTTCAGGGCTGGCCCCTTCCTTGTGGGAGAAAGAGCCGCACGTTTCCTTTTTCGGAAAGAGGCTCTGCCGAGAACGAGCACCGTGAGATGCTGAGTCTCTGGGAAAGCACAGATGCCCAGTGCTGTTGTGCCTGTGGATAGGGTGCACGGGGACTGTGAAGACCAGCAAGAGCTTTCAGGGCTGGCCCCTTCCTTGTGGGAGAAAGAGCCGGACGTTTGCTTTTTGGAAAAAGGCTCTGCCGAGAACGAGTGCCGTGAGATGTACCGACTATGGGAAAGCAGAGAAGTCCAGTTCTGTTGTGCCTGTGGATAGGGTGCACGGGAATGGTGAAGACCAGCAAGAGCTTTCAGGGCTGGCCCCTTCCTTATGGGAGAAAGAGCCAGACGTTTGATTTTTCAGAAAGAGGCTCTGCCGAGAACAAGCACCGTGAGATGCTGAGTCTCTGGGAAAGCAAAGATGCCCAGTGCTGTTGTGCCTGTGGATAGGGTGCACGGGGACTGTGAAGACCAGCAAGAGCTTTCAGGGCTGGCCCCTTCCTTGTGGGAGAAAGAGCCGCACGTATTGCTTTTTCGCAAATAGGCTCTGCCGAGAACAAGCACCGTGACATGTACCGACTATGGGAAAGCAGAGAAGTTCATTTTTGTTGTGCCTGTGGATAGGCTGCACGGGGACTGTGAAGACCAGCAAGATCTTTCAGGGCTGGCCCCTTCCTTGTGGGAGAAAGAGCCGCACGTTTGCTTTTTCGGAAAGAGGCTCTGCCGAGAACGAGCACCGTGAGATGCTGAGTCTCTGGGAAAGCACAGATGCCCAGTGCTGTTGTGCCTGTGGATAGGCTGCACAGGGACGGTGAAGACCAGCAAGAGGTTTGAGGGCTGGCTCCTTCGTTCTGGGAGAAAGAGGCGGACGTTTGCTTTTTGGAAAAAGGCTCTGCCGAGAACGAGCGCCATGACATGTACCGACTATGGGAAAGCAGAGAAGTTCAGTTCTGTTGTGCCTGTGGATAGGCTGCACGGGGACTGTGAAGACCAGCAAGAGCTTTCAGGGCTGGCCCCTTCCTTGTGGGAGAAAGAGCCGCACGTTTGCTTTTTCGGAAAGAGGCTCTGCCGAGAACGAGCACCGTGAGATGCTGAGTCTCTGGGAAAGCAAAGATGCCCAGTGCTGTTGTGCCTGTGGATAGGCTGCACGGGGATGGTGAAGACCAGCAAGAGCTTTCAGGGCTTACCACTTCCTTGTGGGAGAAAGAGCCGCACGTTTGCTTTTTCGGAAATAGGCTCTGCCGAGAGCGAGCACCGTGAGATGTACCGACTATGGGAAAGCAGAGAAGTCCAGTTGTGTTGTGCCTGTGGATAGGGTGCACGGGGACGGTGAAGACCAGCAAGAGGTTTCAGGGCTGGCCCCTTCCTTGTGGGAGAAAGAGCCGGACGTTTGATTTTTCAAAAAGAGGCTCTGCCGAGAACAAGCACCGTGAGATGCTGAGTCTCTGGGAAAGCACAGATGCCCAGTGCTGTTGTGCCTGTGGATACGCTGCACGGGGACGGTGAAGACCAGCAAGAGGTTTCAGGGCTGGCTCCTTCCTTGTGGGAGAAATTGCCGGACGTTTGCTTTTTGGAAAAAGGCTCTGCCGAGAACGAGCGCCGTGAGATGTACCGACTATGGGAAAGCAGAGAAGTCCAGTTCTGTTGTGCCTGTGGATAGGGTGCACGGGAATCGTGAAGACCAGCAAGAGCTTTCAGGGCTGGCCCCTTCCTTATGGGAGAAAGAGCCGGACGTTTGATTTTTCAGAAAGAGGCTCTGCCGAGAACAAGCACCGTGAGATGCTGAGTCTCTGGGAAAGCACAGATGCCCAGTGCTGTTGTGCCTGTGGATAGGCTGCACGGGGACTGTGAAGACCAGCAAGAGCTTTCAGGGCTGGCCCCTTCCTTGTGGGAGAAAGAGCCGCACGTTTGCTTTTTTGGAAATAGGCTCTGCCGAGAACAAGCACCGTGAGATGCTGAGTCTCTGGGAAAGCACAGATGCCCAGTGCTGTTGTGCCTGTGGATATGGTGCACGGGGACGGTGTAGAGCAGCAAGAGGTTTCAGGGCTGGCTCCTTCCTTTTGGGAGAAAGAGGCGGACGTTTGCTTTTGGAAAAAGGCTCTGCCGAGAACGAGCACCGTGAGATGTACCGTCTATGGGAAAGCAGAGAAGTCCAGTTCTGTTGTGCCTGTGGATAGGGTGCACGGGAACGGTGAAGACCAGCAAGAGCTTTCAGGGCTGGCCCCTTCCTTGTGGGAGAAAGAGCCGCACTTTTGATTTTTCGGAAAGAGGCTCTGCCGAGAACAAGCACCGTGACATGTACCGACTATGGGAAAGCAGAGAAGTTCATTTCTGTTGTGCCTGTGGATAGGCTGCACGGGGACTGTGATGACCAGCAAGAGCTTTCAGGGCTGGCCCCTTCCTTGAGGGAGAAAGAGCCGCACGTTTCCTTTTTCGGAAAGAGGCTCTGCCGACAACGAGCACCGTGAGATGCTGAGTCTCTGGGAAAGCAAAGATGCCCAGTGCTGTTGTGCCTGTGGATAGGGTGCATGGGGACTGTGAAGACCAGAAAGAGCTTTCAGGGCTGGCCCCTTCCTTGTGGGAGAAAGAGCCGCACGTTTGATTTTTCGGAAAGAGGCTCTGCCGAGAACAAGCACCGTGAGATGCTGAGTCTCTGGGAAAGCACAGATGCCCAGTGCTGTTGTGCCTGTGGATACGCTGCATGGGGACGGTGAAGACCAGCCAGAGGTTTCAGGGCTGGCTCCTTCCTTGTGGGAGAAAGTCCCGGACGTTTGCTTTTTGGAAAAAGGCTCTGCCGAGAACGAGTGCCGTGAGATGTACCGACTATGGGAAAGCAGAGAAGTCCAGTTCTGTTGTGCCTGTGGATAGGGTGCACGGGAATGGTGAAGACCAGCAAGAGCTTTCAGGGCTGGCCCCTTCCTTATGGGAGAAAGAGCCGGACGTTTGATTTTTCAGAAAGAGGCTCTGCCGAGAACAAGCACCGTGAGATGCTGAGTCTCTGGGAAAGCACAGATGCCCAGTGCTGTTGTGCCTGTGGATAGGCTGCACGGGAATGGTGAAGACCAGCAAGAGCTTTCAGGGCTTACCCCTTCCTTGTGGGAGGAAGAGCCGCACGTATTGCTTTTTGGAAATAGGCTCTGCCGAGAACGAGCACCGTGAGATGCTGAGTCTCTAGGAAAGCACAGATGCCCAGTGCCGTTGTGCCTGTGGATAGGCTGCACGGGGACTGTGAAGACCAGCAAGAGCTTTCATTGCTGGCCACTTCATTTTGGGAGAAAGAGCCGGACGTTTGCTTTTTGGAAAAAGGCTCTGCCGAGAACGAGCACCGTGAGATGTACCGACTATGGGAAAGCAGAGAAGTCCAGTTCTGTTGTGCCTGTGGATAGGGTGCACGGGAACGGTGAAGACCAGCAAGAGCTTTCAGGGCTTACCCCTTCCTTATGGAAGAAGGAGCCGGACGTTTGCCTTTTCAGAAAAAGGCTCTGCCGAGAACGAGCGCCGTGAGATGTACCGACTGTGAGAAAGCAGAGAAGCCCAGTGCTGTTGGGCCTGTGCATAGGCTGCACGGGGACTGTGAAGACCAGCAAGAGCTTTCAGGGCTGGCCCCTTCCTTGTGGGAGAAAGAGCCGCACGTTTCCTTTTTCGGAAAGAGGCTCTGCCGAGAACGAGCACCGTGAGATGCTGAGTCTCTGGGAAAGCAAAGATGCCCAGTGCTGTTGTGCCTGTGGATAGGGTGCACGGGGACTGTGAAGACCAGCAAGAGCTTTCAGGGCTGGCCCCTTCCTTGTGGGAGAAAGAGCCGGACGTTTGCTTTTTGGAAAAAGGCTCTGCCGAGAACGAGCGCCGTGAGATGTACCGACTATGGGAAAGCAGAGAACTCCAGTTCTGTTGTGCCTGTGGATAGGGTGCACGGGGACGGTGAAGACCATCAAGAGCTTTCAGGGGTCGCCCCTTCGTTATGGAAGAAGGAGCCGGACGTTTGCCTTTTCAGAAAAAGGCTCTGCCGAGAACGAGCGCCGTGAGATGTACCGACTGTGAGAAAGCAGAGAAGCCCAGTGCTGTTGTGCCTGTGGATAGGCTGCACGGGGACTGTGAAGACCAGCAAGAGCTTTCAGGGCTGGCCCCTTCCTTATGGGAGAAAGAGCCGGACGTTTGATTTTTCAGAAAGAGGCTCTGCCGAGAACAAGCACCGTGAGATGCTGAGTCTCTGGGAAAGCACAGATGCCCAGTGCTGTTGTGCCTGTGGATAGGGTGCACGGGGACGGTGTAGAGCAGCAAGAGGTTTCAGGGCTGGCCCCTTCCTTGTGGAAGAAGGAGCCGGACGTTTCCCTTTTTGGAAAGAGTCTCTGCCGAGAACCAGCGCCGTGAGATGCTGAGTCTCTGGGAAAGCACAGATGCCCAGTGCTGTTGTGCCTGTGGATAGGCTGCACGGGGACTGTGAAGACCAGCAAGAGCTTTCAGGGCTGGCCCCTTCCTTGTGGAGAAAGAGCCGCACGTATTGCTTTTTCGGAAAGAGGCTCTGCCGAGAACGAGCACCGTGAGATGCTGAGTCTCTGGGAAAGCACAGATGCCCAGTGCTGTTGTGCCTGTGGATAGGCTGCACGGGGACTGTGAAGACCAGCAAGAGCTTTCAGGGCTGGCCCCTTCCTTGTGGGAGAAAGAGCCGGACGTTTGATTTTTCGGAAATAGGCTCTGCCGAGAACGAGCACCGTGAGATGCTGAGTCTCTGGGAAAGCACAGATGCCCAGTGCTGTTGTGCCTGTGGATAGGGTGCACGGGGACGGTGTAGAGCAGCAAGAGGTTTCAGGGCTGGCCCCTTCCTTGTGGGAGAAAGAGCCGGACGTTTCCCTTTTTGGAAAGAGTCTCTGTCGAGAACCAGCGCCGTGAGGTGTACCGACTATGGGAAAGCAGAGAAGTCCAGTTCGGTTGTGCCTGTGGATAGGGTGCACGGGAACGGTGAAGACCAGCAAGAGCTTTCAGGGCTTACCCCTTCCTTATGGAAGAAGGAGCTGCACGTTTGCCTCTTCAGAAAAAGGCTCTGCCGAGAACGAGCACCGTGAGATGCTGAGTCTCTGGGAAAGCACAGATGCCCAGTGCTGTTGTGCCTGTGGATAGGCTGCACGGGGATGGTGAAGACCAGCAAGAGCTTTCAGGGCTTACCCCTTCCTTGTGGGAGGAAGAGCCGCACGTATTGCTTTTTGGAAATAGGCTCTGCCGAGAACGAGCACCGTGAGATGCTGAGTCTCTGGGAAAGCACAGATGCCCAGTGCCGTTGTGCCTGTGGATAGGGTGCACGGGGACTGTGAAGACCAGCAAGAGCTTTCAGGGCTGGCCAATTCCTTTTGGGAGAAAGAGCCGGACGTTTGCTTTTTGGAAAAAGGCTCTGCCGAGAACGAGCACCGTGAGATGTACCGACTATGGGAAAGCCGAGAAGTCCAGTTCTGTTGTGCCTGTCGATAGGGTGCACGGGAACGGTGAAGACCAGCAAGAGCTTTCAGGGCTTAACCCTTCCTTATGGAAGAAGGAGCCGGACGTTTGCCTTTTCAGAAAAAGGCTCTGCCGAGAACGAGCGCCGTGAGATGTACCGACTGTGAGAAAGCAGAGAAGCCCAGTGCTGTTGTGCCTGTGCATAGGCTGCACGGGGACTGTGAAGACCAGCAAGAGCTTTCAGGGCTGGCCCCTCCCTTGTGGGAGAAAGAGCCGCACGTTTCCTTTTTCGGAAAGAGGCTCTGCCGAGAACGAGCACCGTGAGATGCTGAGTCTCTGGGAAAGCAAAGATGCCCAGTGCTGTTGTGCCTGTGGATAGGGTGCACGGGGACTGTGAAGACCAGCAAGAGCTTTCAGGGCTGGCCCCTTCCTTGTGGGAGAAAGAGCCGGACGTTTCCCTTTTTGGAAAAAGGCTCTGCCGAGAACGAGCGCCGTGAGATGTACCGACTATGGGAAAGCAGAGAAGTCCAGTTCTGTTGTGCCTGTGGATAGGGTGCACGGGGACGGTGAAGACCAGCAAGAGCTTTCAGGGGTCGCCCCTTCGTTATGGAAGAAGGAGCCGGACGTTTGCCTTTTCAGAAAAAGGCTCTGCCGAGAACGAGCGCCGTGAGATGTACCGACTGTGAGAAAGCAGAGAAGCCCAGTGCTGTTGTGCCTGTGGATAGGCTGCACGGGGACTGTGAAGACCAGCAAGAGCTTTCAGGGCTGGCCCCTTCCTTGTGGGAGAAAGAGCCGCACGTTTGCTTTTTCGGAAAGAGGCTCTGCCGAGAACGAGCACCGTGAGATGCTGAGTCTCTGGGAAAGCACAGATGCCCAGTGCTGTTGTGCCTGTGGATAGGGTGCACGGGGACGGTGTAGAGCAGGAAGAGGTTTCAGGGCTGGCCCCTTCCTTGTGGAAGAAGGAGCCGGACGTTTCCCTTTTTGGAAAGAGTCTCTGCCGAGAACAAGCACCGTGAGATGCTGAGTCTCTGGGAAAGCACAGATGCCCAGTGCTGTTGTGCCTGTGGATAGGCTGCACGGGGACTGTGAAGACCAGCAAGAGCTTTCAGGGCTGGCCCCTTCCTTGTGGGAGAAAGAGCCGGACGTTTGATTTTTCGGAAATAGGCTCTGCCGAGAACGAGCACCGTGAGATGCTGAGTCTCTGGGAAAGCACAGATGCCCAGTGCTGTTGTGCCTGTGGATAGGGTGCACGGGGACGGTGTAGAGCAGCAAGAGGTTTCAGGGCTGGCCCCTTCCTTGTGGGAGAAAGAGCCGGACGTTTCCCTTTTTGGAAAGAGTCTCTGTCGAGAACCAGCGCCGTGAGGTGTACCGACTATGGGAAAGCAGAGAAGTCCAGTTCGGTTGTGCCTGTGGATAGGGTGCACGGGAACGGTGAAGACCAGCAAGAGCTTTCAGGGCTTACCCCTTCCTTATGGAAGAAGGAGCCGCACGTTTGCCTTTTCAGAAAAAGGCTGTGCCGAGAACGAGCACCGTGAGATGCTGAGACTCTGGGAAAGCACAGATGCCCAGTGCTGTTGTGCCTGTGGATACGCTGCACGGGGATTGTGAAGACCAGCAAGAGCTTTCAGGGCTGGCTCCTTCCTTCAGGGAGAAAGAGCAGGACGTTTGCTTTTTGGAAAAAGGCTCTGCCGAGACGAGAGCCGTGAGATGTACCGACTATGGGAAAGCAGAGAAGTCCAGTTCTGTTGTGCCTGTGGATAGGGTGCACGGGAATGGTGAAGACCAGCAAGAGCTTTCAGGGCTGGCCCCTTCCTTGTGGGAGAAAGAGCCGGACGTTTGATTTTTCGGAAAGAGGCTCTGCCGAGAACAAGCACCGTGAGATGCTGAGTCTCTGGGAAAGCACAGATGCCCAGTGCTGTTGTGCCTGTGGATACGCTGCACGGGGACGGTGAAGACCAGCAAGAGGTTTCAGGGCTGGCTCCTTCCTTGTGGGAGAAAGATCCGCACGTTTGCTTTTTCCAAAATAGGCTCTGCCGAGAACGAGCACCGTGAGATGCTGAGTCTCTGGGAAAGCACAGATGCCCAGTGCTGTTGTGCCTGTGGATAGGGTGCACGGGGACGGTGTAGAGCAGCAAGAGCTTTCAGGGCTGGCCCCTTCCTTGTGGGAGAAAGAGCCGGAGGTTTCCCTTTTTGGAAAGAGTCTCTGCCGAGAACCAGCGCCGTGAGATGTACCGACTATGGGAAAGCAGAGAAGTCAAGTTCTGTTGTGCCTGTGGATAGGGTGCACGGGAACGGTGAAGGCCAGCAAGAGCTTTCAGGGCTTACCAGTTCCTTATGGAAGAAGGAGCCGGACGTTTGCCTTTTCAGAAAAAGGCTCTGCCGAGAACGAGCGCCGTGAGATGTACCGACTGTGAGAAAGCAGAGAAGCCCAGTGCTGTTGTGCCTGTGGATAGGCTGCACGGGGACTGTGAAGACCAGCAAGAGCTTTCAGGGCTGGCCCCTTCCTTGTGGGAGAAAGAGCCGCACTTTTCCTTTTTCGGAAATAGGCTCTGCCGAGAACGAGCACCGTGAGATGCTGAGTCTCTGGGAAAGCACAGATGCCCAGTGCTGTTGTGCCTGTGGATAGCCTGCACGGGGACTGTGAAGACCAGCAAGAGGTTTCAGGGCTGGCCCCTTCCTTGTGGGAGAAAGAGCCGCACGTTTGCCTTTTCAGAAAGAGTCTCTGCCGAGAACAAGCACAGTGAGATGCTGAGTCTCTGGGAAAGCACAGATGCCCAGTGCTGTTGTGCCTGTGGATACGCTGCACGGGGACGGTGAAGACCAGCAAGAGGTTTCAGGGCTGGCTCCTTCCTTGTGGGAGAAAGTGCCGGACGTTTGCTTTTTGGAAAAAGGCTCTGCCGAGAACGAGCGCCGTGAGATGTACCGACTATGGGAAAGCAGAGAAGTCCAGTTCTGTTGTGCCTGTGGATAGGGTGCACGGGAATGGTGAAGACCAGCAAGAGCTTTCAGGGCTGGCCCCTTCCTTATGGGAGAAAGAGCCGGACGTTTGATTTTTCGGAAAGAGGCTCTGCCGATAACCAGCGCCGTGAGATGCTGAGTCTCTGGGAAAGCACAGATGCCCAGTGCTGTTGTGCCTGTGGATAGGCTGCACGGGGACTGTGAACACTAGCAAGAGCTTTCAGGGCTTACCCCTTCCTTGTGGGAGAAAGAGCCGCACGTTTCCTTTTTCGGAATTAGGCTCTGCCGAGAACGAGCGCCGTGAGATGCTGAGTCTCTGGGAAAGCACAGATGCCCAGTGCTGTTGTGCCTGTGGATAGGTTGCACGGGGACGGTGTAGAGCAGCAAGAGGTTTCAGGGCTGGCCCCTTCCTTGTGGAAGAAGGAGCCGGACGTTTCCCTTTTCGGAAAGAGGCTCTGCCGAGAACGAGCACCGTGAGATGCTGAGTCTCTGGGAAAGCAAAGATGCCCAGTGCTGTTGTGCCTGTGGATAGGGTGCACGGGGACGGTGAAGACCAGCAAGAGGTTTCAGGGCTGGCTCCTTCCTTGTGGGAGAAAGAGGCGGAAGTTTGCTCTTTAGAAAAAGGCTCTGCCGAGAACGAGCGCCGTGAGATGCTGAGTCTCTGGGAAAGCACAGATTCCCAGTGCTGTTGTGCCAGTGGATAGGGTGCACGGGGACTGTGAAGACCAGCAAGAGCTTTCAGGGCTGGCCCCTTCCTTGTGGGAGAAGAGCCGCAAGTTTGCTTTTTCGGAAATAGGCTCTGCCGAGAACAAGCACCGTGAGATGCTGAGTCTCTGGGAAAGCAAAGATGCCCAGTGCTGTTGTGCCTGTGGATAGGCTGCACGGGGACGGTGAAGACCAGCAAGAGCTTTCAGGGCTGGCTCCTTCCTTGTGGGAGAAAGAGCCGGACGTTTGCTTTTTGGAAAAAGGCTCTGCCGAGAACGAGCGCCGTGAGATGTACCGACAATGGGAAAGCAGAGAAGTCCAGTTCTGTTGTGCCTGTGGATAGGGTGCACGGGAATGGTGAAGACCAGCAAGAGCTTTCAGGGCTGGCCCCTTCCTTGTGGGAGAAAGAGCCGCACGTTTGCTTTTTCGGAAAGAGGCTCTGCCGAGAACGAGCACCGTGAGATGCTGAGTCTCTGGGAAAGCAAAGATGCCCAGTGCTGTTGTGCCTGTGGATAGGGTGCACGGGGACTGTGAAGACCAGCAAGAGCTTTCAGGGCTGGCCCCTTCCTTGTGGGAGAAAGAGCCGCACGTTTGATTTTTCGGAAAGAGGCTCTGCCGAGAACAAGCACCGTGACATGTACCGACTATGGGAAAGCAGAGAAGTCCAGTTCTGTTGTGCCTGTGGATAGGGTGCACGGGGACTGTGAAGACCAGCAAGAGCTTTCAGGGCTGGCCCCTTCCTTGTGGGAGAATGAGCCGCACGTTTCCTTTTTCGGAAAGAGGCTCTGCCGACAACGAGCACCGTGAGATGCTGAGTCTCTGGGAAAGCAAAGATGCCCAGTGCTGTTGTGCCTGTGGATAGGGTGCACGGGGACTGTGAAGACCAGCAAGAGCTTTCAGGGCTGGCCCCTTCCTTGTGGGAGAAAGAGCCGCACGTATTGCTTTTTCGGAAAGAGGCTCTGCCGAGAACAAGCACCGTGAGATGCTGAGTCTCTGGGAAAGCACAGATGCCCAGTGCTGTTGTGCCTGTGGATAGGTTGCACGGGAACGGTGTAGAGCAGCAAGAGCTTTCAGGGCTTGCCCCTTCCTTATGGAAGAAGGAGCCGGACATTTGCTTTTTGGAAAAAGGCTCTGCCGAGAACGAGCGCCGTGAAATGTACCGACTATGGGAAAGCAGAGAAGTTCATTTCTGTTGTGCCTGTGGATAGGCTGCACGGGGACTGTGAAGACCAGCAAGAGCTTTCAGGGCTGGCCCCTTCCTTGTGGGAGAAAGAGCCGCACGTTTGCTTTTTCGGGATGAGGCTCTGCCGAGAACAAGCACCATGAGATGCTGAGTCTCTGGGAAAGCCGAGAAGTCCAGTTCTGCTGTGCCTGTGGATAGGGTGCACGGGGACGGTGTAGAGCAGCAAGAGGTTTCAGGGCTGGCCCCTTCCTTGTGGGAGAAAGAGCCGGACGTTTCCATTTTTGGAAAGAGTCTCTGCCGAGAACGAGCGCCGTGAGATGTACCGACTATGGGAAAGCAGAGAAGTCCAGTTCTGTTGTGCCTGTGGATAGGCTGCACGGGGACGGTGAAGACCAGCAAGAGCTTTCAGGGCTGGCCCCTTCCTTGTGGGAGAAAGAGCCGCACGTTTGATTTTTCGGAAAGAGGCTCTGCCGAGAACAAGCACCGTGACATGTACCGACTATGGGAAAGCAGAGAAGTTCATTTCTGTTGTGCCTGTGGATAGGCTGCACGGGAACTGTGATGACCAGCAAGAGCTTTCAGGGCTGGCCCCTTCCTTGAGGGAGAAAGAGCCGCACGTTTCCTTTTTCGGAAAGAGGCTCTGCCGACAACGAGCACCGTGAGATGCTGAGTCTCTGGGAAAGCAGAGAAGTCCAGTTCTGTTGTGCCTGTGGATAGGGTGCACGGGGACTGTGAAGACCAGCAAGAGCTTTCAGGGCTGGCCCCTTCCTTGTGGGAGAAAGAGCCGGACGTTTGATTTTTCGGAAAGAGGCTCTGCTGAGAAAAAGCACCGTGAGATGCTGAGTCTCTGGGAAAGCACAGATGCCCAGTGCTGTTGTGCCTGTGGATACGCTGCACGGGGACTGTGAAGACCAGCAAGAGGTTTCAGGGCTGGCCCCTTCCTTGTGGGAGAAAGAGCCGGACCTTTGCTTTTTGGAAAAAGGCTCTGCCGAGAACGAGCACCGTGAGATGTACCGACTATGGGAAAGCCGAGAAGTCCATTTCTGTTGTGCCTGTGGATAGGGTGCACGGGAACGGTGAAGACCAGCAAGAGCTTTCAGGGCTGGCCCCTTCCTTGTGGGAGAAAGAGCCGCACGTTTGCTTTTTCGGAAAGAGGCTCTGCCGAGAACGAGCACCGTGAGATGCTGAGTCTCTGGGAAAGCAAAGATGCCCAGTGCTGTTGTGCCTGTGGATAGGGTGCACGGGGACTGTGAAGACCAGCAAGAGCTTTCAGGGCTGGCCCCTTCCTTGTGGGAGAAAGAGCCGCACGTTTGATTTTTCGGAAAGAGGCTCTGCCGAGAACAAGCACCGTGACATGTACCGACTATGGGAAAGCAGAGAAGTCCAGTTCTGTTGTGCCTGTGGATAGGGTGCACGGGAATGGTGAAGACCAGCAAGAGCTTTCAGGGCTGGCCCCTTCATTATGGGAGAAAGAGCCGGACGTTTGATTTTTCGGAAAGAGGCTCTGCCGAGAACAAGCACCGTGAGATGCTGAGTCTCTGGGAAAGCACAGATGCCCAGTGCTGTTGTGCCTGTGGATACGCTGCACGGGGACTGTGAAGACCAGCAAGAGGTTTCAGGGCTGGCTCCTTCCTTGTGGGAGAAAGTCCCTTACGTTTGCTTTTTGGAAAAAGGCTCTGCCGAGAACGAGTGCCGTGAGATGTACCGACTATGGGAAAGCAGAGAAGTCCAGTTCTGTTGTGCCTGTGGATAGGGTGCACGGGAATGGTGAAGACCAGCAAGAGCTTTCAGGGCTGGCCCCTTCCTTATGAGAGAAAGAGCCGGACGTTTGATTTTTCAGAAAGAGGCTCTGCCGAGAACAAGCACCGTGAGATGCTGAGTCTCTGGGAAAGCACAGATGCCCAGTGCTGTTGTGCCTGTGGATAGGCTGCACGGGGACTGTGAAGACCAGCAAGAGCTTTCAGGGCTTACCCCTTCCTTATGGAAGAAGGAGCCGGACGTTTGCTTTTTGGAAAAAGGCTCTGCCGAGAACGAGCGCCGTGAGATGTACCGACTATGGGAAAGCAGAGAAGTTCATTTCTGTTGTGCCTGTGGATAGGCTGCACGGGGACTGTGAAGACCAGCAAGAGCTTTCAGGGCTGGCCCCTTCCTTGTGGGAGAAAGAGCCGCACGTTTGCTTTTTCGGGATGAGGCTCTGCCGAGAACAAGCACCATGAGATGCTGAGTCTCTGGGAAAGCCGAGAAGTCCAGTTCTGCTGTGCCTGTGGATAGGGTGCACGGGGACGGTGTAGAGCAGCAAGAGGTTTCAGGGCTGGCCCCTTCCTTGTGGGAGAAAGAGCCGGACGTTTCCATTTTTGGAAAGAGTCTCTGCCGAGAACGAGCGCCGTGAGATGTACCGACTATGGGAAAGCAGAGAAGTCCAGTTCTGTTGTGCCTGTGGATAGGCTGCACGGGGACGGTGAAGACCAGCAAGAGCTTTCAGGGCTGGCCCCTTCCTTGTGGGAGAAAGAGCCGCACGTTTGATTTTTCGGAAAGAGGCTCTGCCGAGAACAAGCACCGTGACATGTACCGACTATGGGAAAGCAGAGAAGTTCATTTCTGTTGTGCCTGTGGATAGGCTGCACGGGAACTGTGATGACCAGCAAGAGCTTTCAGGGCTGGCCCCTTCCTTGAGGGAGAAAGAGCCGCACGTTTCCTTTTTCGGAAAGAGGCTCTGCCGACAACGAGCACCGTGAGATGCTGAGTCTCTGGGAAAGCAGAGAAGTCCAGTTCTGTTGTGCCTGTGGATAGGGTGCACGGGGACTGTGAAGACCAGCAAGAGCTTTCAGGGCTGGCCCCTTCCTTGTGGGAGAAAGAGCCGGACGTTTGATTTTTCGGAAAGAGGCTCTGCTGAGAAAAAGCACCGTGAGATGCTGAGTCTCTGGGAAAGCACAGATGCCCAGTGCTGTTGTGCCTGTGGATACGCTGCACGGGGACTGTGAAGACCAGCAAGAGGTTTCAGGGCTGGCTCCTTCCTTGTGGGAGAAAGAGCCGGACCTTTGCTTTTTGGAAAAAGGCTCTGCCGAGAACGAGCACCGTGAGATGTACCGACTATGGGAAAGCCGAGAAGTCCATTTCTGTTGTGCCTGTGGATAGGGTGCACGGGAACGGTGAAGACCAGCAAGAGCTTTCAGGGCTTACCCCTTCCTTATGGAACAAGGAGCCGGACGTTTGCCTTTTCAGAAAAAGGCTCTGCCGAGAACGAGCGCCGTGAGATGTACCGACTGTGAGAAAGCAGAGAAGCCCAGTGCTGTTGTGCCTGTGCATAGGCTGCACGGGGACTGTGAAGACCAGCAAGAGCTTTCAGGGCTGGCCCCTTCCTTGTGGGAGAAAGAGCCTCACGTTTGCTTTTTCGGAAAGAGGATCTGCCGAGAACAAGCACCGTGAGATGCTGAGTCTCTGGGAAAGCACAGATGCCCAGTGCTGTTGTGCCTGTGGATAGGCTGCACGGGGACTGTGAAGACCAGCAAGAGCTTTCAGGGCCTGTTCCTTCCTTGTGGGAGAAAGTGCCGGACGTTTGCTTTTTGGAAAAAGGCTCTGCCGAGAACGAGCGCCGTGAGATGTACCGACTATGGGAAAGCAGAGAAGTCCAGTTCTGTTGTGCCTGTGGATAGGGTGCACGGGAATCGTGAAGACCAGCAAGAGCTTTCAGGGCTGGCCCCTTCATTATGGGAGAAAGAGCCGGACGTTTGATTTTTCGGAAAGAGGCTCTGCCGAGAACAAGCACCGTGAGATGCTGAGTCTCTGGGAAAGCACAGATGCCCAGTGCTGTTGTGCCTGTGGATACGCTGCACGGGGACTGTGAAGACCAGCAAGAGGTTTCAGGGCTGGCTCCTTCCTTGTGGGAGAAAGTCCCTTACGTTTGCTTTTTGGAAAAAGGCTCTGCCGAGAACGAGTGCCGTGAGATGTACCGACTATGGGAAAGCAGAGAAGTCCAGTTCTGTTGTGCCTGTGGATAGGGTGCACGGGAATGGTGAAGACCAGCAAGAGCTTTCAGGGCTGGCCCCTTCCTTATGAGAGAAAGAGCCGGACGTTTGATTTTTCAGAAAGAGGCTCTGCCGAGAACAAGCACCGTGAGATGCTGAGTCTCTGGGAAAGCACAGATGCCCAGTGCTGTTGTGCCTGTGGATAGGCTGCACGGGGACTGTGAAGACCAGCAAGAGCTTTCAGGGCTTACCCCTTCCTTATGGAAGAAAGAGCCGCACGTTTGCTTTTTCGGAAAGAGGCTCTGCCGAGAACGAGCACCGTGAGATGCTGAGTCTCTGGGAAAGCAAAGATGCCCAGTGCTGTTGTGCCTGTGGATAGGGTGCACGGGGACTGTGAAGACCAGCAAGAGCTTTCAGGGCTGGCCCCTTCCTTGTGGGAGAAAGAGCCGCACGTTTGATTTTTCGGAAAGAGGCTCTGCCGAGAACAAGCACCGTGACATGTACCGACTATGGGAAAGCAGAGAAGTCCAGTTCTGTTGTGCCTGTGGATAGGGTGCACGGGAATGGTGAAGACCAGCAAGAGCTTTCAGGGCTGGCCCCTTCATTATGGGAGAAAGAGCCGGACGTTTGATTTTTCGGAAAGAGGCTCTGCCGAGAACAAGCACCGTGAGATGCTGAGTCTCTGGGAAAGCACAGATGCCCAGTGCTGTTGTGCCTGTGGATACGCTGCACGGGGACTGTGAAGACCAGCAAGAGGTTTCAGGGCTGGCTCCTTCCTTGTGGGAGAAAGTCCCTTACGTTTGCTTTTTGGAAAAAGGCTCTGCCGAGTACGAGTGCCGTGAGATGTACCGACTATGGGAAAGCAGAGAAGTCCAGTTCTGTTGTGCCTGTGGATAGGGTGCACGGGAATGGTGAAGACCAGCAAGAGCTTTCAGGGCTGGCCCCTTCCTTATGAGAGAAAGAGCCGGACGTTTGATTTTTCAGAAAGAGGCTCTGCCGAGAACAAGCACCGTGAGATGCTGAGTCTCTGGGAAAGCACAGATGCCCAGTGCTGTTGTGCCTGTGGATAGGCTGCACGGGGACTGTGAAGACCAGCAAGAGCTTTCAGGGCTTACCCCTTCCTTATGGAAGAAGGAGCCGGACGTTTGCTTTTTGGAAAAAGGCTCTGCCGAGAACGAGCGCCGTGAGATGTACCGACTATGGGAAAGCAGAGAAGTTCATTTCTGTTGTGCCTGTGGATAGGCTGCACGGGGACTGTGAAGACCAGCAAGAGCTTTCAGGGCTGGCCCCTTCCTTGTGGGAGAAAGAGCCGCACGTTTGCTTTTTCGGGATGAGGCTCTGCCGAGAACAAGCACCATGAGATGCTGAGTCTCTGGGAAAGCCGAGAAGTCCAGTTCTGCTGTGCCTGTGGATAGGGTGCACGGGGACGGTGTAGAGCAGCAAGAGGTTTCAGGGCTGGCCCCTTCCTTGTGGGAGAAAGAGCCGGACGTTTCCATTTTTGGAAAGAGTCTCTGCCGAGAACGAGCGCCGTGAGATGTACCGACTATGGGAAAGCAGAGAAGTCCAGTTCTGTTGTGCCTGTGGATAGGCTGCACGGGGACGGTGAAGACCAGCAAGAGCTTTCAGGGCTGGCCCCTTCCTTGTGGGAGAAAGAGCCGCACGTTTGATTTTTCGGAAAGAGGCTCTGCCGAGAACAAGCACCGTGACATGTACCGACTATGGGAAAGCAGAGAAGTTCATTTCTGTTGTGCCTGTGGATAGGCTGCACGGGAACTGTGATGACCAGCAAGAGCTTTCAGGGCTGGCCCCTTCCTTGAGGGAGAAAGAGCCGCACGTTTCCTTTTTCGGAAAGAGGCTCTGCCGACAACGAGCACCGTGAGATGCTGAGTCTCTGGGAAAGCAGAGAAGTCCAGTTCTGTTGTGCCTGTGGATAGGGTGCACGGGGACTGTGAAGACCAGCAAGAGCTTTCAGGGCTGGCCCCTTCCTTGTGGGAGAAAGAGCCGGACGTTTGATTTTTCGGAAAGAGGCTCTGCTGAGAAAAAGCACCGTGAGATGCTGAGTCTCTGGGAAAGCACAGATGCCCAGTGCTGTTGTGCCTGTGGATACGCTGCACGGGGACTGTGAAGACCAGCAAGAGGTTTCAGGGCTGGCTCCTTCCTTGTGGGAGAAAGAGCCGGACCTTTGCTTTTTGGAAAAAGGCTCTGCCGAGAACGAGCACCGTGAGATGTACCGACTATGGGAAAGCCGAGAAGTCCATTTCTGTTGTGCCTGTGGATAGGGTGCACGGGAACGGTGAAGACCAGCAAGAGCTTTCAGGGCTTACCCCTTCCTTATGGAACAAGGAGCCGGACGTTTGCCTTTTCAGAAAAAGGCTCTGCCGAGAACGAGCGCCGTGAGATGTACCGACTGTGAGAAAGCAGAGAAGCCCAGTGCTGTTGTGCCTGTGCATAGGCTGCACGGGGACTGTGAAGACCAGCAAGAGCTTTCAGGGCTGGCCCCTTCCTTGTGGGAGAAAGAGCCTCACGTTTGCTTTTTCGGAAAGAGGATCTGCCGAGAACAAGCACCGTGAGATGCTGAGTCTCTGGGAAAGCACAGATGCCCAGTGCTGTTGTGCCTGTGGATAGGCTGCACGGGGACTGTGAAGACCAGCAAGAGCTTTCAGGGCCTGTTCCTTCCTTGTGGGAGAAAGTGCCGGACGTTTGCTTTTTGGAAAAAGGCTCTGCCGAGAACGAGCGCCGTGAGATGTACCGACTATGGGAAAGCAGAGAAGTCCAGTTCTGTTGTGCCTGTGGATAGGGTGCACGGGAATGGTGAAGACCAGCAAGAGCTTTCAGGGCTGGCCCCTTCATTATGGGAGAAAGAGCCGGACGTTTGATTTTTCGGAAAGAGGCTCTGCCGAGAACAAGCACCGTGAGATGCTGAGTCTCTGGGAAAGCACAGATGCCCAGTGCTGTTGTGCCTGTGGATACGCTGCACGGGGACTGTGAAGACCAGCAAGAGGTTTCAGGGCTGGCTCCTTCCTTGTGGGAGAAAGTCCCTTACGTTTGCTTTTTGGAAAAAGGCTCTGCCGAGAACGAGTGCCGTGAGATGTACCGACTATGGGAAAGCAGAGAAGTCCAGTTCTGTTGTGCCTGTGGATAGGGTGCACGGGAATGGTGAAGACCAGCAAGAGCTTTCAGGGCTGGCCCCTTCCTTATGAGAGAAAGAGCCGGACGTTTGATTTTTCAGAAAGAGGCTCTGCCGAGAACAAGCACCGTGAGATGCTGAGTCTCTGGGAAAGCACAGATGCCCAGTGCTGTTGTGCCTGTGGATAGGCTGCACGGGGACTGTGAAGACCAGCAAGAGCTTTCAGGGCTTACCCCTTCCTTATGGAAGAAGGAGCCGGACGTTTGCTTTTTGGAAAAAGGCTCTGCCGAGAACGAGCGCCGTGAGATGTACCGACTATGGGAAAGCAGAGAAGTTCATTTCTGTTGTGCCTGTGGATAGGCTGCACGGGGACTGTGAAGACCAGCAAGAGCTTTCAGGGCTGGCCCCTTCCTTGTGGGAGAAAGAGCCGCACGTTTGCTTTTTCGGGATGAGGCTCTGCCGAGAACAAGCACCATGAGATGCTGAGTCTCTGGGAAAGCCGAGAAGTCCAGTTCTGTTGTGCCTGTGGATAGGGTGCACGGGGACGGTGTAGAGCAGCAAGAGGTTTCAGGGCTGGCCCCTTCCTTGTGGGAGAAAGAGCCGGACGTTTCCATTTTTGGAAAGAGTCTCTGCCGAGAACGAGCGCCGTGAGATGTACCGACTATGGGAAAGCAGAGAAGTCCAGTTCTGTTGTGCCTGTGGATAGGCTGCACGGGGACGGTGAAGACCAGCAAGAGCTTTCAGGGCTGGCCCCTTCCTTGTGGGAGAAAGAGCCGCACGTTTGATTTTTCGGAAAGAGGCTCTGCCGAGAACAAGCACCGTGACATGTACCGACTATGGGAAAGCAGAGAAGTTCATTTCTGTTGTGCCTGTGGATAGGCTGCACGGGAACTGTGATGACCAGCAAGAGCTTTCAGGGCTGGCCCCTTCCTTGAGGGAGAAAGAGCCGCACGTTTCCTTTTTCGGAAAGAGGCTCTGCCGACAACGAGCACCGTGAGATGCTGAGTCTCTGGGAAAGCAGAGAAGTCCAGTTCTGTTGTGCCTGTGGATAGGGTGCACGGGGACTGTGAAGACCAGCAAGAGCTTTCAGGGCTGGCCCCTTCCTTGTGGGAGAAAGAGCCGGACGTTTGATTTTTCGGAAAGAGGCTCTGCTGAGAAAAAGCACCGTGAGATGCTGAGTCTCTGGGAAAGCACAGATGCCCAGTGCTGTTGTGCCTGTGGATACGCTGCACGGGGACTGTGAAGACCAGCAAGAGGTTTCAGGGCTGGCCCCTTCCTTGTGGGAGAAAGAGCCGGACCTTTGCTTTTTGGAAAAAGGCTCTGCCGAGAACGAGCACCGTGAGATGTACCGACTATGGGAAAGCCGAGAAGTCCATTTCTGTTGTGCCTGTGGATAGGGTGCACGGGAACGGTGAAGACCAGCAAGAGCTTTCAGGGCTTACCCCTTCCTTATGGAACAAGGAGCCGGACGTTTGCCTTTTCAGAAAAAGGCTCTGCCGAGAACGAGCGCCGTGAGATGTACCGACTGTGAGAAAGCAGAGAAGCCCAGTGCTGTTGTGCCTGTGCATAGGCTGCACGGGGACTGTGAAGACCAGCAAGAGCTTTCAGGGCTGGCCCCTTCCTTGTGGGAGAAAGAGCCTCACGTTTGCTTTTTCGGAAAGAGGATCTGCCGAGAACAAGCACCGTGAGATGCTGAGTCTCTGGGAAAGCACAGATGCCCAGTGCTGTTGTGCCTGTGGATAGGCTGCACGGGGACTGTGAAGACCAGCAAGAGCTTTCAGGGCTGGTTCCTTCCTTGTGGGAGAAAGTGCCGGACGTTTGCTTTTTGGAAAAAGGCTCTGCCGAGAACGAGCGCCGTGAGATGTACCGACTATGGGAAAGCAGAGAAGTCCAGTTCTGTTGTGCCTGTGGATAGGGTGCACGGGAATGGTGAAGACCAGCAAGAGCTTTCAGGGCTGGCCCCTTCATTATGGGAGAAAGAGCCGGACGTTTGATTTTTCGGAAAGAGGCTCTGCCGAGAACAAGCACCGTGAGATGCTGAGTCTCTGGGAAAGCACAGATGCCCAGTGCTGTTGTGCCTGTGGATACGCTGCACGGGGACTGTGAAGACCAGCAAGAGGTTTCAGGGCTGGCTCCTTCCTTGTGGGAGAAAGTCCCTTACGTTTGCTTTTTGGAAAAAGGCTCTGCCGAGAACGAGTGCCGTGAGATGTACCGACTATGGGAAAGCAGAGAAGTCCAGTTCTGTTGTGCCTGTGGATAGGGTGCACGGGAATGGTGAAGACCAGCAAGAGCTTTCAGGGCTGGCCCCTTCCTTATGAGAGAAAGAGCCGGACGTTTGATTTTTCAGAAAGAGGCTCTGCCGAGAACAAGCACCGTGAGATGCTGAGTCTCTGGGAAAGCACAGATGCCCAGTGCTGTTGTGCCTGTGGATAGGCTGCACGGGGACTGTGAAGACCAGCAAGAGCTTTCAGGGCTTACCCCTTCCTTGTGGGAGGAAGAGCCGCACGTATTGCTTTTTGGAAATAGGCTCTGCCGAGAACGAGCACCGTGAGATGCTGAGTCTCTGGGAAAGCACAGATGCCCAGTGCTGTTGTGCCTGTGGATAGGGTGCACGGGGACTGTGAAGACCAGCAAGAGCTTTCAGGGCTGGCCCCTTCCTTGTGGGAGAAAGAGCCTCACGTTTGCTTTTTCGGAAAGAGGCTCTGCCGAGAACAAGCACCGTGAGATGCTGAGTCTCTGGGAAAGCACAGATGCCCAGTGCTGTTGTGCCTGTGGATAGGCTGCACGGGGACGGTGAAGGCTAGCAAGAGCTTTCAGGGCTGGCCCCTTCCTTGTGGGAGAAAGAGCCGGACGTTTGATTTTTCGGAAAGAGGCTCTGCTGAGAAAAAGCACCGTGAGATGCTGAGTCTCTGGGAAAGCACAGATGCCCAGTGCTGTTGTGCCTGTGGATACGCTGCACGGGGACTGTGAAGACCAGCAAGAGGTTTCAGGGCTGGCTCCTTCCTTGTGGGAGAAAGTCCCTTACGTTTGCTTTTTGGAAAAAGGCTCTGCCGAGAACGAGTGCCGTGAGATGTACCGACTATGGGAAAGCAGAGAAGTCCAGTTCTGTTGTGCCTGTGGATAGGGTGCACGGGAATGGTGAAGACCAGCAAGAGCTTTCAGGGCTGGCCCCTTCCTTATGAGAGAAAGAGCCGGACGTTTGATTTTTCAGAAAGAGGCTCTGCCGAGAACAAGCACCGTGAGATGCTGAGTCTCTGGGAAAGCACAGATGCCCAGTGCTGTTGTGCCTGTGGATAGGCTGCACGGGGACTGTGAAGACCAGCAAGAGCTTTCAGGGCTTACCCCTTCCTTATGGAAGAAGGAGCCGGACGTTTGCTTTTTGGAAAAAGGCTCTGCCGAGAACGAGCGCCGTGAGATGTACCGACTATGGGAAAGCAGAGAAGTTCATTTCTGTTGTGCCTGTGGATAGGCTGCACGGGGACTGTGAAGACCAGCAAGAGCTTTCAGGGCTGGCCCCTTCCTTGTGGGAGAAAGAGCCTCACGTTTGCTTTTTCGGAAAGAGGCTCTGCCGAGAACAAGCACCGTGAGATGCTGAGTCTCTGGGAAAGCACAGATGCCCAGTGCTGTTGTGCCTGTGGATAGGCTGCACGGGGACGGTGAAGGCTAGCAAGAGCTTTCAGGGCTGGCCCCTTCCTTGTGGGAGAAAGAGCCGGACGTTTGATTTTTCGGAAAGAGGCTCTGCTGAGAAAAAGCACCGTGAGATGCTGAGTCTCTGGGAAAGCACAGATGCCCAGTGCTGTTGTGCCTGTGGATACGCTGCACGGGGACTGTGAAGACCAGCAAGAGGTTTCAGGGCTGGCTCCTTCCTTGTGGGAGAAAGTCCCTTACGTTTGCTTTTTGGAAAAAGGCTCTGCCGAGAACGAGTGCCGTGAGATGTACCGACTATGGGAAAGCAGAGAAGTCCAGTTCTGTTGTGCCTGTGGATAGGGTGCACGGGAATGGTGAAGACCAGCAAGAGCTTTCAGGGCTGGCCCCTTCCTTATGAGAGAAAGAGCCGGACGTTTGATTTTTCAGAAAGAGGCTCTGCCGAGAACAAGCACCGTGAGATGCTGAGTCTCTGGGAAAGCACAGATGCCCAGTGCTGTTGTGCCTGTGGATAGGCTGCACGGGGACTGTGAAGACCAGCAAGAGCTTTCAGGGCTTACCCCTTCCTTATGGAAGAAGGAGCCGGACGTTTGCTTTTTGGAAAAAGGCTCTGCCGAGAACGAGCGCCGTGAGATGTACCGACTATGGGAAAGCAGAGAAGTTCATTTCTGTTGTGCCTGTGGATAGGCTGCACGGGGACTGTGAAGACCAGCAAGAGCTTTCAGGGCTGGCCCCTTCCTTGTGGGAGAAAGAGCCGCACGTTTGCTTTTTCGGGATGAGGCTCTGCCGAGAACAAGCACCATGAGATGCTGAGTCTCTGGGAAAGCCGAGAAGTCCAGTTCTGTTGTGCCTGTGGATAGGGTGCACGGGGACGGTGTAGAGCAGCAAGAGGTTTCAGGGCTGGCCCCTTCCTTGTGGGAGAAAGAGCCGGACGTTTCCATTTTTGGAAAGAGTCTCTGCCGAGAACGAGCGCCGTGAGATGTACCGACTATGGGAAAGCAGAGAAGTCCAGTTCTGTTGTTCCTGTGGATAGGCTGCACGGGGACGGTGAAGACCAGCAAGAGCTTTCAGGGCTGGCCCCTTCCTTGTGGGAGAAAGAGCCGCACGTTTGATTTTTCGGAAAGAGGCTCTGCCGAGAACAAGCACCGTGACATGTACCGACTATGGGAAAGCAGAGAAGTTCATTTCTGTTGTGCCTGTGGATAGGCTGCACGGGAACTGTGATGACCAGCAAGAGCTTTCAGGGCTGGCCCCTTCCTTGAGGGAGAAAGAGCCGCACGTTTCCTTTTTCGGAAAGAGGCTCTGCCGACAACGAGCACCGTGAGATGCTGAGTCTCTGGGAAAGCAGAGAAGTCCAGTTCTGTTGTGCCTGTGGATAGGGTGCACGGGGACTGTGAAGACCAGCAAGAGCTTTCAGGGCTGGCCCCTTCCTTGTGGGAGAAAGAGCCGGACGTTTGATTTTTCGGAAAGAGGCTCTGCTGAGAAAAAGCACCGTGAGATGCTGAGTCTCTGGGAAAGCACAGATGCCCAGTGCTGTTGTGCCTGTGGATACGCTGCACGGGGACTGTGAAGACCAGCAAGAGGTTTCAGGGCTGGCCCCTTCCTTGTGGGAGAAAGAGCCGGACCTTTGCTTTTTGGAAAAAGGCTCTGCCGAGAACGAGCACCGTGAGATGTACCGACTATGGGAAAGCCGAGAAGTCCATTTCTGTTGTGCCTGTGGATAGGGTGCACGGGAACGGTGAAGACCAGCAAGAGCTTTCAGGGCTTACCCCTTCCTTATGGAACAAGGAGCCGGACGTTTGCCTTTTCAGAAAAAGGCTCTGCCGAGAACGAGCGCCGTGAGATGTACCGACTGTGAGAAAGCAGAGAAGCCCAGTGCTGTTGTGCCTGTGCATAGGCTGCACGGGGACTGTGAAGACCAGCAAGAGCTTTCAGGGCTGGCCCCTTCCTTGTGGGAGAAAGAGCCTCACGTTTGCTTTTTCGGAAAGAGGATCTGCCGAGAACAAGCACCGTGAGATGCTGAGTCTCTGGGAAAGCACAGATGCCCAGTGCTGTTGTGCCTGTGGATAGGCTGCACGGGGATGGTGAAGGCTAGCAAGAGCTTTCAGGGCTGGTTCCTTCCTTGTGGGAGAAAGTGCCGGACGTTTGCTTTTTGGAAAAAGGCTCTGCCGAGAACGAGCGCCGTGAGATGTACCGACTATGGGAAAGCAGAGAAGTCCAGTTCTGTTGTGCCTGTGGATAGGGTGCACGGGAATGGTGAAGACCAGCAAGAGCTTTCAGGGCTGGCCCCTTCATTATGGGAGAAAGAGCCGGACGTTTGATTTTTCGGAAAGAGGCTCTGCCGAGAACAAGCACCGTGAGATGCTGAGTCTCTGGGAAAGCACAGATGCCCAGTGCTGTTGTGCCTGTGGATACGCTGCACGGGGACTGTGAAGACCAGCAAGAGGTTTCAGGGCTGGCTCCTTCCTTGTGGGAGAAAGTCCCTTACGTTTGCTTTTTGGAAAAAGGCTCTGCCGAGAACGAGTGCCGTGAGATGTACCGACTATGGGAAAGCAGAGAAGTCCAGTTCTGTTGTGCCTGTGGATAGGGTGCACGGGAATGGTGAAGACCAGCAAGAGCTTTCAGGGCTGGCCCCTTCCTTATGAGAGAAAGAGCCGGACGTTTGATTTTTCAGAAAGAGGCTCTGCCGAGAACAAGCACCGTGAGATGCTGAGTCTCTGGGAAAGCACAGATGCCCAGTGCTGTTGTGCCTGTGGATAGGCTGCACGGGGACTGTGAAGACCAGCAAGAGCTTTCAGGGCTTACCCCTTCCTTGTGGGAGGAAGAGCCGCACGTATTGCTTTTTGGAAATAGGCTCTGCCGAGAACGAGCACCGTGAGATGCTGAGTCTCTGGGAAAGCACAGATGCCCAGTGCTGTTGTGCCTGTGGATAGGCTGCACGGGGACTGTGAAGACCAGCAAGAGCTTTCAGGGCTGGCCCCTTCCTTGTGGGAGAAAGAGCCTCACGTTTGCTTTTTCGGAAAGAGGCTCTGCCGAGAACAAGCACCGTGAGATGCTGAGTCTCTGGGAAAGCACAGATGCCCAGTGCTGTTGTGCCTGTGGATAGGCTGCACGGGGACGGTGAAGGCTAGCAAGAGCTTTCAGGGCTGGCTCCTTCCTTGTGGGAGAAAGTGCCGGACGTTTGCTTTTTGGAAAAAGGCTCTGCCGAGAACGAGCGCCGTGAGATGTACCGACTATGGGAAAGCAGAGAAGTCCAGTTCTGTTGTGCCTGTGGATAGGGTGCACGGGAATGGTGAAGACCAGCAAGAGCTTTCAGGGCTGGCCCCTTCATTATGGGAGAAAGAGCCGGACGTTTGATTTTTCGGAAAGAGGCTCTGCCGAAAACAAGCACCGTGAGATGCTGAGTCTCTGGGAAAGCACAGATGCCCAGTGCTGTTGTGCCTGTGGATAGGCTGCACGGGGATGGTGAAGACCAGCAAGAGCTTTCAGGGCTGGCCCCTTCCTTGTGGGAGAAAGAGCCGCACGTTTGATTTTTCGGAAAGAGGCTCTGCCGACAACGAGCACCGTGAGATGCTGAGTCTCTGGGAAAGCAAAGATGCCCAGTGCTGTTGTGCCTGTGGACACGCTGCACGGGGACGGTGAAGACCAGCAAGAGCTTTCAGGGCTTACCAGTTCCTTGTGGGAGAAAGAGCCGCACGTTTGATTTTCGGAAAGAGTCTCTGCCGAGAACCAGCGCCGTGAGATGTACCGACTATGGGAAAGCCGAGAAGTCCAGTTCTGTTGTGCCTGTGGATAGGGTGCACGGGAACGGTGAAGACCAGCAAGAGCTTTCAGGGCTTACCCCTTCCTTATGGAAGAAGGAGCCGGACGTTTGCCTTTTCAGAAAAAGGCTCTGCCGAGAGCGAGCGCCGTAAGATGTACCGACTGTGAGAAAGCAGAGAAGCCCAGTGCTGTTGTGCCTGTGCATAGGCTGCACGGGGACTGTGAAGACCAGCAAGAGCTTTCAGGGCTGGCCCCTTCCTTGTGGGAGAAAGTGCCGCACGTTTCCTTTTTCGGAAAGAGGCTCTGCCGAGAACGAGCACCGTGAGATGCTGAGTCTCTGGGAAAGCAAAGATGCCCAGTGCTGTTGTGCCTGTGGATAGGGTGCACGGGGACTGTGAAGACCAGCAAGAGCTTTCAGGGCTGGCCCCTTCCTTGTGGGAGAAAGAGCCGCACGTTTGCCTTTTCAGAAAGAGGCTCTGCCGAGAACAAGCACCGTGAGATGCTGAGTCTCTGGGAAAGCACAGATGCCCAGTGCTGTTGTGCCTGTGGATAGGCTGCACGGGGACGGTGAAGACCAGCAAGAGCTTTCAGGGCTGGCCCCTTCCTTGTGGGAGAAAGAGCCGCACGTTTGATTTTTCGGAAAGAGGCTCTGCCGAGAACAAGCACCGTGACATGTACCGACTATGGGAAAGCAGAGAAGTTCATTTCTGTTGTGCCTGTGGATAGGGTGCACGGGGACTGTGAAGACCAGCAAGAGCTTTCAGGGCTGGCCCCTTCCTTGTGGGAGAAAGAGCCGCACGTTTCCTTTTTCGGAAAGAGGCTCAGCCGACAACGAGCACCGTGAGATGCTGAGTCTCTGGGAAAGCAAAGATGCCCAGTGCTGTTGTGCCTGTGGATAGGGTGCACGGGGACTGTGAAGACCAGCAAGAGCTTTCAGGGCTGGCCCCTTCCTTGTGGGAGAAAGAGCCGCACGTATTGCTTTTTCGGAAAGAGGCTCTGCCGAGAACAAGCACCGTGAGATGCTGAGTCTCTGGGAAAGCACAGATGCCCAGTGCTGTTGTGCCTGTGGATAGGTTGCACGGGAACGGTGTAGAGCAGCAAGAGCTTTCAGGGCTTGCCCCTTCCTTATGGAAGAAGGAGCCGGACGTTTGCTTTTTGGAAAAAGGCTCTGCCGAGAATGAGCGCCGTGAGATGTACCGACTATGGGAAAGCAGAGAAGTCCAGTTCTGTTGTGCCTGTCGATAGGGTGCACGGGAATGGTGAAGACCAGCAAGAGCTTTCAGGGCTGGCCCCTTCCTTGTGGGAGGAAGAGCCGCACGTTTGCTTTTTCGGGATGAGGCTCTGCCGAGAACAAGCACCATGAGATGCTGAGTCTCTGGGAAAGCCGAGAAGTCCAGTTCTGTTGTGCCTGTGGATAGGGTGCACGGGGACGGTGTAGAGCAGCAAGAGGTTTCAGGGCTGGCCCCTTCCTTGTGGGAGAAAGAGCCGGACGTTTCCATTTTTGGAAAGAGTCTCTGCCGAGAACGAGCGCCGTGAGATGTACCGACTATGGGAAAGCAGAGAAGTCCAGTTCTGTTGTGCCTGTGGATAGGGTGCACGGGGACTGTGAAGACCAGCAAGAGCTTTCTGGGCTGGCCCCTTCCTTGTGGGAGAAAGAGCCGCACGTTTGATTTTTCGGAAAGAGGCTCTGCCGAGAACAAGCACCGTGACATGTACCGACTATGGGAAAGCAGAGAAGTTCATTTCTGTTGTGCCTGTGGATAGGCTGCACGGGAACTGTGATGACCAGCAAGAGCTTTCAGGGCTGGCCCCATCCTTGAGGGAGAAAGAGCCGCACGTTTCCTTTTTCGGAAAGAGGCTCTGCCGACAACGAGCACCGTGAGATGCTGAGTCTCTGGGAAAGCAAAGATGCCCAGTGCTGTTGTGCCTGTGGATAGGGTGCACGGGGACTGTGAAGACCAGCAAGAGGTTTCAGGGCTGGCCCCTTCCTTGTGGGAGAAAGAGCCGGACCTTTGCTTTTTGGAAAAAGGCTCTGCCGAGAACGAGCACCGTGAGATGTACCGACTATGGGAAAGCCGAGAAGTCCATTTCTGTTGTGCCTGTGGATAGGGTGCACGGGAACGGTGAAGACCAGCAGGAGCTTTCAGGGCTTACCCCTTCCTTATGGAAGAAGGAGCCGGACGTTTGCCTTTTCAGAAAAAGGCTCTGCCGAGAACGAGCGCCGTGAGATGTACCGACTGTGAGAAAGCAGAGAAGCCCAGTGCTGTTGTGCCTGTGCATAGGCTGCACGGGGACTGTGAAGACCAGCAAGAGCTTTCAGGGCTGGCCCCTTCCTTGTGGGAGAAAGAGCCGCACGTTTGCTTTTTCGGAAAGAGGATCTGCCGAGAACAAGCACCGTGAGATGCTGAGTCTCTGGGAAAGCACAGATGCCCAGTGCTGTTGTGCCTGTGGATACGCTGCACGGGGACTGTGAAGACCAGCAAGAGCTTTCAGGGCTGGCCCCTTCCTTGTGGGAGAAAGAGCCTCACGTTTGCTTTTTCGGAAAGAGGCTCTGCCGAGAACAAGCACCGTGAGATGCTGAGTCTCTGGGAAAGCACAGATGCCCACTGCTGTTGTGCCTGTGGATAGGCTTCACGGGGACGGTGAAGGCTAGCAAGAGCTTTCAGGGCTGGCTCCTTCCTTGTGGGAGAAAGTGCCGGACGTTTGCTTTTTGGAAAAAGGCTCTGCCGAGAACGAGCGCCGTGAGATGTACCGACTATGGGAAAGCAGAGAAGTCCAGTTCTGTTGTGCCTGTGGATAGGGTGCACGGGAATGGTGAAGACCAGCAAGAGCTTTCAGGGCTGGCCCCTTCATTATGGGAGAAAGAGCCGGACGTTTGATTTTTCGGAAAGAGGCTCTGCCGAGAACAAGCACCGTGAGATGCTGAGTCTCTGGGAAAGCACAGATGCCCAGTGCTGTTGTGCCTGTGGATAGGCTGCACGGGGATGGTGAAGACCAGCAAGAGCTTTCAGGGCTGGCCCCTTCCTTGTGGGAGAAAGAGCCGCACGTTTGATTTTTCGGAAAGAGGCTCTGCCGACAACGAGCACCGTGAGATGCTGAGTCTCTGGGAAAGCAAAGATGCCCAGTGCTGTTGTGCCTGTGGATAGGGTGAACGGGGACTGTGAAGACCAGCAAGAGCTTTCACGGCTGGCCCCTTCCTTGTGGGAGAAAGAGCCGCACGTTTGATTTTTCGGAAAGAGGCTCTGCCGAGAACAAGCACCGTGAGATGCTGAGTCTCTGGGAAAGCAGAGAAGTCCAGTTCTGTTGTGCCTGTGGATAGGGTGCATGGGGATGGTGAAGACCAGCAAGAGCTTTCAGGGTTTACAAGTTCCTTGTGGGAGAAAGAGCCGGACGTTTGCTTTTTCGGAAAGAGTCTCTGCCGAGAACCAGCGCCGTGAGATGTACCGACTATGGGAAAGCCGAGAAGTCCAGTGCTGTTGTGCCTGTGGATAGGTTGCACGGGAATGGTGAAGACCAGCAAGAGCTTTCAGGGCTTACCCCTTCCTTATGGAAGAAGGAGCCGGACGTTTGCCTTTTCAGAAAAAGGCTCTGCCGAGAACGAGCGCCGTGAGATGTACCGACTGTGAGAAAGCAGAGAAGCCCAGTGCTGTTGTGCCTGAGCATAGGCTGCACGGGGACTGTGAAGACCAGCAAGAGCTTTCAGGGCTGGCCCCTTCCTTATGGAAGAAGGAGCCGGACGTTTGCTTTTTGGAAAAAGGCTCTGCCGAGAACGAGCGCCGTGAGATGTACCGACTATGGGAAAGCCGAGAAGTCCAGTTCTGTTGTGCCTGTGGATAGGGTGCACGGGAATGGTGAAGACCAGCAAGAGCTTTCAGGGCTTACCCCTTCCTTATGGGAGAAAGAGCCGGACATTTGATTTTTCGGAAAGAGGCTCTGCCGAGAACAAGCACCGTGAATTGCTGAGTCTCTGGGAAAGCACAGATGCCCAGTGCTGTTGTGCCTGTGGATAGGCTGCACGGGGATGGTGAAGACCAGCAAGAGCTTTCAGGGCTTACCCCTTCCTTGTGGGAGTAAGAGCCGCACGTATTGCTTTTTGGAAATAGGCTCTGCCGAGAACGAGCACCGTGAGATGCTGAGTCTCTGGGAAAGCACAGATGCCCAGTGCTGTTGTGCCTGTGGATAGGTTGCACGGGGACGGTGAAGACCAGCAAGAGGTTTCAGGGCTGGCTCCTTCCTTGTGGGAGAAAGAGGCGGACGTTTGCTTTTTAGAAAAAGGCTCTGCCGAGAACGAGCGCCGTGAGATGTACCGACTATGGGAAAGCCGAGAAGTCCAGTTCTGTTTTGCCTGTGGATAGGGTGCACGGGAACGGTGAAGACCAGCAAGAGCTTTCAGGGCTTACCCCTTCCTTATGGAAGAAGGAGCCGGACGTTTGCCTTTTCAGAAAAAGGCTCTGCCGAGAACGAGCGCCGTGAGATGTACCGACTGTGAGAAAGCAGAGAAGTCCAGTTCTGTTGTGCCTGTGGATAGGCTGCACGGGAATGGTGAAGATCAGCAAGAGCTTTCAGGTCTGGCCCCTTCCTTGTGGGAGAAAGAGACGCACGTTTGCTTTTTCGGAAAGAGGCTCTGCCGAGAACGAGCACCGTGAGATCCTGAGTCTCTGGGAAAGCACAGATGCCCAGTGCTGTTGTGCCTGTGGATAGGTTGCACGGGGACGGTGTAGAGCAGCAAGAGCTTTCAGGGCTTGCCCCTTCCTTGTGGGAGAAAGAGCCGGACGTTTCCCTTTTTGGAAAGAGTCTCTGCCGAGAACCAGCGCCGTGAGATGTACCGACTATGGGAAAGCCGCGAAGTCCAGTTCTGTTGTGCCTGTGGATAGGGTGCACGGGGACGGTGTAGAGCAGCAACAGCTTTCAGGGCTGGCCCCTTCCTTGTGGGAGAAAGAGCCGGACGTTTCCCTTTTTGGAAAGAGTCTCTGCCGAGAACGAGCGCCGTGAGATGTACCGACTATGGGAAAGCAGAGAAGTCCAGTGCTGTTGTGCCTGTGGATAGGGTGCACGGGGACGGTGAAGACCAGCAAGAGCTTTCAGGGGTCGCCCCTTCCTTGTGGGAGAAAGAGCCGCACGTTTGCTTTTTCGGAAAGAGGCTCTGCCGAGAACGAGCACCGTGAGATGCTGAGTCTCTGGGAAAGCACAGATGGCCAGTGCTGTTGTGCCTGTGGATAGGCTGCACGGGGATGGTGAAGACCAGCAAGAGCTTTCAGGGCTGGCCCCTTCCTTGTGGGAGAAAGAGCCGCACGTTTGATTTTTCGGAAAGAGGCTCTGCCGACAACGAGCACCGTGAGATGCTGAGTCTCTGGGAAAGCAAAGATGCCCAGTGCTGTTGTGCCTGTGGACACGCTGCACGGGGACGGTGAAGACCAGCAAGAGCTTTCAGGGCTTACCAGTTCCTTGTGGGAGAAAGAGCCGCACGTTTGCTTTTTCGGAAAGAGTCTCTGCTGAGAACCAGCGCCGTGAGATGTACCGACTATGGGAAAGCCGAGAAGTCCAGTTCTGTTGTGCCTGTGGATAGGGTGCACGGGAACGGTGAAGACCAGCAAGAGCTTTCAGGGCTTACCCCTTCCTTATGGAAGAAGGAGCCGGACGTTTGCCTTTTCAGAAAAAGGGTCTGCCGAGAACGAGCGCCGTGAGATGTACCGACTGTGAGAAAGCAGAGAAGCCCAGTGCTGTTGTGCCTGTGCATAGGCTGCACGGGGACTGTGAAGAGCAGCAAGAGCTTTCAGGGCTGGCCCCTTCCTTGTGGGAGAAAGTGCCGCACGTTTCCTTTTTCGGAAAGAGGCTCTGCCGAGAACGAGCACCGTGAGATGCTGAGTCTCTGGGAAAGCAAAGATGCCCAGTGCTGTTGTGCCGGTGGATAGGGTGCACGGGGACTGTAAAGACCAGCAAGAGGTTTCAGGGCTGGCTCCTTCCTTGTGGGAGAAAGAGGCGGACGTTTGCTTTTTAGAAAAAGGCTCTGCCGAGAACGAGCGCCGTGAGATGTACCGACCATGGGAAAGCAGAGAAGTTCATTTCTGTTGTGCCTGTCGATAGGCTGCACGGGGACTGTGAAGACCAGCAAGAGCTTTCAGGGCTGGCCCCTTCTTGTGGGAGAAAGTGCCGGACGTTTTCTTTTTGGAAAAAGGCTCTGCCGAGAACGAGCGCCGTGAGATGTACCGACTATGGGAAAGCCGAGAAGTCCAGTTCTGTTGTGCCTGTGGATAGGGTGCACGGGAATGGTGAAGACCAGCAAGAGCTTTCAGGGCTGGCCCCTTCCTTATGGGAGAAAGAGCCGGACATTTGATTTTTCGGAAAGAGGCTCTGCCGAGAACAAGCACCGTGAGATGCTGAGTCTCTGGGAAAGCACAGATGCCCAGTGCTGTTGTGCCTGTGGATAGGCTGCACGGGGATGGTGAAGACCAGCAAGAGCTTTCAGGGCTTACCCCTTCCTTGTGGGAGTAAGAGCCGCACATTTGCTTTTTCGGAAATAGGCTCTGCCGAGAACGAGCACCGTGAGATGCTGAGTCTCTGGGAAAGCACAGATGCCCAGTGCTGTTGTGCCTGTGGATAGGGTGCACGGGGACGGTGAAGACCAGCAAGAGGTTTCAGGGCTGGCTCCTTCCTTGTGGGAGAAAGAGGCGGACGTTTGCTTTTTAGAAAAAGGCTCTGCCGAGAACGAGCGCCGTGAGATGTACCGACTATGGGAAAGCCGAGAAGTCCAGTTCTGTTGTGCCTGTGGATAGGGTGCACGGGAACGGTGAAGACCAGCAAGAGCTTTCAGGGCTTTCCCCTTCCTTATGGAAGAAGGAGCCGGACGTTTGCCTTTTCAGAAATAGGCTCTGCCGAGAACGAGCGCCGTGAGATGTACCGACTGTGAGAAAGCAGAGAAGCCCAGTGCTGTTGTGCCTGTGGATAGGGTGCACGGGGACTGTGAAGACCAGCAAGAGCTTTCAGGGCTGGCCCCTTCCTTGTGGGAGAAAGAGCCGCACGTATTGCTTTTTGGAAATAGGCTCTGCCGAGAACGAGCACCGTGAGATGCTGAGTCTCTGGGAAAGCACAGATGCCCAGTGCTGTTGTGCCTGTGGATAGGCTGCACGGGGACGGTGAAGGCTAGCAAGAGCTTTCAGGGCTGGCTCCTTCCTTGTGGGAGAAAGTGCCGGACGTTTGCTTTTTGGAAAAAGGCTCTGCCGAGAACGAGCGCCGTGAGATGTACCGACTATGGGAAAGCAGAGAAGTCCAGTTCTGTTGTGCCTGTGGATAGGGTGCACGGGAATGGTGAAGACCAGCAAGAGCTTTCAGGGCTGGCCCCTTCATTATGGGTGAAAGAGCCGGACGTTTGATTTTTCGGAAAGAGGCTCTGCCGAGAACAAGCACCGTGAGATTCTGAGTCTCTGGGAAAGCACAGATGCCCAGTGCTGTTGTGCCTGTGGATACGCTGCACGGGGACTGTGAAGACCAGCAAGAGGTTTCAGGGCTAGCTCCTTCCTTGTGGGAGAAAGTCCCTTACGTTTGCTTTTTGGAAAAAGGCTCAGCCGAGAACGAGTGCCGTGAGATGTACCGACTATGGGAAAGCAGAGAAGTCCAGTTCTGTTGTGCCTGTGGATAGGGTGCACGGGAATGGTGAAGACCAGCAAGAGCTTTCAGGGCTGGCCCCTTCCTTATGAGAGAAAGAGCCGGACGTTTGATTTTTCAGAAAGAGGCTCTGCCGAGAACAAGCACCGTGAGATGCTGAGTCTCTGGGAAAGCACAGATGCCCAGTGCTGTTGTGCCTGTGGATAGGCTGCACGGGGACTGTGAAGACCAGCAAGATCTTTCAGGGCTTACCCCTTCCTTGTGGGAGTAAGAGCCGCACGTATTGCTTTTTGGAAATAGGCTCTGCCGAGAACGAGCACCGTGAGATGCTGAGTCTCTGGGAAAGCACAGATGCCCAGTGCTGTTGTGCCTGTGGATAGGCTGCACGGGGACTGTGAAGACCAGCAAGAGCTTTCAGGGCTGGCCCCTTCCTTGTGGGAGAAAGAGCCTCACGTTTGCTTTTTCGGAAAGAGGCTCTGCCGAGAACAAGCACCGTGAGATGCTGAGTCTCTGGGAAAGCACAGATGCCCAGTGCTGTTGTGCCTGTGGATAGGCTTCACGGGGACGGTGAAGGCTAGCAAGAGCTTTCAGGGCTGGCTCCTTCCTTGTGGGAGAAAGTGCCGGACGTTTGCTTTTTGGAAAAAGGCTCTGCCGAGAACGAGCGCCGTGAGATGTACCGACTATGGGAAAGCAGAGAAGTCCAGTTCTGTTGTGCCTGTGGATAGGGTGCACGGGAATGGTGAAGACCAGCAAGAGCTTTCAGGGCTGGCCCCTTCATTATGGGAGAAAGAGCCGGACGTTTGATTTTTCGGAAAGAGGCTCTGCCGAGAACAAGCACCGTGAGATGCTGAGTCTCTGGGAAAGCACAGATGCCCAGTGCTGTTGTGCCTGTGGATAGGCTGCACGGGGATGGTGAAGACCAGCAAGAGCTTTCAGGGCTGGCCCCTTCCTTGTGGGAGAAAGAGCCGCACGTTTGATTTTTCGGAAAGAGGCTCTGCCGACAACGAGCACCGTGAGATGCTGAGTCTCTGGGAAAGCAAAGATGCCCAGTGCTGTTGTGCCTGTGGACACGCTGCACGGGGACGGTGAAGACCAGCAAGAGCTTTCAGGGCTTACCAGTTCCTTGTGGGAGAAAGAGCCGCACGTTTGATTTTCGGAAAGAGTCTCTGCCGAGAACCAGCGCCGTGAGATGTACCGACTATGGGAAAGCCGAGAAGTCCAGTTCTGTTGTGCCTGTGGATAGGGTGCACGGGAACGGTGAAGACCAGCAAGAGCTTTCAGGGCTTACCCCTTCCTTATGGAAGAAGGAGCCGGACGTTTGCCTTTTCAGAAAAAGGCTCTGCCGAGAACGAGCGCCGTAAGATGTACCGACTGTGAGAAAGCAGAGAAGCCCAGTGCTGTTGTGCCTGTGCATAGGCTGCACGGGGACTGTGAAGACCAGCAAGAGCTTTCAGGGCTGGCCCCTTCCTTGTGGGAGAAAGTGCCGCACGTTTCCTTTTTCGGAAAGAGGCTCTGCCGACAACGAGCACCGTGAGATGCTGAGTCTCTGGGAAAGCAAAGATGCCCAGTGCTGTTGTGCCTGTGGATAGGGTGCACGGGGACTGTGAAGACCAGCAAGAGCTTTCAGGGCTGGCCCCTTCCTTGTGGGAGAAAGAGCCGCACGTTTGCCTTTTCAGAAAGAGGCTCTGCCGAGAACAAGCACCGTGAGATGCTGAGTCTCTGGGAAAGCAGAGAAGTCCAGTTCTGTTGTGCCTGTGGATAGGGTGCATGGGGATGGTGAAGACCAGCAAGAGCTTTCAGGGTTTACAAGTTCCTTGTGGGAGAAAGAGCCGGACGTTTGCTTTTTCGGAAAGAGTCTCTGCCGAGAACCAGCGCCGTGAGATGTACCGACTATGGGAAAGCCGAGAAGTCCAGTGCTGTTGTGCCTGTGGATAGGTTGCACGGGAATGGTGAAGACCAGCAAGAGCTTTCAGGGCTTACCCCTTCCTTATGGAAGAAGGAGCCGGACGTTTGCCTTTTCAGAAAAAGGCTCTGCCGAGAACGAGCGCCGTGAGATGTACCGACTGTGAGAAAGCAGAGAAGCCCAGTGCTGTTGTGCCTGAGCATAGGCTGCACGGGGACTGTGAAGACCAGCAAGAGCTTTCAGGGCTGGCCCCTTCCTTATGGAAGAAGGAGCCGGACGTTTGCTTTTTGGAAAAAGGCTCTGCCGAGAACGAGCGCCGTGAGATGTACCGACTATGGGAAAGCCGAGAAGTCCAGTTCTGTTGTGCCTGTGGATAGGGTGCACGGGAATGGTGAAGACCAGCAAGAGCTTTCAGGGCTGGCCCCTTCCTTATGGGAGAAAGAGCCGGACATTTGATTTTTCGGAAAGAGGCTCTGCCGAGAACAAGCACCGTGAATTGCTGAGTCTCTGGGAAAGCACAGATGCCCAGTGCTGTTGTGCCTGTGGATAGGCTGCACGGGGATGGTGAAGACCAGCAAGAGCTTTCAGGGCTTACCCCTTCCTTGTGGGAGTAAGAGCCGCACGTATTGCTTTTTGGAAATAGGCTCTGCCGAGAACGAGCACCGTGAGATGCTGAGTCTCTGGGAAAGCACAGATGCCCAGTGCTGTTGTGCCTGTGGATAGGGTGCACGGGGACGGTGAAGACCAGCAAGAGGTTTCAGGGCTGGCTCCTTCCTTGTGGGAGAAAGAGGCGGACGTTTGCTTTTTAGAAAAAGGCTGTGCCGAGAACGAGCGCCGTGAGATGTACCGACTATGGGAAAGCCGAGAAGTCCAGTTCTGTTTTGCCTGTGGATAGGGTGCACGGGAACGGTGAAGACCAGCAAGAGCTTTCAGGGCTTACCCCTTCCTTATGGAAGAAGGAGCCGGACGTTTGCCTTTTCAGAAAAAGGCTCTGCCGAGAACGAGCGCCGTGAGATGTACCGACTGTGAGAAAGCAGAGAAGTCCAGTTCTGTTGTGCCTGTGGATAGGGTGCACGGGAATGGTGAAGATCAGCAAGAGCTTTCAGGTCTGGCCCCTTCCTTGTGGGAGAAAGAGACGCACGTTTGCTTTTTCGGAAAGAGGCTCTGCCGAGAACGAGCACCGTGAGATCCTGAGTCTCTGGGAAAGCACAGATGCCCAGTGCTGTTGTGCCTGTGGATAGGTTGCACGGGGACGGTGTAGAGCAGCAAGAGCTTTCAGGGCTTGCCCCTTCCTTGTGGGAGAAAGAGCCGGACGTTTCCCTTTTTGGAAAGAGTCTCTGCCGAGAACCAGCGCCGTGAGATGTACCGACTATGGGAAAGCCGCGAAGTCCAGTTCTGTTGTGCCTGTGGATAGGGTGCACGGGGACGGTGTAGAGCAGCAACAGCTTTCAGGGCTGGCCCCTTCCTTGTGGGAGAAAGAGCCGGACGTTTCCCTTTTTGGAAAGAGTCTCTGCCGAGAACGAGCGCCGTGAGATGTACCGACTATGGGAAAGCAGAGAAGTCCAGTGCTGTTGTGCCTGTGGATAGGGTGCACGGGGACGGTGAAGACCAGCAAGAGCTTTCAGGGGTCGCCCCTTCCTTGTGGGAGAAAGAGCCGCACGTTTGCTTTTTCGGAAAGAGGCTCTGCCGAGAACGAGCACCGTGAGATGCTGAGTCTCTGGGAAAGCACAGATGCCCAGTGCTGTTGTGCCTGTGGATAGGCTGCACGGGGATGGTGAAGACCAGCAAGAGCTTTCAGGGCTTACCAGTTCCTTGTGGGAGAAAGAGCCGCACGTTTGCTTTTTCGGAAAGAGTCTCTGCTGAGAACCAGCGCCGTGAGATGTACCGACTATGGGAAAGCCGAGAAGTCCAGTTCTGTTGTGCCTGTGGATAGGGTGCACGGGAACGGTGAAGACCAGCAAGAGCTTTCAGGGCTTACCCCTTCCTTATGGAAGAAGGAGCCGGACGTTTGCCTTTTCAGAAAAAGGGTCTGCCGAGAACGAGCGCCGTGAGATGTACCGACTGTGAGAAAGCAGAGAAGCCCAGTGCTGTTGTGCCTGTGCATAGGCTGCACGGGGACTGTGAAGACCAGCAAGAGCTTTCAGGGCTGGCCCCTTCCTTGTGGGAGAAAGTGCCGCACGTTTCCTTTTTCGGAAAGAGGCTCTGCCGAGAACGAGCACCGTGAGATGCTGAGTCTCTGGGAAAGCAAAGATGCCCAGTGCTGTTGTGCCGGTGGATAGGGTGCACGGGGACTGTAAAGACCAGCAAGAGCTTTCAGGGCTGGCCCCTTCCTTGTGGGAGAAAGAGCCGCACGTATTGCTTTTTCGGAAAGAGGCTCTGCCGAGAACAAACACCGTGAGATGCTGAGTCTCTGGGAAAGCACAGATGCCCAGTGCTGTTGTGCCTGTGGATACGCTGCACGGGGACGGTGAAGACCAGCAAGAGCTTTCAGGGCTTACCCCTTCCTTGTGGGAGTAAGATCCGCACGTTTGCTTTTTCGGAAATAGGCTCTGCCGAGAACGAGCACCGTGAGATGCTGAGTCTCTGGGAAAGCACAGATGCCCAGTGCTGTTGTGCCTGTGGATAGGCTGCACGGGGACGGTGAAGACCAGCAAGAGGTTTCAGGGCTGGCTCCTTCCTTGTGGGAGAAAGAGGCGGACGTTTGCTTTTTAGAAAAAGGCTCTGCCGAGAACGAGTGCCGTGAGATGTACCGACTATGGGAAAGCAGAGAAGTCCAGTTCGGTTGTGCCTGTGGATAGGGTGCACGGGAACGGTGAAGACAAGCAAGAGCTTTCAGGGCTTACCCCTTCCTTATGGAAGAAGGAGCCGGACGTTTGCCTTTTCAGAAAAAGGCTCTGCCGAGAACGAGCGCCGTGAGATGTACCGACTGTGAGAAAGCAGAGAAGCCCAGTGCTGTTGTGCCTGTGGATAGGCTGCACGGGGACTGTGAAGACGAGCAAGAGCGTTCAGGGCTGGCCCCTTCCTTGTGGGAGAAAGAGGCGGACGTTTGCTTTTTAGAAAAAGGCTCTGCCGAGAACGAGCGCCGTGAGATGTACCGACTATGGGAAAGCAGAGAAGTCCAGTTCTGTTGTGCCTGTGGATAGGGTGCACGGGGACTGTGAAGACCAGCAAGAGCTTTCAGGGCTTACCCCTTCCTTATGGAAGAAGGAGCCGGATGTTTGCTTTTTGGAAAAAGGCTCTGCCGAGAACGAGCGCCGTGAGATGTACCGACCATGGGAAAGCAGAGAAGTTCATTTCTGTTGTGCCTGTCGATAGGCTGCACGGGGACTGTGAAGACCAGCAAGAGCTTTCAGGGCTGGCCCCTTCTTGTGGGAGAAAGTGCCGGACGTTTTCTTTTTGGAAAAAGGCTCTGCCGAGAACGAGCGCCGTGAGATGTACCGACTATGGGAAAGCCGAGAAGTCCAGTTCTGTTGTGCCTGTGGATAGGGTGCACGGGAATGGTGAAGACCAGCAAGAGCTTTCAGGGCTGGCCCCTTCCTTATGGGAGAAAGAGCCGGACATTTGATTTTTCGGAAAGAGGCTCTGCCGAGAGCAAGCACCGTGAGATGCTGAGTCTCTGGGAAAGCACAGATGCCCAGTGCTGTTGTGCCTGTGGATAGGCTGCACGGGGATGGTGAAGACCAGCAAGAGCTTTCAGGGCTTACCCCTTCCTTGTGGGAGTAAGAGCCGCACATTTGCTTTTTCGGAAATAGGCTCTGCCGAGAACGAGCACCGTGAGATGCTGAGTCTCTGGGAAAGCACAGATGCCCAGTGCTGTTGTGCCTGTGGATAGGGTGCACGGGGACGGTGAAGACCAGCAAGAGGTTTCAGGGCTGGCTCCTTCCTTGTGGGAGAAAGAGGCGGACGTTTGCTTTTTAGAAAAAGGCTCTGCCGAGAACGAGCGCCGTGAGATGTACCGACTATGGGAAAGCCGAGAAGTCCAGTTCTGTTGTGCCTGTGGATAGGGTGCACGGGAACGGTGAAGACCAGCAAGAGCTTTCAGGGCTTTCCCCTTCCTTATGGAAGAAGGAGCCGGACGTTTGCCTTTTCAGAAATAGGCTCTGCCGAGAACGAGCGCCGTGAGATGTACCGACTGTGAGAAAGCAGAGAAGCCCAGTGCTGTTGTGCCTGTGGATAGGGTGCACGGGGACTGTGAAGACCAGCAAGAGCTTTCAGGGCTGGCCCCTTCCTTGTGGGAGGAAGAGCCGCACGTATTGCTTTTTGGAAATAGGCTCTGCCGAGAACGAGCACCGTGAGATGCTGAGTCTCTGGGAAAGCACAGATGCCCAGTGCTGTTGTGCCTGTGGATAGGCTGCACGGGGACTGTGAAGACCAGCAAGAGCTTTCTGGGCTGGCCCCTTCCTTGTGGGAGAAAGAGCCTCACGTTTGCTTTTTCGGAAAGAGGCTCTGCCGAGAACAAGCACCGTGAGATGCTGAGTCTCTGGGAAAGCACAGATGCCCAGTGCTGTTGTGCCTGTGGATAGGCTGCACGGGGACGGTGAAGGCTAGCAAGAGCTTTCAGGGCTGGCTCCTTCCTTGTGGGAGAAAGTGCCGGACGTTTGCTTTTTGGAAAAAGGCTCTGCCGAGAACGAGCGCCGTGAGATGTATCGACTATGGGAAAGCAGAGAAGTCCAGTTCTGTTGTGCCTGTGGATAGGGTGCACGGGAATGGTGAAGACCAGCAAGAGCTTTCAGGGCTGGCCCCTTCCTTGTGGGAGAAAGAGCCGGACATTTGATTTTTCGGAAATAGGCTCTGCCGAGAACAAGCACCGTGAGATGCTGAGTCTCTGGGAAAGCACAGATGCCCAGTGCTGTTGTGCCTGTGGATAGGCTGCACGGGGATGGTGAAGACCAGCAAGAGGTTTCAGGGCTGGCCCCTTCCTTGTGGGAGAAAGAGCCGCACGTTTGATTTTTCGGAAAGAGGCTCTGCCGACAACGAGCACCGTGAGATCCTGAGTCTCTGGGAAAGCAAAGATGCCCAGTGCTGTTGTGCCTGTGGACACGCTGCACGGGGACGGTGAAGACCAGCAAGAGCTTTCAGGGCTTACCAGTTCCTTGTGGGAGAAAGAGCCGCACGTTTGATTTTCGGAAAGAGTCTCTGCCGAGAACCAGCGCCGTGAGATGTACCGACTATGGGAAAGCAGAGAAGTCCAGTTCTGTTTTGCCTGTGGATAGGGTGCACGGGAACGGTGAAGACCAGCAAGAGCTTTCAGGGCTTACCCCTTCCTTATGGAAGAAGGAGCCGGACGTTTGCCTTTTCAGAAAAAGGCTCTGCCGAGAACGAGCGCCGTGAGATGTACCGACTGTGAGAAAGCAGAGAAGTCCAGTTCTGTTGTGCCTGTGGATAGGCTGCACGGGAATGGTGAAGATCAGCAAGAGCTTTCAGGTCTGGCCCCTTCCTTGTGGGAGAAAGAGACGCACGTTTGCTTTTTCGGAAAGAGGCTCTGCCGAGAACGAGCACCGTGAGATCCTGAGTCTCTGGGAAAGCACAGATGCCCAGTGCTGTTGTGCCTGTGGATAGGTTGCACGGGGACGGTGTAGAGCAGCAAGAGCTTTCAGGGCTTGCCCCTTCCTTGTGGGAGAAAGAGCCGGACGTTTCCCTTTTTGGAAAGAGTCTCTGCCGAGAACCAGCGCCGTGAGATGTACCGACTATGGGAAAGCCGCGAAGTCCAGTTCTGTTGTGCCTGTGGATAGGGTGCACGGGGACGGTGTAGAGCAGCAACAGCTTTCAGGGCTGGCCCCTTCCTTGTGGGAGAAAGAGCCGGACGTTTCCCTTTTTGGAAAGAGTCTCTGCCGAGAACGAGCGCCGTGAGATGTACCGACTATGGGAAAGCAGAGAAGTCCAGTGCTGTTGTGCCTGTGGATAGGGTGCACGGGGACGGTGAAGACCAGCAAGAGCTTTCAGGGGTCGCCCCTTCCTTGTGGGAGAAAGAGCCGCACGTTTGCTTTTTCGGAAAGAGGCTCTGCCGAGAACGAGCACCGTGAGATGCTGAGTCTCTGGGAAAGCACAGATGCCCAGTGCTGTTGTGCCTGTGGATAGGCTGCACGGGGATGGTGAAGACCAGCAAGAGCTTTCAGGGCTGGCCCCTTCCTTGTGGGAGAAAGAGCCGCACGTTTGATTTTTCGGAAAGAGGCTCTGCCGACAACGAGCACCGTGAGATGCTGAGTCTCTGGGAAAGCAAAGATGCCCAGTGCTGTTGTGCCTGTGGACACGCTGCACGGGGACGGTGAAGACCAGCAAGAGCTTTCAGGGCTTACCAGTTCCTTGTGGGAGAAAGAGCCGCACGTTTGCTTTTTCGGAAAGAGTCTCTGCTGAGAACCAGCGCCGTGAGATGTACCGACTATGGGAAAGCCGAGAAGTCCAGTTCTGTTGTGCCTGTGGATAGGGTGCACGGGAACGGTGAAGACCAGCAAGAGCTTTCAGGGCTTACCCCTTCCTTATGGAAGAAGGAGCCGGACGTTTGCCTTTTCAGAAAAAGGGTCTGCCGAGAACGAGCGCCGTGAGATGTACCGACTGTGAGAAAGCAGAGAAGCCCAGTGCTGTTGTGCCTGTGCATAGGCTGCACGGGGACTGTGAAGACCAGCAAGAGCTTTCAGGGCTGGCCCCTTCCTTGTGGGAGAAAGTGCCGCACGTTTCCTTTTTCGGAAAGAGGCTCTGCCGAGAACGAGCACCGTGAGATGCTGAGTCTCTGGGAAAGCAAAGATGCCCAGTGCTGTTGTGCCGGTGGATAGGGTGCACGGGGACTGTAAAGACCAGCAAGAGCTTTCAGGGCTGGCCCCTTCCTTGTGGGAGAAAGAGCCGCACGTATTGCTTTTTCGGAAAGAGGCTCTGCCGAGAACAAACACCGTGAGATGCTGAGTCTCTGGGAAAGCACAGATGCCCAGTGCTGTTGTGCCTGTGGATACGCTGCACGGGGACGGTGAAGACCAGCAAGAGCTTTCAGGGCTTACCCCTTCCTTGTGGGAGTAAGATCCGCACGTTTGCTTTTTCGGAAATAGGCTCTGCCGAGAACGAGCACCGTGAGATGCTGAGTCTCTGGGAAAGCACAGATGCCCAGTGCTGTTGTGCCTGTGGATAGGCTGCACGGGGACGGTGAAGACCAGCAAGAGGTTTCAGGGCTGGCTCCTTCCTTGTGGGAGAAAGAGGCGGACGTTTGCTTTTTAGAAAAAGGCTCTGCCGAGAACGAGTGCCGTGAGATGTACCGACTATGGGAAAGCCGAGAAGTCCAGTTCGGTTGTGCCTGTGGATAGGGTGCACGGGAACGGTGAAGACAAGCAAGAGCTTTCAGGGCTTACCCCTTCCTTATGGAAGAAGGAGCCGGACGTTTGCCTTTTCAGAAAAAGGCTCTGCCGAGAACGAGCGCCGTGAGATGTACCGACTGTGAGAAAGCAGAGAAGCCCAGTGCTGTTGTGCCTGTGGATAGGCTGCACGGGGACTGTGAAGACGAGCAAGAGCGTTCAGGGCTGGCCCCTTCCTTGTGGGAGAAAGAGGCGGACGTTTGCTTTTTAGAAAAAGGCTCTGCCGAGAACGAGCGCCGTGAGATGTACCGACTATGGGAAAGCAGAGAAGTCCAGTTCTGTTGTGCCTGTGGATAGGGTGCACGGGGACTGTGAAGACCAGCAAGAGCTTTCAGGGCTTACCCCTTCCTTATGGAAGAAGGAGCCGGATGTTTGCTTTTTGGAAAAAGGCTCTGCCGAGAACGAGCGCCGTGAGATGTACCGACCATGGGAAAGCAGAGAAGTTCATTTCTGTTGTGCCTGTCGATAGGCTGCACGGGGACTGTGAAGACCAGCAAGAGCTTTCAGGGCTGGCCCCTTCTTGTGGGAGAAAGAGCCGGACATTTGATTTTTCGGAAAGAGGCTCTGCTGAGAACAAGCACCGTGAGATGCTGAGTCTCTGGGAAAGCACAGATGCCCAGTGCTGTTGTGCCTGTGGATAGGCTGCACGGGGATGGTGAAGACCAGCAAGAGCTTTCAGGGCTTACCCCTTCGTTGTGGGAGTAAGAGCCGCACATTTGCTTTTTCGGAAATAGGCTCTGCCGAGAACGAGCACCGTGAGATGCTGAGTCTCTGGGAAAGCACAGATGCCCAGTGCTGTTGTGCCTGTGGATAGGGTGCACGGGGACGGTGAAGACCAGCAAGAGGTTTCAGGGCTGGCTCCTTCCTTGTGGGAGAAAGAGGCGGACGTTTGCTTTTTAGAAAAAGGCTCTGCCGAGAACGAGCGCCGTGAGATGTACCGACTATGGGAAAGCCGAGAAGTCCAGTTCTGTTGTGCCTGTGGATAGGGTGCACGGGAACGGTGAAGACCAGCAAGAGCTTTCAGGGCTTTCCCCTTCCTTATGGAAGAAGGAGCCGGACGTTTGCCTTTTCAGAAATAGGCTCTGCCGAGAACGAGCGCCGTGAGATGTACCGACTGTGAGAAAGCAGAGAAGCCCAGTGCTGTTGTGCCTGTGGATAGGGTGCACGGGGACTGTGAAGACCAGCAAGAGCTTTCAGGGCTGGCCCCTTCCTTGTGGGAGGAAGAGCCGCACGTATTGCTTTTTGGAAATAGGCTCTGCCGAGAACGAGCACCGTGAGATGCTGAGTCTCTGGGAAAGCACAGATGCCCAGTGCTGTTGTGCCTGTGGATAGGCTGCACGGGGACTGTGAAGACCAGCAAGAGCTTTCTGGGCTGGCCCCTTCCTTGTGGGAGAAAGAGCCTCACGTTTGCTTTTTCGGAAAGAGGCTCTGCCGAGAACAAGCACCGTGAGATGCTGAGTCTCTGGGAAAGCACAGATGCCCAGTGCTGTTGTGCCTGTGGATAGGCTGCACGGGGACGGTGAAGGCTAGCAAGAGCTTTCAGGGCTGGCTCCTTCCTTGTGGGAGAAAGTGCCGGACGTTTGCTTTTTGGAAAAAGGCTCTGCCGAGAACGAGCGCCGTGAGATGTATCGACTATGGGAAAGCAGAGAAGTCCAGTTCTGTTGTGCCTGTGGATAGGGTGCACGGGAACTGTGATGACCAGCAAGAGCTTTCAGGGCTGGCCCCTTCCTTGTGGGAGAAAGAGCCGGACATTTGATTTTTCGGAAATAGGCTCTGCCGAGAACAAGCACCGTGAGATGCTGAGTCTCTGGGAAAGCACAGATGCCCAGTGCTGTTGTGCCTGTGGATAGGCTGCACGGGGATGGTGAAGACCAGCAAGAGGTTTCAGGGCTGGCCCCTTCCTTGTGGGAGAAAGAGCCGCACGTTTGATTTTTCGGAAAGAGGCTCTGCCGACAACGAGCACCGTGAGATCCTGAGTCTCTGGGAAAGCAAAGATGCCCAGTGCTGTTGTGCCTGTGGACACGCTGCACGGGGACGGTGAAGACCAGCAAGAGCTTTCAGGGCTTACCAGTTCCTTGTGGGAGAAAGAGCCGCACGTTTGATTTTCGGAAAGAGTCTCTGCCGAGAACCAGCGCCGTGAGATGTACCGACTATGGGAAAGCCGAGAAGTCCAGTTCTGTTGTGCCTGTGGATAGGGTGCACGGGAACGGTGAAGACCAGCAAGAGCTTTCAGGGCTGGCCCCTTCCTTGTGGGAGAAAGTGCCGCACGTTTCCTTTTTCGGAAAGAGGCTCTGCCGAGAACGAGCACCGTGAGATGCTGAGTCTCTGGGAAAGCAAAGATGCCCAGTGCTGTTGTGCCTGTGGATAGGGTGCACGGGGACTGTGAAGACCAGCAAGAGCTTTCAGGGCTGGCCCCTTCCTTGTGGGAGAAAGAGCCGCACGTTTGCCTTTTCAGAAAGAGGCTCTGCCGAGAACAAGCACCGTGAGATGCTGAGTCTCTGGGAAAGCACAGATGCCCAGTGCTGTTGTGCCTGTGGATACGCTGCACGGGGACGGTGAAGACCAGCAAGAGCTTTCAGGGCTGGCTCCTTCCTTGTGGGAGAATGTGCCGGACGTTTGCTTTTTGGAAAAAAGCTCTGCCGAGAACGAGCGCCGTGAGATGTACCGACTATGGGAAAGCAGAGAAGTCCAGTTCTGTTGTGCCTGTGGATAGGGTGCACGGGGACGGTGAAGACCAGCAAGAGCTTTCAGGGCTTACCCCTTCCTTATGGAAGAAGGAGCCGGACGTTTGCCTTTTCAGAAAAAGGCTCTGCCGAGAACGAGCGCCGTGAGATGTACCGACTGTGAGAAAGCAGAGAAGCCCAGTGCTGTTGTGCCTGAGCATAGGCTGCACGGGGACTGTGAAGACCAGCAAGAGCTTTCAGGGCTTACAACTTCCTTATGGAAGAAGGAGCCGGACGTTTGCTTTTTGGAAAAAGGCTCTGCCGAGAACGAGCGCCGTGAGATGTACCGACTATGGGAAAGCCGAGAAGTCCAGTTCTGTTGTGCCTGTGGATAGGGTGCACGGGAATGGTGAAGACCAGCAAGAGCTTTCAGGGCTGGCCCCTTCCTTATGGGAGAAAGAGCCGGACATTTGATTTTTCGGAAAGAGGCTCTGCCGAGAACAAGCACCGTGAATTGCTGAGTCTCTGGGAAAGCACAGATGCCCAGTGCTGTTGTGCCTGTGGATAGGCTGCACGGGGATGGTGAAGACCAGCAAGAGCTTTCAGGGCTTACCCCTTCCTTGTGGGAGTAAGAGCCGCACGTATTGCTTTTTGGAAATAGGCTCTGCCGAGAACGAGCACCGTGAGATGCTGAGTCTCTGGGAAAGCACAGATGCCCAGAGCTGTTGTGCCTGTGGATAGGGTGCACCGGGATGGTGAAGACCAGCAAGAGGTTTCAGGGCTGGCTCCTTCCTTGTGGGAGAAAGAGGCGGACGTTTGCTTTTTAGAAAAAGGCTCTGCCGAGAACGAGCGCCGTGAGATGTACCGACTATGGGAAAGCCGAGAAGTCCAGTTCTGTTGTGCCTGTGGATAGGGTGCACGGGAACGGTGAAGACCAGCAAGAGCTTTCAGGGCTTACCCCTTCCTTATGGAAGAAGGAGCCGGACGTTTGCCTTTTCAGAAAAAGGCTCTGCCGAGAACGAGCGCCGTGAGATGTACCGACTGTGAGAAAGCAGAGAAGCCCAGTGCTGTTGTGCCTGTGGATAGGGTGCACGGGGACTGTGAAGAACAGCAAGAGCTTTCAGGGCTGGCCCCTTCCTTGTGGGAGGAAGAGCCGCACGTATTGCTTTTTGGAAATAGGCTCTGCCGAGAACGAGCACCGTGAGATGCTGAGTCTCTGGGAAAGCACAGATGCCCAGTGCTGTTGTGCCTGTGGATAGGCTGCACGGGGACGGTGAAGACCAGCAAGAGGTTTCAGGGCTGGCTCCTTCCTTGTGGGAGAAAGAGCCGGACGTTTGCTTTTTAGAAAAAGGCTCTGCCGAGAACGAGCGCCGTGAGATGTACCGACTATGGGAAAGCCGAGAAGTCCAGTTCTGTTGTGCCTGTGGATAGGGTGCACGGGAACGGTGAAGACCAGCAAGAGCTTTCAGGGCTTACCCCTTCCTTATGGAAGAAGGAGCCGGACGTTTGCCTTTTCAGAAAAAGGCTCTGCCGAGAACGAGCGCCGTGAGATGTACCGACTGTGAGAAAGCACAGATGCCCAGTGCTGTTGTGCCTGTGGATAGGTTGCACGGGGACGGTGTAGAGCAGCAAGAGCTTTCAGGGCTTGCCCCTTCCTTGTGGGAGAAAGAGCCGGACGTTTCCCTTTTTGGAAAGAGTCTCTGCCGAGAACCAGCGCCGTGAGATGTACCGACTATGGGAAAGCCGCGAAGTCCAGTTCTGTTGTGCCTGTGGATAGGGTGCACGGGGACGGTGAAGACCAGCAAGAGCTTTCAGGGGTCGCCCCTTCCTTGTGGGAGAAAGAGCCGCACGTTTGCTTTTTAAGAAAGAGGCTCTGCCGAGAACGAGCACCGTGAGATGCTGAGTCTCTGGGAAAGCACAGATGCCCAGTGCTGTTGTGCCTTTGGATAGGGTGCACGGGGATGGTGAAGACCAGCAAGAGCTTTCAGGGCTGGCCCCTTCCTTGTGGGAGAAAGTGCCGCACGTTTCCTTTTTCGGAAAGAGGCTCTGCCGAGAACGAGCACCGTGAGATGCTGAGTCTCTGGGAAAGCAAAGATGCCCAGTGCTGTTGTGCCTGTGGACACGCTGCACGGGGACGGTGAAGACCAGCAAGAGCTTTCAGGGCTTACCAGTTCCTTGTGGGAGAAAGAGCCGCACGTTTGCTTTTTCGGAAAGAGTCTCTGCTGAGAACCAGCGCCGTGAGATGTACCGACTATGGGAAAGCCGAGAAGTCCAGTTCTGTTGTGCCTGTGGATAGGGTGCACGGGAACGGTGAAGACCAGCAAGAGCTTTCAGGTCTTACCCCTTCCTTATGGAAGAAGGAGCCGGACGTTTGCCTTTTCAGAAAAAGGCTCTGCCGAGAACGAGCGCCGTGAGATGTACCGACTGTGAGAAAGCAGAGAAGCCCAGTGCTGTTGTGCCTGTGCATAGGCTGCACGGGGACTGTGAAGACCAGCAAGAGCTTTCAGGGCTGGCCCCTTCCTTGTGGGAGAAAGTGCCGCACGTTTCCTTTTTCGGAAAGAGGCTCTGCCGAGAACGAGCACCGTGAGATGCTGAGTCTCTGGGAAAGCAAAGATGCCCAGTGCTGTTGTGCCTGTGGATAGGGTGCACGGGGACTGTGAAGACCAGCAAGAGCTTTCAGGGCTGGCCCCTTCCTTGTGGGAGAAAGAGCCGCACGTTTGCCTTTTCAGAAAGAGGCTCTGCCGAGAACAAGCACCGTGAGATGCTGAGTCTCTGGGAAAGCACAGATGCCCAGTGCTGTTGTGCCTGTGGATACGCTGCACGGGGACGGTGAAGACGAGCAAGAGCTTTCAGGGCTGGCCCCTTCCTTGTGGGAGAAAGTGCCGGACGTTTGCTTTTTGGAAAAAGGCTCTGCCGAGAACGAGCGCCGTGAGATGTACCGACTATGGGAAAGCAGAGAAGTCCAGTTCTGTTGTGCCTGTGGATAGGGTGCACGGGGATGGTGAAGAGCAGCAAGAGCTTTCAGGGTTTACCAGTTCCTTGTGGGAGAAAGAGCCGGACGTTTGCTTTTTCGGAAAGAGTCTCTGCCGAGAACCAGCGCCGTGAGATGTACCGACTATGGGAAAGCCGAGAAGTCCAGTTCTGTTGTGCCTGTGGATAGGGTGCACGGGAACGGTGAAGACCAGCAAGAGCTTTCAGGGCTTACCCCTTCCTTATGGAAGAAGGAGCCGGATGTTTGCCTCTTCAGAAAAAGGCTCTGCCGAGAACGAGCGCCGTGAGATGTACCGACTGTGAGAAAGCAGAGAAGCCCAGTGCTGTTGTGCCTGAGCATAGGCTGCACGGGGACTGTGAAGACCAGCAAGAGCGTTCAGGGCTGGCCCCTTCCTTGTGGGAGAAAGAGCCGCACGTTTCCTTTTTCAGAAAGAGGCTCTGCCGACAACGAGCACCGTGAGATGCTGAGTCTCTGGGAAAGCAAAGATGCCCAGTGCTGTTGTGCCGGTGGATAGGGTGCACGGGGACTGTAAAGACCAGCAAGAGGTTTCAGGGCTGGCCCCTTCCTTGTGGGAGAAAGAGCCGCACGTATTGCTTTTTCGGAAAGAGGCTCTGCCGAGAACAAGCACCGTGAGATGCTGAGTCTCTGGGAAAGCACAGATGCCCAGTGCTGTTGTGCCTGTGGATACGCTGCACGGGGATGGTGAAGACCAGCAAGAGCTTTCAGGGCTTACCCCTTCCTTGTGGGAGTAAGATCCGCACGTTTGCTTTTTCGGAAATAGGCTCTGCCGAGAACGAGCACCGTGAGATGCTGAGTCTCTGGGAAAGCACAGATGCCCAGTGCTGTTGTGCCTGTGGATAGGGTGCACGGGGACGGTGAAGACCAGCAAGAGGTTTCAGGGCTGGCTCCTTCCTTGTGGGAGAAAGAGGCGGACGTTTGCTTTTTAGAAAAAGGCTCTGCCGAGAACGAGCGCCGTGAGATGTACCGACTATGGGAAAGCAGAGAAGTCCAGTTCGGTTGTGCCTGTGGATAGGGTGCACGGGAACGGTGAAGACAAGCAAGAGATTTCAGGGCTTACCCCTTCCTTATGGAAGAAAGAGGCGGACGTTTGCTTTTTAGAAAAAGGCTCTGCCGAGAACCAGCGCCGTGAGATGTACCGACTGTGAGAAAGCAGAGAAGCCCAGTGCTGTTGTGCCTGTGGATAGGCTGCACGGGGACTGTGAAGACGAGCAAGAGCTTTCAGGGCTGGCCCCTTCCTTGTGGGAGAAAGAGGCGGACGTTAGCTTTTTAGAAAAAGGCTCTGCCGAGAACGAGCGCCGTGAGATGTACCGACTATGGGAAAGCAGAGAAGTCCAGTTCTGTTGTGCCTGTGGATAGGCTGCACGGGGACTGTGAAGACCAGCAAGAGCTTTCAGGGCTTACCCCTTCCTTATGGAAGAAGGAGCCGGACGTTTGCTTTTTCAGAAAAAGGCTCTGCCGAGAACGAGCGCCGTGAGATGTACCGACCATGGGAAAGCAGAGAAGTTCATTTCTGTTGTGCCTGTGGATAGGCTGCACGGGGACTGTGAAGACCAGCAAGAGCTTTCAGGGCTGGCCCCTTCTTGTGGGAGAAAGTGCCGGACGTTTTCTTTTTGGAAAAAGGCTCTGCCGAGAACGAGCGCCGTGAGATGTACCGACTATGGGAAAGCCGAGAAGTCCAGTTCTGTTGTGCCTGTGGATAGGGTGCACGGGAATGGTGAATACCAGCAAGAGCTTTCAGGGCTGGCCCCTTCCTTATGGGAGAAAGAGCCGCACATTTGCTTTTTCGGAAAAAGGCTCTGCCGAGAACGAGCACCGTGATTTGCTGAGTCTCTGGGAAAGCACAGATGCCCAGTGCTGTTGTGCCTGTGGATAGGCTGCACGGGGATGGTGAAGACCAGCAAGAGCTTTCAGGGCTTACCCCTTCCTTGTGGGAGAAAGTGCCGGACGTTTGCTTTTTGGAAAAAGGCTCTGCCGAGAACGAGCACCGTGAGATGCTGAGTCTCTGGGAAAGCACAGATGCCCAGTGCTGTTGTGCCTGTGGATAGGCTGCACGGGGACGGTGAAGACGAGCAAGAGCTTTCAGGGCTGGCCCCTTCCTTGTGGGAGAAAGTGCCGGACGTTTGCTTTTTGGAAAAAGGCTCTGCCGAGAACGAGCGCCGTGAGATGTACCGACTATGGGAAAGCAGAGAAGTCCAGTTCTGTTGTGCCTGTGGATAGGGTGCACGGGAACGGTGAAGACCAGCAAGAGCTTTCAGGGCTTACCCCTTCCTTATGGAAGAAGGAGCCGGATGTTTGCCTCTTCACAAAAAGGCTCTGCCGAGAATGAGCGCCGTGAGATGTACCGACTGTGAGAAAGCAGAGAAGCCCAGTGCTGTTGTGCCTGAGCATAGGCTGCACGGGGACTGTGAAGACCAGCAAGAGCGTTCAGGGCTGGCCCCTTCCTTGTGGGAGAAAGAGCCGCACGTTTCCTTTTTCGGAAAGAGGCTCTGCCGACAACGAGCACCGTGAGATGCTGAGTCTCTGGGAAAGCAAAGATGCCCAGTGCTGTTGTGCCGGTGGATAGGGTGCACGGTTACTGTAAAGACCAGCAAGAGCTTTCAGGGCTGGCCCCTTCCTTGTGGGAGAAAGAGCCGCACGTATTGCTTTTTCGGAAAGAGTCTCTGCCGAGAACAAGCACCGTGAGATGCTGAGTCTCTGGGAAAGCACAGATGCCCAGTGCTGTTGTGCCTGTGGATACGCTGCACGGGGATGGTGAAGACCAGCAAGAGCTTTCAGGGCTTACCCCTTCCTTGTGGGAGTAAGATCCGCACGTTTGCTTTTTCGGAAATAGGCTCTGCCGAGAACGAGCACCGTGAGATGCTGAGTCTCTGGGAAAGCACAGATGCCCAGTGCTGTTGTGCCTGTGGATAGGGTGCACGGGTACGGTGAAGACCAGCAAGAGGTTTCAGGGCTGGCTCCTTCCTTGTGGGAGAAAGAGGCGGACGTTTGCTTTTTAGAAAAAGGCTCTGCCGAGAACGAGCGCCGTGAGATGTACCGACTATGGGAAAGCAGAGAAGTCCAGTTCGGTTGTGCCTGTGGATAGGGTGCACGGGAACGGTGAAGACAAGCAAGAGCTTTCAGGGCTTACCCCTTCCTTATGGAAGAAAGAGGCGGACGTTTGCTTTTTAGAAAAAGGCTCTGCCGAGAACGAGCGCCGTGAGATGTACCGACTGTGAGAAAGCAGAGAAGCCCAGTGCTGTTGTGCCTGTGGATAGGCTGCACGGGGACTGTGAAGACGAGCAAGAGCTTTCAGGGCTGGCCCCTTCCTTGTGGGAGAAAGAGGCGGAGGTTTGCTTTTTAGAAAAAGGCTCTGCCGAGAACGAGCGCCGTGAGATGTACCGACTATGGGAAAGCAGAGAAGTCCAGTTCTGTTGTGCCTGTGGATAGGCTGCACGGGGACTGTGAAGACCAGCAAGAGCTTTCAGGGCTTACCCCTTCCTTATGGAAGAAGGAGCCGGACGTTTGCTTTTTGGAAAAAGGCTCTGCCGAGAACGAGCGCCGTGAGATGTACCGACCATGGGAAAGCAGAGAAGTTCATTTCTGTTGTGCCTGTGGATAGGCTGCACGGGGACTGTGAAGACCAGCAAGAGCTTTCAGGGCTGGCCCCTTCTTGTGGGAGAAAGTGCCGGACGTTTTCTTTTTGGAAAAAGGCTCTGCCGAGAACGAGCGCCGTGAGATGTACCGACTATGGGAAAGCCGAGAAGTCCAGTTCTGTTGTGCCTGTGGATAGGGTGCACGGGAATGGTGAAGACCAGCAAGAGCTTTCAGGGCTGGCCCCTTCCTTATGGGAGAAAGAGCCGGACGTTTGATATTTCGGAAAGAGGCTCTGCCGAGAACAAGCACCGTGAGATGCTGAGTCTCTGGGAAAGCACAGATGCCCAGTGCTGTTGTGCCTGTGGATAGGCTGCACGGGGACGGTGAAGACCAGCCAGAGGTTTCAGGGCTGGCTCCTTCCTTGTGGGAGAAAGAGGCGGACGTTTGCTTTTTGGAAAAAGGCTCTGCCGAGAACGAGCGCCGTGAGATGTACCGACTATGGAAAAGCAGAGAAGTCCAGTTCTGTTGTGCCTGTGGATAGGGTGCACGGGAACGGTGAAGACCAGCAAGAGCTTTCAGGGCTTTCCCCTTCGTTATGGAAGAAGGAGCCGGACGTTTGCCTTTTCAGAAATAGGCTCTGCCGAGAACGAGCGCCGTGAGATGTACCGACTGTGAGAAAGCAGAGAAGCCCAGTGCTGTTGTGCCTGTGGATAGGGTGCACGGGGACTGTGAAGACCAGCAAGAGCTTTCAGGGCTGGCCCCTTCCTTGTGGGAGGAAGAGCCGCACGTATTGCTTTTTGGAAATAGGCTCTGCCGAGAACGAGCACCGTGAGATGCTGAGTCTCTGGGAAAGCACAGATGCCCAGTGCTGTTGTGCCTGTGGATAGGCTGCACGGGGACTGTGAAGACCAGCAAGAGCTTTCAGGGCTGGCCCCTTCCTTGTGGGAGAAAGAGCCTCACGTTTGCTTTTTCGGAAAGAGGCTCTGCCGAGAACAAGCACCGTGAGATGCTGAGTCTCTGGGAAAGCACAGATGCCCAGTGCTGTTGTGCCTGTGGATAGGCTGCACGGGGACGGTGAAGGCTAGCAAGAGCTTTCAGGGCTGGCTCCTTCCTTGTGGGAGAAAGTGCCGGACGTTTGCTTTTTGGAAAAAGGCTCTGCCGAGAACGAGCGCCGTGAGATGTACCGACTATGGGAAAGCAGAGAAGTCCAGTTCTGTTGTGCCTGTGGATAGGGTGCACGGGAATGGTGAAGACCAGCAAGAGCTTTCAGGGCTGGCCCCTTCCTTGTGGGAGAAAGAGCCGGACATTTGATTTTTCGGAAAGAGGCTCTGCCGAGAACAAGCACCGTGAGATGCTGAGTCTCTGGGAAAGCACAGATGCCCAGTGCTGTTGTGCCTGTGGATAGGGTGCACGGGGATGGTGAAGACCAGCAAGAGGTTTCAGGGCTGGCCCCTTCCTTGTGGGAGAAAGAGCCGCACGTTTGATTTTTCGGAAAGAGGCTCTGCCGACAACGAGCACCTTGAGATCCTGAGTCTCTGGGAAAGCAAAGATGCCCAGTGCTGTTGTGCCTGTGGACACGCTGCACGGGGACGGTGAAGACCAGCAAGAGCTTTCAGGGCTTACCAGTTCCTTGTGGGAGAAAGAGCCGCACGTTTGATTTTCGGAAAGAGTCTCTGCCGAGAACCAGCGCCGTGAGATGTACCGACTATGGGAAAGCCGAGAAGTCCAGTTCTGTTGTGCCTGTGGATAGGGTGCACGGGAACGGTGAAGACCAGCAAGAGCTTTCAGGGCTTACCCCTTCCTTATGGAAGAAGGAGCCGGACGTTTGCCTTTTCAGAAAAAGGCTCTGCCGAGAGCGAGCGCCGTAAGATGTACCGACTGTGAGAAAGCAGAGAAGCCCAGTGCTGTTGTGCCTGTGCATAGGCTGCACGGGGACTGTGAAGACCAGCAAGAGCTTTCAGGGCTGGCCCCTTCCTTGTGGGAGAAAGTGCCGCACGTTTCCTTTTTCGGAAAGAGGCTCTGCCGAGAACGAGCACCGTGAGATGCTGAGTCTCTGGGAAAGCAAAGATGCCCAGTGCTGTTGTGCCTGTGGATAGGGTGCACGGGGACTGTGAAGACCAGCAAGAGCTTTCAGGGCTGGCCCCTTCCTTGTGGGAGAAAGAGCCGCACGTTTGCCTTTTCAGAAAGAGGCTCTGCCGAGAACAAGCACCGTGAGATGCTGAGTCTCTGGGAAAGCACAGATGCCCAGTGCTGTTGTGCCTGTGGATACGCTGCACGGGGACGGTGAAGACGAGCAAGAGCTTTCAGGGCTGGCTCCTTCCTTATGGGAGAAAGAGCCGGACGTTTGCTTTTTGGAAAAAGGCTCTGCCGAGAACGAGCGCCGTGAGATGTACCGACTATGGGAAAGCCGAGAAGTCCAGTTCTGTTGTGCCTGTGGATAGGGTGCACGGGAATGGTGAAGACCAGCAAGAGCTTTCAGGGCTGGCCCCTTCCTTATGGGAGAAAGAGCCGGACATTTGATTTTTCGGAAAGAGGCTCTGCCGAGAACAAGCACCGTGAATTGCTGAGTCTCTGGGAAAGCACAGATGCCCAGTGCTGTTGTGCCTGTGGATAGGCTGCACGGGGATGGTGAAGACCAGCAAGAGCTTTCAGGGCTTACCCCTTCCTTGTGGGAGTAAGAGCCGCACGTATTGCTTTTTGGAAATAGGCTCTGCCGAGAACGAGCACCGTGAGATGCTGAGTCTCTGGGAAAGCACAGATGCCCAGAGCTGTTGTGCCTGTGGATAGGGTGCACGGGGATGGTGAAGACCAGCAAGAGGTTTCAGGGCTGGCTCCTTCCTTGTGGGAGAAAGAGGCGGACGTTTGCTTTTTAGAAAAAGGCTCTGCCGAGAACGAGCGCCGTGAGATGTACCGACTATGGGAAAGCCGAGAAGTCCAGTTCTGTTGTGCCTGTGGATAGGGTGCACGGGAACGGTGAAGACCAGCAAGAGCTTTCAGGGCTTACCCCTTCCTTATGGAAGAAGGAGCCGGACGTTTGCCTTTTCAGAAAAAGGCTCTGCCGAGAACGAGCGCCGTGAGATGTACCGACTGTGAGAAAGCAGAGAAGCCCAGTGCTGTTGTGCCTGTGGATAGGCTGCACGGGGATGGTGAAGACCAGCAAGAGCTTTCAGGGCTTACCCCTTCCTTGTGGGAGTAAGAGCCGCACGTATTGCTTTTTGGAAATAGGCTCTGCCGAGAACGAGCACCGTGAGATGCTGAGTCTCTGGGAAAGCACAGATGCCCAGTGCTGTTGTGCCTGTGGATAGGGTGCACGGGGACGGTGAAGACCAGCAAGAGGTTTCAGGGCTGGCTCCTTCCTTGTGGGAGAAAGAGGCGGACGTTTGCTTTTTAGAAAAAGGCTCTGCCGAGAACGAGCACCGTGAGATGTACCGACTAAGGGAAAGCCGAGAAGTCCAGTTCTGTTGTGCCTGTGGATAGGGTGCACGGGAACGGTGAAGACCAGCAAGAGCTTTCAGGGCTTACCCCTTCCTTATGGAAGAAGGAGCCGGACGTTTGCCTTTTCAGAAAAAGGCTCTGCCGAGAACGAGCGCCGTGAGATGTACCGACTGTGAGAAAGCAGAGAAGTCCAGTTCTGTTGTGCCTGTGGATAGGGTGCACGGGAATGGTGAAGATCAGCAAGAGCTTTCAGGTCTGGCCCCTTCCTTGTGGGAGAAAGAGACGCACGTTTGCTTTTTCGGAAAGAGGCTCTGCCGAGAACGAGCACCGTGAGATCCTGAGTCTCTGGGAAAGCACAGATGCCCAGTGCTGTTGTGCCTGTGGATAGGTTGCACGGGGACTGTGTAGAGCAGCAAGAGCTTTCAGGGCTTGCCCCTTCCTTGTGGGAGAAAGAGCCGGACGTTTCCCTTTTTGGAAAGAGTCTCTGCCGAGAACCAGCGCCGTGAGATGTACCGACTATGGGAAAGCCGCGAAGTCCAGTTCTGTTGTGCCTGTGGATAGGGTGCACGGGGACGGTGTAGAGCAGCAACAGCTTTCAGGGCTGGCCCCTTCCTTGTGGGAGAAAGAGCCGGACGTTTCCCTTTTTGGAAAGAGTCTCTGCCGAGAACGAGCGCCGTGAGATGTACCGACTATGGGAAAGCAGAGAAGTCCAGTTCTGTTGTGCCTGTGGATAGGGTGCACGGGGATGGTGAAGACCAGCAAGAGCTTTCAGGGTTTACCAGTTCCTTGTGGGAGAAAGAGCCGGACGTTTGCTTTTTCGGAAAGAGTCTCTGCCGAGAACCAGCGCCGTGAGATGTACCGACTATGGGAAAGCCGAGAAGTCCAGTTCTGTTGTGCCTGTGGATAGGGTGCACGGGAACGGTGAAGACCAGCAAGAGGTTTCAGGGCTTACCCCTTCCTTATGGAAGAAGGAGCCGGATGTTTGCCTCTTCAGAAAAAGGCTCTGCCGAGAACGAGCGCCGTGAGATGTACCGACTGTGAGAAAGCAGAGAAGCCCAGTGCTGTTGTGCCTGAGCATAGGCTGCACGGGGACTGTGAAGACCAGCAAGAGCGTTCAGGGCTGGCCCCTTCCTTGTGGGAGAAAGAGCCGCACGTTTCCTTTTTCGGAAAGAGGCTCTGCCGACAACGAGCACCGTGAGATGCTGAGTCTCTGGGAAAGCAAAGATGCCCAGTGCTGTTGTGCCGGTGGATAGGGTGCACGGGGACTGTAAAGACCAGCAAGAGCTTTCAGGGCTGGCCCCTTCCTTGTGGGAGAAAGAGCCGCACGTATTGCTTTTTCGGAAAGAGGCTCTGCCGAGAACAAGCACCGTGAGATGCTGAGTCTCTGGGAAAGCACAGATGCCCAGTGCTGTTGTGCCTGTGGATACGCTGCACGGGGATGGTGAAGACCAGCAAGAGCTTTCAGGGCTTACCCCTTCCTTGTGGGAGTAAGATCCGCACGTTTGCTTTTTCGGAAATAGGCTCTGCCGAGAACGAGCACCGTGAGATGCTGAGTCTCTGGGAAAGCACAGATGCCCAGTGCTGTTGTGCCTGTGGATACGCTGCACGGGGACGGTGAAGACCAGCAAGAGGTTTCAGGGCTGGCTCCTTCCTTGAGGGAGAAAGAGGCGGACGTTTGCTTTTTAGAAAAAGGCTCTGCCGAGAACGAGCGCCGTGAGATGTACCGACTATGGGAAAGCAGAGAAGTCCAGTTCGGTTGTGCCTGTGGATAGGGTGCACGGGAACGGTGAAGACAAGCAAGAGCTTTCAGGGCTTACCCCTTCCTTATGGAAGAAAGAGGCGGACGTTTGCTTTTTAGAAAAAGGCTCTGCCGAGAACGAGCGCCGTGAGATGTACCGACTGTGAGAAAGCAGAGAAGCCCAGTGCTGTTGTGCCTGTGGATAGGCTGCACGGGGACTGTGAAGACGAACAAGAGCTTTCAGGGCTGGCCCCTTCCTTGTGGGAGAAAGAGGCGGAGGTTTGCTTTTTAGAAAAAGGCTCTGCCGAGAACGAGCGCCGTGAGATGTACCGACTATGGGAAAGCAGAGAAGTCCAGTTCTGTTGTGCCTGTGGATAGGCTGCACAGGGACTGTGAAGACCAGCAAGAGCTTTCAGGGCTTACCCCTTCCTTATGGAAGAAGGAGCCGGACGTTTGCTTTTTGGAAAAAGGCTCTGCCGAGAACGAGCGCCGTGAGATGTACCGACCATGGGAAAGCAGAGAAGTTCATTTGTGTTGTGCCTGTGGATAGGCTGCACGGGGACTGTGAAGACCAGCAAGAGCTTTCAGGGCTGGCCCCTTCTTGTGGGAGAAAGTGCCGGACGTTTTCTTTTTGGAAAAAGGCTCTGCCGAGAACGAGCGCCGTGAGATGTACCGACTATGGGAAAGCCGAGAAGTCCAGTTCTGTTGTGCCTGTGGATAGGGTGCACGGGAATGGTGAAGACCAGCAAGAGCTTTCAGGGCTGGCCCCTTCCTTATGGGAGAAAGAGCCGGACGTTTGATATTTCGGAAAGAGGCTCTGCCGAGAACAAGCACCGTGAGATGCTGAGTCTCTGGGAAAGCACAGATGCCCAGTGCTGTTGTGCCTGTGGATAGGCTGCACGGGGATGGTGAAGACCAGCAAGAGCTTTCAGGGCTTACCCCTTCCTTGTGGGAGTAAGAGCCGCACATTTGGTTTTTCGGAAATAGGCTCTGCCGAGAACGAGCACCGTGAGATGCTGAGTCTCTGGGAAAGCACAGATGCCCAGTGCTGTTGTGCCTGTGGATAGGGTGCACGGGGACGGTGAAGACCAGCCAGAGGTTTCAGGGCTGGCTCCTTCCTTGTGGGAGAAAGAGGCGGACGTTTGCTTTTTGGAAAAAGGCTCTGCCGAGAACGAGCGCCGTGAGATGTACCGACTATGGAAAAGCAGAGAAGTCCAGTTCTGTTGTGCCTGTGGATAGGCTGCACGGGAATGGTGAAGATCAGCAAGAGCTTTCAGGTCTGGCCCCTTCCTTGTGGGAGAAAGAGACGCACGTTTGCTTTTTCGGAAAGAGGCTCTGCCGAGAACGAGCACCGTGAGATCCTGAGTCTCTGGGAAAGCACAGATGCCCAGTGCTGTTGTGCCTGTGGATAGGTTGCACGGGGATGGTGAAGACCAGCAAGAGCTTTCAGGGCTTGCCCCTTCCTTGTGGGAGAAAGAGCCGGACGTTTCCCTTTTTAGAAAGAGTCTCTGCCGAGAACCAGCGCCGTGAGATGTACCGACTATGGGAAAGCAGCGAAGTCCAGTTCTGTTGTGCCTGTGGATAGGGTGCACGGGGACGGTGTAGAGCAGCAACAGCTTTCAGGGCTGGCCCCTTCCTTGTGGGAGAAAGAGCCGGACGTTTCCCTTTTTGGAAAGAGTCTCTGCCGAGAACGAGCGCCGTGAGATGTACCGACTATGGGAAAGCCGAGAAGTCCAGTTGTGTTGTGCCTGTGGATAGGGTGCACGGGAACGGTGAAGACCAGCAAGAGCTTTCAGGGCTGGCCCCTTCCTTATGGAAGAAGGATCCGGACATTTGCTTTTTCGGAAAGAGTCTCTGCCGAGAACCAGCGCCATGAGATGTACCGACTATGGGAAAGCCGAGAAGTCCAGTTGTGTTGTGCCTGTGGATAGGGTGCACGGGAATGGTGAAGACCAGCAAGAGCTTTCAGGGCTTACCCCTTCCTTATGGAAGAAGGAGCCGGACGTTTGCCTTTTCAGAAAAAGGCTCTGCCGAGAACGAGCGCCGTGAGATGTACCGACTGTGAGAAAGCAGAGAAGCCCAGTGCTGTTGTGCCTGAGCATAGGCTGCACGGGGACTTGAAGACCAGCAAGAGCTTTCAGGGCTGGCCCCTTCCTTGTGGGAGAAAGAGCCGCATGTTTCCTTTTTCGGAAAGAGGCTCTGCCGACAACGAGCACCGTGAGATGCTGAGTCTCTGGGAAAGCACAGATGCCCAGTGCAGTTGTGCCGGTGGATAGGGTGCACGGGGACTGTAAAGACCAGCAAGAGCTTTCAGGGCTGGCCCCTTCCTTGTGGGAGAAAGTGCCGCACGTATTGCTTATTCGGAAAGAGGCTCTGCCGAGAACAAGCACCGTGAGATGCTGAGTCTCTGGGAAAGCACAGATGCCCAGTGCTGTTGTGCCTGTGAATACGCTGCACGGGGACGGTGAAGACCAGCAAGAGGTTTCAGGGCTGGCTCCTTCCTTGTGGGAGAAAGAGGCGGACGTTTGCTTTTTAGAAAAAGGCTCTGCCGAGAACGAGCGCCGTGAGATGTACCGACTATGGGAAAGCAGAGAAGTCCAGTTCTGTTGTGCCTGTGGATAGGGTGCACGGGAACGGTGAAGACCAGCAAGAGCTTTCAGGGCTTACCCCTTCCTTATGGAAGAAGGAGCCGGACGTTTGCCTTTTCAGAAAAAGGCTCTGCCGAGAACGAGCGCCGTGAGATGTACCGACTGTGAGAAAGCAGAGAAGCCCAGTGCTGTTGTGCCTGTGGATAGGGTGCACGGGAATGGTGAAGACCAGCAAGAGCTTTCAGGGCTGGCCCCTTCCTTGTGGGAGAAAGAGGCGGACGTTTGCTTTTTGGAAAAAGGCTCTGCCGAGAACGAGCGCCGTGAGATGTACCGACTATGGGAAAGCAGAGAAGTCCAGTTCTGTTGTGCCTGTGGATAGGGTGCACGGGAATGGTGAAGACCAGCAAGAGCTTTCAGGGCTGGCCCCTTCCTTATGGGAGAAAGAGCCGGACATTTGATTTTTCGGAAAGAGGCTCTGCCGAGAACGAGCACCGTGAATTGCTGAGTCTCTGGGAAAGCACAGATGCCCAGTGCTGTTGTGCCTGTGGATAGGGTGCACGGGGACGGTGAAGACCAGCAAGAGGTTTCAGGGCTGGCTCCTTCCTTGTGGGAGAAGGAGCCGGACGTTTGCTTTTTAGAAAAAGGCTCTGCCGAGAACGAGCGCCGTGAGATGTACCGACTATGGGAAAGCCGAGAAGTCCAGTTCTGTTGTGCCTGTGGATAGGGTGCACGGGGACGGTGAAGACCAGCAAGAGCTTTCAGGGCTTACCCCTTCCTTATGGAAGAAGGAGCCGGACGTTTGCCTTTTCAGAAAAAGGCTCTGCCGAGAACGAGCGCCGTGAGATGTACCGACTGTGAGAAAGCAGAGAAGCCCAGTGCTGTTGTGCCTGAGCATAGGCTGCACGGGGACTGTGAAGACCAGCAAGAGCTTTCAGGGCTGGCCCCTTCCTTGTGGGAGAAAGAGCCGCACGTATTGCTTTTTCGGAAAGAGGCTCTGCCGACAACGAGCACCGTGAGATGCTGAGTCTCTGGGAAAGCACAGATGCCCAGTGCTGTTGTGCCTGTGGATACGCTGCACGGGGACGGTGAAGACCAGCAAGAGGTTTCAGGGCTGGCTCCTTCCTTGTGGGAGAAAGTCCCGGACGTTTGCTTTTCGGAAAAAGGCTCTGCCGAGAACGAGCGCCGTGAGATGTACCGACTATGGGAAAGCAGAGAAGTCCAGTTCTGTTGTGCCTGTGGTTAGGGTGCACGGGAATGGTGAAGACCAGCAAGAGCTTTCAGGGCTGGCCCCTTCCTTGTGGGAGAAAGAGCAGGACGTTTGATTTTTCGGAAAGAGGCTCTGCCGAGAACAAGCACCGTGAGATGCTTAGTCTCTGGGAAAGCACAGATGCCCAGTGCTGTTGTGCCTGTGGATAGGCTGCACGGGGATGGTGAAGACCAGCAAGAGCTTTCAGGGCTTACCCCTTCCTTGTGGGAGTAAGATCCGCACGTTTGCTTTTTCGGAAATAGGCTCTGCCGAGAACGAGCACCGTGAGATGCTGAGTCTCTGGGAAAGCACAGATGCCCAGTGCTGTTGTGCCTGTGGATAGGGTGCACGGGGACGGTGAAGACCAGCAAGAGGTTTCAGGGCTGGCTCCTTCCTTGTGGGAGAAGGAGCCGGACGTTTGCTTTTTAGAAAAAGGCTCTGCCGAGAACGAGCGCCGTGAGATGTACCGACTATGGGAAAGCCGAGAAGTCCAGTTCTGTTGTGCCTGTGGATAGGGTGCACGGGGACGGTGAAGACCAGCAAGAGCTTTCAGGGCTGGCCCCTTCCTCGTGGGAGAAATAGCCGGACGTTTGATTTTTCGGAAAGAGGCTCTGCCGAGAACGAGCGCCGTGAGATGTACCGACTGTGAGAAAGCAGAGAAGCCCAGTGCTGTTGTGCCTGTGGATAGGCTGCACGGGGACTGTGAAGACGAGCAAGAGCTTTCAGGGCTGGCCCCTTCCTTGTGGGAGAAAGAGGCGGACGTTTTCTTTTTAGAAAAATGCTCTGCCGAGAACGAGCGCCGTGAGATGTACCGACTATGGGAAAGCAGAGAAGTCCAGTTCTGTTGTGCCTGTGGATAGGCTGCACGGGGACTGTGAAGACCAGCAAGAGCTTTCAGGGCTTACCCCTTCCTTATTGAAGAAGGAGCCGGACGTTTGCTTTTTGGAAAAAGGCTCTGCCGAGAACGAGCGCCGTGAGATGTACCGACTATGGGAAAGCAGAGAAGTTCATTTCTGTTGTGCCTGTGGATAGGCTGCACGGGGACTGTGAAGACCAGCAAGAGCTTTCAGGGCTGGCCCCTTCCTTGTGGGAGAAAGTGCCGGACGTTTGCTTTTTGGAAAAAGGCTCTGCCGAGAACGAGCGCCGTGAGATGTACCGACTATGGGAAAGCAGAGAAGTCCAGTTCTGTTGTGCCTGTGGATAGGGTGCACGGGAATGGTGAAGACCAGCAAGAGCTTTCAGGGCTGGCCCCTTCCTTATGGGAGAAAGAGCCGGACATTTGATTTTTCGGAAAGAGGCTCTGCCGAGAACAAGCACCGTGAATTGCTGAGTCTCTGGGAAAGCACAGATGCCCAGTGCTGTTGTGCCTGTGGATAGGCTGCACGGGGACGGTGAAGACCAGCAAGATCTTTCAGGGCTTACCCCTTCCTTGTGGGAGTAAGATCCGCACGTTTGCTTTTTCGGAAATAGGCTCTGCCGAGAACGAGCACCGTGAGATGCTGAGTCTCTGGGAAAGCACAGATGCCCAGTGCTGTTGTGCCTGTGGATAGGGTGCACGGGGACGGTGAAGACCAGCAAGAGGTTTCAGGGCTGGCTCCTTCCTTGTGGGAGAAAGAGGCGGACGTTTGCTTTTTAGAAAAAGGCTCTGCCGAGAACGAGCGCCGTGAGATGTACCGACTATGGGAAAGCCGAGAAGTCCAGTTCTGTTGTGCCTGTGGATAGGGTGCACGGGGACGGTGAAGACCAGCAAGAGCTTTCAGGGCTGGCCCCTTCCTTGTGGGAGAAATAGCCGGACGTTTGATTTTTCGGAAAGAGGCTCTGCCGAGAACAAGCACTGTGAGATGTACCGACTGTGAGAAAGCAGAGAAGCCCAGTGCTGTTGTGCCTGTGGATAGGCTGCACGGGGACTGTGAAGACCAGCAAGAGCTTTCAGGGCTGGCCCCTTCCTTGTGGGAGAAAGAGCCGCACGTTTGATTTTTCGGAAAGAGGCTCTGCCGAGAACAAGCACCGTGAGATGCTGAGTCTCTGGGAAAGCACAGATGCCCAGTGCTGTTGTGCCTGTGGATAGGCTGCACGGGGACGGTGAAGACCAGGAAGAGCTTTCAGGGCTGGCTCCTTCCTTGTGGGAGAAAGTGCCGGATGTTTGCTTTTTGGAAAAAGGCTCTGCCGAGAACGAGCACCGTGAGATGCTGAGTCTCTGGGAAAGCAAAGATGCCCTGTGCTATTGTGCCTGTGGATAGGGTGCACGGGGACTGTGAAGACCAGCAAGAGGTTTCAGGGCTGGCCCCTTCCTTGTGGGAGAAATAGCCGGACGTTTGATTTTTCGGAAAGAGGCTCTGCCGAGAACAAGCACTGTGAGATGCTGAGTCTCTGGGAAAGCACAGATGCCCAGTGCTGTTGTGCCTGTGGATACACTGCACGGGGACGGTGAAGACCAGCAAGAGGTTTCAGGGCTGGCTCCTTCCTTGTGGGAGAAAGTCCCGGACGTTTGCTTTTTGGAAAAAGGCTCTGCCGAGAACAAGCGCCGTGAGATGTACCGACTATGGGAAAGCAGAGAAGTCCAGTTCTGTTGTGCCTGTGGATAGGGTGCACGGGAATGGTGAAGACCAGCAAGAGCTTTCAGGGCTGGCCCCTTCCTTATGGGAGAAAGAGCCGGACGTTTGATTTTTCGGAAAGAGGCTCTGCCGAGAACAAGCACCGTGAGATGCTTAGTCTCTGGGAAAGCACAGATGCCCAGTGCTGTTGTGCCTGTGGATAGGCTGCACGGGGATGGTGAAGACCAGCAAGAGCTTTCAGGGGTCGCCCGTTCCTTGTGGGAGAAAGAGCCGCACGTTTGCTTTTTCGGAAAGAGGCACTGCCGAGAACGAGCACCGTGAGATGCTGAGTCTCTGGGAAAGCAAAGATGCCCAGTGCTGTTGTGCCTGTGGATAGGGTGCACGGGAATGGTGAAGATCAGCAAGAGGTTTCAGGTCTGGCCCCTTCCTTGTGGGAGAAAGAGACGCACGTTTGCTTTTTCGGAAAGAGGCTCTGCCGAGAACGAGCACCGTGAGATCCTGAGTCTCTGGGAAAGCACAGATGCCCAGTGCTGTTGTGCCTGTGGATAGGTTGCACGGGGACGGTGTAGAGCAGCAAGAGCTTTCAGGGCTTGCCCCTTCCTTGTGGGAGAAAGAGCCGGACGTTTCCCTTTTTGGAAAGAGTCTCTGCCGAGAACCAGCGCCGTGAGATGTAGCGACTATGGGAAAGCCGCGAAGTCCAGTTCTGTTGTGCCTGTGGATAGGGTGCACGGGGACGGTGTAGAGCAGCAACAGCTTTCAGGGCTGGCCCCTTCCTTGTGGGAGAAAGAGCCGGACGTTTCACTTTTTGGAAAAAGGCTTTGCCGAGGACGAGCGCCGTGAGATGTACCGACTATGGGAAAGCAGAGAAGTCCAGTTCTGTTGTGCCTGTGGATAGGGTGCACGGGGACGGTGAAGACCAGCAAGAGCTTTCAGGGGTCGCCCCTTCCTTGTGGGAGAAAGAGCCGCACGTTTGCTTTTTTGGAAAGAGGCTCTGCTGAGAACGAGCGCCGTGAGATGCTGAATCTCTTGGAAAGCACAGATGCCCAGTGCTGTTGTGCCTGTGGATAGGCTGCACGGGGACTGTGAAGACCAGCAAGAGCTTTCAGGGCTGGCCCCTTCCTTGTGGGAGAAAGAGCCGCACGTTTGCTTTTTCGGAAAGAGGCTCTGCCGAGAACAAGCACCATGAGATGCTGAGTCTCTGGGAAAGCCGAGAAGTCCAATTCTGTTGTGCCTGTGGATAGGGTGCATGGGGACGGTGTAGAGCAGCAACAGCTTTCAGGGCTGGCCCCTTCCTTGTGGGAGAAAGAGCCGGACGTTTCCCTTTTTGGAAAGAGTCTCTGCCGAGAACGAGCGCCGTGAGATGTACCGATTGTGAGAAAGCAGAGAAGCCCAGTGCTGTTGTGCCTGTGGATAGGCTGCACGGGGACTGTGAAGACCAGCAAGAGCTTTCAGGGCTGGCCCCTTCCTTGTGGGAGAAAGAGCCGCACGTTTGATTTTTCGGAAAGAGGCTCTGACCAGAACAAGCACCGTGAGATGCTGAGTCTCTGGGAAAGCACAGATGCCCAGTGCTGTTGTGCCTGTGGATAGGGTGCACGGGGACGGTGAAGACCAGCAAGAGGTTTCAGGGCTGGCTCCTTCCTTGTGGGAGAAAGTGCCGGACGTTTGCTTTTTGGAAAAAGGCTCTGCCGAGAACGAGCGCCGTGAGATGTACCGACTATGGGAAAGCAGAGAAGTCCAGTTATGTTGTGCCTGTGGATAGGGTGCACGGGAATGGTGAAGATCAGCAAGAGGTTTCAGGTCTGGCCCCTTCCCTATGGGAGAAAGAGCCGCACGTTTGCTTTTTCGGAAAGAGGCTCTGCCGAGAACGAGCACCGTGAGATGCTGAGTCTCTGGGAAAGCACAGATGCCCAGTGCTGTTGTGCCTGTGGATAGGGTGCACGGGGACGGTGAAGACCAGCCAGAGGTTTCAGGGCTGGCTCCTTCCTTGTGGGAGAAAGAGGCGGACGTTTGCTTTTTAGAAAAAGGGTCTGCCGAGAACGAGCGCCGTGAGATGCTGAGTCTCTGGGAAAGCACAGATGCCCAGTGCTGTTGTGCCTGTGGATAGGCTGCACGGGGACTGTGAAGACCAGCAAGAGCTTTCAGGGCTGGCCCCTTCCTTGTGGGAGAAAGAGGCGGACGTTTGCTTTTTAGAAAAAGGGTCTGCCGAGAACGAGCGCCGTGAGATGTACCGACTATGGGAAAGCAGAGAAGTTCATTTCTGTTGTGCCTGTGGATAGGCTGCACGGGGACTGTGAAGACCAGCAAGAGCTTTCAGGGCTGGCCCCTTCCTTGTGGGAGAAAGTGCCGGACGTTTTCTTTTTGGAAAAAGGCTCTGCCGAGAACGAGCGCCGTGAGATGTACCGACTATGGGAAAGCAGAGAAGTCCAGTTCTGTTGTGCCTGTGGATAGGGTGCACGGGAATGGTGAAGACCAGCAAGAGCTTTCAGGGCTGGCCCCTTCCTTATGGGAGAAAGAGCCGGACATTTGATTTTTCGGAAAGAGGCTCTGCCGAGAACAAGCGCCGTGAGATGTACCGACTGTGAGAAAGCAGAGAAGCCCAGTGCTGTTGTGCCTGAGCATAGGCTGCACGGGGACTTGAAGACCAGCAAGAGCTTTCAGGGCTGGCCCCTTCCTTGTGGGAGAAAGAGCCGCACGTTTGCTTTTTCGGAAAGAGGCTCTGCCGACAACGAGCACCGTGAGATGCTGAGTCTCTGGGAAAGCACAGATGCCCAGTGCTGTTGTGCCGGTGGATAGGGTGCACGGGGACTGTAAAGACCAGCAAGAGCTTTCAGGGCTGGCCCCTTCCTTGTGGGAGAAAGTGCCGCACGTATTGCTTATTCGGAAAGAGGCTCTGCCGAGAACAAGCACCGTGAGATGCTGAGTCTCTGGGAAAGCACAGATGCCCAGTGCTGTTGTGCCTGTGTATACGCTGCACGGGGACGGTGAAGACCAGCAAGAGGTTTCAGGGCTGGCTCCTTCCTTGTGGGAGAAAGAGGCGGACGTTTGCTTTTTAGAAAAAGGCTCTGCCGAGAACGAGCGCCGTGAGATGTACCGACTATGGGAAAGCAGAGAAGTCCAGTTCTGTTGTGCCTGTGGATAGGGTGCACGGGAACGGTGAAGACAAGCAAGAGCTTTCAGGGCTTACCCCTTCCTTATGGAAGAAGGAGCCGGACGTTTGCCTTTTCAGAAAAAGGCTCTGCCGAGAACGAGCGCCGTGAGATGTACCGACTGTGAGAAAGCAGAGAAGCCCAGTGCTGTTGTGCCTGTGGATAGGCTGCACGGGGACTGTGAAGACGAGCAAGAGCTTTCAGGGCTGGCCCCTTCCTTGTGGGAGAAAGAGGCGGACGTTTGCTTTTTGGAAAAAGGCTCTGCCGAGAACGAGCACCGTGAGATGTACCGACTATGGGAAAGCAGAGAAGTCCAGTTCTGTTGTGCCTGTGGATAGGCTGCACGGGGACTGTGAAGACCAGCAAGAGCTTTCAGGGCTGGCCCCTTCCTTGTGGGAGAAAGTGACGGACGTTTGCTTTTTGGAAAAAGGCTCTGCCGAGAACGAGCGCCGTGAGATGTACCGACTATGGGAAAGCAGAGAAGTCCAGTTCTGTTGTGCCTGTGGATAGGGTGCACGGGAATGGTGAAGACCAGCAAGAGCTTTCAGGGCTGGCCCCTTCCTTGTGGGAGAAAGAGCCGGACATTTGATTTTTCGGAAAGAGGCTCTGCCGAGAACGAGCACCGTGAATTGCTGAGTCTCTGGGAAAGCACAGATGCCCAGTGCTGTTGTGCCTGTGGATAGGGTGCACGGGGACGGTGAAGACCAGCAAGAGGTTTCAGGGCTGGCTCCTTCCTTGTGGGAGAAGGAGCCGGACGTTTGCTTTTTAGAAAAAGGCTCTGCCGAGAACGAGCGCCGTGAGATGTACCGACTATGGGAAAGCCGAGAAGTCCAGTTCTGTTGTGCCTGTGGATAGGGTGCACGGGGACGGTGAAGACCAGCAAGAGCTTTCAGGGCTTACCCCTTCCTTATGGAAGAAGGAGCCGGACGTTTGCCTTTTCAGAAAAAGGCTCTGCCGAGAACGAGCGCCGTGAGATGTACCGACTGTGAGAAAGCAGAGAAGCCCAGTGCTGTTGTGCCTGAGCATAGGCTGCACGGGGACTGTGAAGACCAGCAAGAGCTTTCAGGGCTGGCCCCTTCCTTGTGGGAGAAAGAGCCGCACGTATTGCTTTTTCGGAAAGAGGCTCTGCCGACAACGAGCACCGTGAGATGCTGAGTCTCTGGGAAAGCACAGATGCCCAGTGCTGTTGTGCCTGTGGATACGCTGCACGGGGACGGTGAAGACCAGCAAGAGGTTTCAGGGCTGGCTCCTTCCTTGTGGGAGAAAGTCCCGGACGTTTGCTTTTCGGAAAAAGGCTCTGCCGAGAACGAGCGCCGTGAGATGTACCGACTATGGGAAAGCAGAGAAGTCCAGTTCTGTTGTGCCTGTGGTTAGGGTGCACGGGAATGGTGAAGACCAGCAAGAGCTTTCAGGGCTGGCCCCTTCCTTGTGGGAGAAAGAGCAGGACGTTTGATTTTTCGGAAAGAGGCTCTGCCGAGAACAAGCACCGTGAGATGCTGAGTCTCTGGGAAAGCACAGATGCCCAGTGCTGTTGTGCCTGTGGATAGGCTGCACGGGGATGGTGAAGACCAGCAAGAGCTTTCAGGGCTTACCCCTTCCTTGTGGGAGTAAGATCCGCACGTTTGCTTTTTCGGAAATAGGCTCTGCCGAGAACGAGCACCGTGAGATGCTGAGTCTCTGGGAAAGCACAGATGCCCAGTGCTGTTGTGCCTGTGGATAGGGTGCACGGGGACGGTGAAGACCAGCAAGAGGTTTCAGGGCTGGCTCCTTCCTTGTGGGAGAAGGAGCCGGACGTTTGCTTTTTAGAAAAAGGCTCTGCCGAGAACGAGCGCCGTGAGATGTACCGACTATGGGAAAGCCGAGAAGTCCAGTTCTGTTGTGCCTGTGGATAGGGTGCACGGGAACGGTGAAGACCAGCAAGAGATTTCAGGGCTGGCCCCTTCCTTGTGGGAGAAAGAGCCGGACGTTTGATTTTTCGGAAATAGGCTCTGCCGAGAACGAGCACCGTGAGATGCTGAGTCTCTGGGAAAGCACAGATGCCCAGTGCTGTTGTGCCTGTGGATAGGGTGCACGGGGACGGTGAAGACCAGCAAGAAGTTTCAGGGCTGGCTCCTTCCTTGTGGGAGAAGGAGCCGGACGTTTGCTTTTTAGAAAAAGGCTCTGCCGAGAACGAGCGCCGTGAGATGTACCGACTGTGAGAAAGCAGAGAAGCCCAGTGCTGTTGTGCCTGTGGATAGGCTGCACGGGGACTGTGAAGACGAGCAAGAGCTTTCAGGGCTGGCCCCTTCCTTGTGGGAGAAAGAGGCGGACGTTTGCTTTTTAGAAAAATGCTCTGCCGAGAACGAGCGCCGTGAGATGTACCGACTATGGGAAAGCAGAGAAGTCCAGTTCTGTTGTGCCTGTGGATAGGCTGCACGGGGACTGTGAAGACCAGCAAGAGCTTTCAGGGCTTACCCCTTCCTTATTGAAGAAGGAGCCGGACGTTTGCTTTTTGGAAAAAGGCTCTGCCGAGAACGAGCGCCGTGAGATGTACCGACTATGGGAAAGCAGAGAAGTTCATTTCTGTTGTGCCTGTGGATAGGCTGCACGGGGACTGTGAAGACCAGCAAGAGCTTTCAGGGCTGGCCCCTTCCTTATGGGAGAAAGTGCCGGACGTTTGCTTTTTGGAAAAAGGCTCTGCCGAGAACGAGCGCCGTGAGATGTACCGACTATGGGAAAGCAGAGAAGTCCAGTTCTGTTGTGCCTGTGGATAGGGTGCACGGGAATGGTGAAGACCAGCAAGAGCTTTCAGGGCTGGCCCCTTCCTTATGGGAGAAAGAGCCGGACATTTGATTTTTCGGAAAGAGGCTCTGCCGAGAACAAGCACCGTGAATTGCTGAGTCTCTGGGAAAGCACAGATGCCCAGTGCTGTTGTGCCTGTGGATAGGCTGCACGGGGACGGTGAAGACCAGCAAGAGCTTTCAGGGCTTACCCCTTCCTTGTGGGAGTAAGAGCCGCACGTTTGCTTTTTCGGAAATAGGCTCTGCCGAGAACGAGCACCGTGAGATGCTGAGTCTCTGGGAAAGCACAGATGCCCAGTTCTGTTGTGCCTGTGGATAGGGTGCACGGGGACGGTGAAGACCAGCAAGAGCTTTCAGGGCTGGCCCCTTCCTTGTGGGAGAAATAGCCGGACGTTTGATTTTTCGGAAAGAGGCTCTGCCGAGAACAAGCACTGTGAGATGTACCGACTGTGAGAAAGCAGAGAAGCCCAGTGCTGTTGTGCCTGTGGATAGGCTGCACGGGGACTGTGAAGACCAGCAAGAGCTTTCAGGGCTGGCCCCTTCCTTGTGGGAGAAAGAGCCGCACGTTTGATTTTTCGGAAAGAGGCTCTGCCCAGAACAAGCACCGTGAGATGCTGAGTCTCTGGGAAAGCACAGATGCCCAGTGCTGTTGTGCCTGTGGATAGGCTGCACGGGGACGGTGAAGACCAGGAAGAGGTTTCAGGGCTGGCTCCTTCCTTGTGGGAGAAAGTGCCGGATGTTTGCTTTTTGGAAAAAGGCTCTGCCGAGAACGAGCACCGTGAGATGCTGAGTCTCTGGGAAAGCAAAGATGCCCAGTGCTGTTGTGCCTGTGGATAGGGTGCACGGGGACTGTGAAGACCAGCAAGAGGTTTCAGGGCTGGCCCCTTCCTTGTGGGAGAAATAGCCGGACGTTTGATTTTTCGGAAAGAGGCTCTGCCGAGAACAAGCACTGTGAGATGCTGAGTCTCTGGGAAAGCACAGATGCCCAGTGCTGTTGTGCCTGTGGATACACTGCACGGGGACGGTGAAGACCAGCAAGAGGTTTCAGGGCTGGCTCCTTCCTTGTGGGAGAAAGTCCCGGACGTTTGCTTTTTGGAAAAAGGCTCTGCCGAGAACAAGCGCCGTGAGATGTACCGACTATGGGAAAGCAGAGAAGTCCAGTTCTGTTGTGCCTGTGGATAGGGTGCACGGGAATGGTGAAGACCAGCAAGAGCTTTCAGGGCTGGCCCCTTCCTTATGGGAGAAAGAGCCGGACGTTTGATTTTTCGGAAAGAGGCTCTGCCGAGAACAAGCACCGTGAGATGCTTAGTCTCTGGGAAAGCACAGATGCCCAGTGCTGTTGTGCCTGTGGATAGGCTGCACGGGGATGGTGAAGACCAGCAAGAGCTTTCAGGGGTCGCCCGTTCCTTCTGGGAGAAAGAGCCGCACGTTTGCTTTTTCGGAAAGAGGCACTGCCGAGAACGAGCACCGTGAGATGCTGAGTCTCTGGGAAAGCAAAGATGCCCAGTGCTGTTGTGCCTGTGGATAGGGTGCACGGGAATGGTGAAGATCAGCAAGAGGTTTCAGGTCTGGCCCCTTCCTTGTGGGAGAAAGAGACGCACGTTTGCTTTTTCGGAAAGAGGCTCTGCCGAGAACGAGCACCGTGAGATCCTGAGTCTCTGGGAAAGCACAGATGCCCAGTGCTGTTGTGCCTGTGGATAGGTTGCACGGGGACGGTGTAGAGCAGCAAGAGCTTTCAGGGCTTGCCCCTTCCTTGTGGGAGAAAGAGCCGGACGTTTCCCTTTTTGGAAAGAGTCTCTGCCGAGAACCAGCGCCGTGAGATGTAGCGACTATGGGAAAGCCGCGAAGTCCAGTTCTGTTGTGCCTGTGGATAGGGTGCACGGGGACGGTGTAGAGCAGCAACAGCTTTCAGGGCTGGCCCCTTCCTTGTGGGAGAAAGAGCCGGACGTTTCACTTTTTGGAAAAAGGCTTTGCCGAGAACGAGCGCCGTGAGATGTACCGACTATGGGAAAGCAGAGAAGTCCAGTTCTGTTGTGCCTGTGGATAGGGTGCACGGGAACGGTGAAGACCAGCAAGAGCTTTCAGGGGTCGCCCCTTCCTTGTGGGAGAAAGAGCCGCACGTTTGCTTTTTTGGAAAGAGGCTCTGCTGAGAACGAGCGCCGTGAGATGCTGAATCTCTTGGAAAGCACAGATGCCCAGTGCTGTTGTGCCTGTGGATAGGCTGCACGGGGACTGTGAAGACCAGCAAGAGCTTTCAGGGCTGGCCCCTTCCTTGTGGGAGAAAGAGCCGCACGTTTGCTTTTTCGGAAAGAGGCTCTGCCGAGAACAAGCACCATGAGATGCTGAATCTCTGGGAAAGCCGAGAAGTCCAATTCTGTTGTGCCTGTGGATAGGGTGCATGGGGACGGTGTAGAGCAGCAACAGCTTTCAGGGCTGGCCCCTTCCTTGTGGGAGAAAGAGCCGGACGTTTCCCTTTTTGGAAAGAGTCTCTGCCGAGAACGAGCGCCCTGAGATGTACCGACTACGGGAAAGCAGAGAAGTTCATTTCTGTTGTGCCTGTGGATAGGGTGCACGGGAACGGTGAAGACCAGCAAGAGATTTCAGGGCTGGCCCCTTCCTTATGGGAGAAAGAGCCGGACGTTTGATTTTTCGGAAATAGGCTCTGCCGAGAACGAGCACCGTGAGATGCTGAGTCTCTGGGAAAGCACAGATGCCCAGTGCTGTTGTGCCTGTGGATAGGGTGCACGGGGACGGTGAAGACCAGCAAGAAGTTTCAGGGCTGGCTCCTTCCTTGTGGGAGAAGGAGCCGGACGTTTGCTTTTTAGAAAAAGGCTCTGCCGAGAACGAGCGCCGTGAGATGTACCGACTATGGGAAAGCCGAGAAGTCCAGTTCTGTTGTGCCTGTGGATAGGGTGCACGGGGACGGTGAAGACCAGCAAGAGCTTTCAGGGCTGGCCCCTTCCTTGTGGGAGAAATAGCCGGACGTTTGATTTTTCGGAAAGAGGCTCTGCCGAGAACGAACGCCGTGAGATGTACCGATTGTGAGAAAGCAGAGAAGCCCAGTGCTGTTGTGCCTGTGGATAGGCTGCACGGGGACTGTGAAGACCAGCAAGAGCTTTCAGGGCTGGCCCCTTCCTTGTGGGAGAAAGAGCCGCACGTTTGATTTTTCGGAAAGAGGCTCTGACCAGAACAAGCACCGTGAGATGCTGAGTCTCTGGGAAAGCACAGATGCCCAGTGCTGTTGTGCCTGTGGATAGGGTGCACGGGGACGGTGAAGACCAGCAAGAGGTTTCAGGGCTGGCTCCTTCCTTGTGGGAGAAAGTGCCGGACGTTTGCTTTTTGGAAAAAGGCTCTGCCGAGAACGAGCGCCGTGAGATGTACCGACTATGGGAAAGCAGAGAAGTCCAGTTATGTTGTGCCTGTGGATAGGGTGCACGGGAATGGTGAAGATCAGCAAGAGGTTTCAGGTCTGGCCCCTTCCCTATGGGAGAAAGAGCCGCACGTTTGCTTTTTCGGAAAGAGGCTCTGCCGAGAACGAGCACCGTGAGATGCTGAGTCTCTGGGAAAGCACAGATGCCCAGTGCTGTTGTGCCTGTGGATAGGGTGCACGGGGACGGTGAAGACCAGCCAGAGGTTTCAGGGCTGGCTCCTTCCTTGTGGGAGAAAGAGGCGGACGTTTGCTTTTTAGAAAAAGGGTCTGCCGAGAACGAGCGCCGTGAGATGCTGAGTCTCTGGGAAAGCACAGATGCCCAGTGCTGTTGTGCCTGTGGATAGGCTGCACGGGGACTGTGAAGACCAGCAAGAGCTTTCAGGGCTGGCCCCTTCCTTGTGGGAGAAAGAGGCGGACGTTTGCTTTTTAGAAAAAGGGTCTGCCGAGAACGAGCGCCGTGAGATGTACCGACTATGGGAAAGCAGAGAAGTTCATTTCTGTTGTGCCTGTGGATAGGCTGCACGGGGACTGTGAAGACCAGCAAGAGATTTCAGGGCTGGCCCCTTCCTTGTGGGAGAAAGAGCCGGACGTTTGATTTTTCGGAAATAGGCTCTGCCGAGAACGAGCACCGTGAGATGCTGAGTCTCTGGGAAAGCACAGATGCCCAGTGCTGTTGTGCCTGTGGATAGGGTGCACGGGGACGGTGAAGACCAGCAAGAAGTTTCAGGGCTGGCTCCTTCCTTGTGGGAGAAGGAGCCGGACGTTTGCTTTTTAGAAAAAGGCTCTGCCGAGAACGAGCGCCGTGAGATGTACCGACTGTGAGAAAGCAGAGAAGCCCAGTGCTGTTGTGCCTGTGGATAGGCTGCACGGGGACTGTGAAGACGAGCAAGAGCTTTCAGGGCTGGCCCCTTCCTTGTGGGAGAAAGAGGCGGACGTTTGCTTTTTAGAAAAATGCTCTGCCGAGAACGAGCGCCGTGAGATGTACCGACTATGGGAAAGCAGAGAAGTCCAGTTCTGTTGTGCCTGTGGATAGGCTGCACGGGGACTGTGAAGACCAGCAAGAGCTTTCAGGGCTTACCCCTTCCTTATTGAAGAAGGAGCCGGACGTTTGCTTTTTGGAAAAAGGCTCTGCCGAGAACGAGCGCCGTGAGATGTACCGACTATGGGAAAGCAGAGAAGTTCATTTCTGTTGTGCCTGTGGATAGGCTGCACGGGGACTGTGAAGACCAGCAAGAGCTTTCAGGGCTGGCCCCTTCCTTATGGGAGAAAGTGCCGGACGTTTGCTTTTTGGAAAAAGGCTCTGCCGAGAACGAGCGCCGTGAGATGTACCGACTATGGGAAAGCAGAGAAGTCCAGTTCTGTTGTGCCTGTGGATAGGGTGCACGGGAATGGTGAAGACCAGCAAGAGCTTTCAGGGCTGGCCCCTTCCTTATGGGAGAAAGAGCCGGACATTTGATTTTTCGGAAAGAGGCTCTGCCGAGAACAAGCACCGTGAATTGCTGAGTCTCTGGGAAAGCACAGATGCCCAGTGCTGTTGTGCCTGTGGATAGGCTGCACGGGGACGGTGAAGACCAGCAAGAGCTTTCAGGGCTTACCCCTTCCTTGTGGGAGTAAGAGCCGCACGTTTGCTTTTTCGGAAATAGGCTCTGCCGAGAACGAGCACCGTGAGATGCTGAGTCTCTGGGAAAGCACAGATGCCCAGTTCTGTTGTGCCTGTGGATAGGGTGCACGGGGACGGTGAAGACCAGCAAGAGCTTTCAGGGCTGGCCCCTTCCTTGTGGGAGAAATAGCCGGACGTTTGATTTTTCGGAAAGAGGCTCTGCCGAGAACAAGCACTGTGAGATGTACCGACTGTGAGAAAGCAGAGAAGCCCAGTGCTGTTGTGCCTGTGGATAGGCTGCACGGGGACTGTGAAGACCAGCAAGAGCTTTCAGGGCTGGCCCCTTCCTTGTGGGAGAAAGAGCCGCACGTTTGATTTTTCGGAAAGAGGCTCTGCCCAGAACAAGCACCGTGAGATGCTGAGTCTCTGGGAAAGCACAGATGCCCAGTGCTGTTGTGCCTGTGGATAGGCTGCACGGGGACGGTGAAGACCAGGAAGAGGTTTCAGGGCTGGCTCCTTCCTTGTGGGAGAAAGTGCCGGATGTTTGCTTTTTGGAAAAAGGCTCTGCCGAGAACGAGCACCGTGAGATGCTGAGTCTCTGGGAAAGCAAAGATGCCCAGTGCTGTTGTGCCTGTGGATAGGGTGCACGGGGACTGTGAAGACCAGCAAGAGGTTTCAGGGCTGGCCCCTTCCTTGTGGGAGAAATAGCCGGACGTTTGATTTTTCGGAAAGAGGCTCTGCCGAGAACAAGCACTGTGAGATGCTGAGTCTCTGGGAAAGCACAGATGCCCAGTGCTGTTGTGCCTGTGGATACACTGCACGGGGACGGTGAAGACCAGCAAGAGGTTTCAGGGCTGGCTCCTTCCTTGTGGGAGAAAGTCCCGGACGTTTGCTTTTTGGAAAAAGGCTCTGCCGAGAACAAGCGCCGTGAGATGTACCGACTATGGGAAAGCAGAGAAGTCCAGTTCTGTTGTGCCTGTGGATAGGGTGCACGGGAATGGTGAAGACCAGCAAGAGCTTTCAGGGCTGGCCCCTTCCTTATGGGAGAAAGAGCCGGACGTTTGATTTTTCGGAAAGAGGCTCTGCCGAGAACAAGCACCGTGAGATGCTTAGTCTCTGGGAAAGCACAGATGCCCAGTGCTGTTGTGCCTGTGGATAGGCTGCACGGGGATGGTGAAGACCAGCAAGAGCTTTCAGGGGTCGCCCGTTCCTTCTGGGAGAAAGAGCCGCACGTTTGCTTTTTCGGAAAGAGGCACTGCCGAGAACGAGCACCGTGAGATGCTGAGTCTCTGGGAAAGCAAAGATGCCCAGTGCTGTTGTGCCTGTGGATAGGGTGCACGGGAATGGTGAAGATCAGCAAGAGGTTTCAGGTCTGGCCCCTTCCTTGTGGGAGAAAGAGACGCACGTTTGCTTTTTCGGAAAGAGGCTCTGCCGAGAACGAGCACCGTGAGATCCTGAGTCTCTGGGAAAGCACAGATGCCCAGTGCTGTTGTGCCTGTGGATAGGTTGCACGGGGACGGTGTAGAGCAGCAAGAGCTTTCAGGGCTTGCCCCTTCCTTGTGGGAGAAAGAGCCGGACGTTTCCCTTTTTGGAAAGAGTCTCTGCCGAGAACCAGCGCCGTGAGATGTAGCGACTATGGGAAAGCCGCGAAGTCCAGTTCTGTTGTGCCTGTGGATAGGGTGCACGGGGACGGTGTAGAGCAGCAACAGCTTTCAGGGCTGGCCCCTTCCTTGTGGGAGAAAGAGCCGGACGTTTCACTTTTTGGAAAAAGGCTTTGCCGAGAACGAGCGCCGTGAGATGTACCGACTATGGGAAAGCAGAGAAGTCCAGTTCTGTTGTGCCTGTGGATAGGGTGCACGGGAACGGTGAAGACCAGCAAGAGCTTTCAGGGGTCGCCCCTTCCTTGTGGGAGAAAGAGCCGCACGTTTGCTTTTTTGGAAAGAGGCTCTGCTGAGAACGAGCGCCGTGAGATGCTGAATCTCTTGGAAAGCACAGATGCCCAGTGCTGTTGTGCCTGTGGATAGGCTGCACGGGGACTGTGAAGACCAGCAAGAGCTTTCAGGGCTGGCCCCTTCCTTGTGGGAGAAAGAGCCGCACGTTTGCTTTTTCGGAAAGAGGCTCTGCCGAGAACAAGCACCATGAGATGCTGAATCTCTGGGAAAGCCGAGAAGTCCAATTCTGTTGTGCCTGTGGATAGGGTGCATGGGGACGGTGTAGAGCAGCAACAGCTTTCAGGGCTGGCCCCTTCCTTGTGGGAGAAAGAGCCGGACGTTTCCCTTTTTGGAAAGAGTCTCTGCCGAGAACGAGCGCCCTGAGATGTACCGACTACGGGAAAGCAGAGAAGTTCATTTCTGTTGTGCCTGTGGATAGGGTGCACGGGAACGGTGAAGACCAGCAAGAGATTTCAGGGCTGGCCCCTTCCTTATGGGAGAAAGAGCCGGACGTTTGATTTTTCGGAAATAGGCTCTGCCGAGAACGAGCACCGTGAGATGCTGAGTCTCTGGGAAAGCACAGATGCCCAGTGCTGTTGTGCCTGTGGATAGGGTGCACGGGGACGGTGAAGACCAGCAAGAAGTTTCAGGGCTGGCTCCTTCCTTGTGGGAGAAGGAGCCGGACGTTTGCTTTTTAGAAAAAGGCTCTGCCGAGAACGAGCGCCGTGAGATGTACCGACTATGGGAAAGCCGAGAAGTCCAGTTCTGTTGTGCCTGTGGATAGGGTGCACGGGGACGGTGAAGACCAGCAAGAGCTTTCAGGGCTGGCCCCTTCCTTGTGGGAGAAATAGCCGGACGTTTGATTTTTCGGAAAGAGGCTCTGCCGAGAACGAACGCCGTGAGATGTACCGATTGTGAGAAAGCAGAGAAGCCCAGTGCTGTTGTGCCTGTGGATAGGCTGCACGGGGACTGTGAAGACCAGCAAGAGCTTTCAGGGCTGGCCCCTTCCTTGTGGGAGAAAGAGCCGCACGTTTGATTTTTCGGAAAGAGGCTCTGACCAGAACAAGCACCGTGAGATGCTGAGTCTCTGGGAAAGCACAGATGCCCAGTGCTGTTGTGCCTGTGGATAGGGTGCACGGGGACGGTGAAGACCAGCAAGAGGTTTCAGGGCTGGCTCCTTCCTTGTGGGAGAAAGTGCCGGACGTTTGCTTTTTGGAAAAAGGCTCTGCCGAGAACGAGCGCCGTGAGATGTACCGACTATGGGAAAGCAGAGAAGTCCAGTTATGTTGTGCCTGTGGATAGGGTGCACGGGAATGGTGAAGATCAGCAAGAGGTTTCAGGTCTGGCCCCTTCCCTATGGGAGAAAGAGCCGCACGTTTGCTTTTTCGGAAAGAGGCTCTGCCGAGAACGAGCACCGTGAGATGCTGAGTCTCTGGGAAAGCACAGATGCCCAGTGCTGTTGTGCCTGTGGATAGGGTGCACGGGGACGGTGAAGACCAGCCAGAGGTTTCAGGGCTGGCTCCTTCCTTGTGGGAGAAAGAGGCGGACGTTTGCTTTTTAGAAAAAGGGTCTGCCGAGAACGAGCGCCGTGAGATGCTGAGTCTCTGGGAAAGCACAGATGCCCAGTGCTGTTGTGCCTGTGGATAGGCTGCACGGGGACTGTGAAGACCAGCAAGAGCTTTCAGGGCTGGCCCCTTCCTTGTGGGAGAAAGAGGCGGACGTTTGCTTTTTAGAAAAAGGGTCTGCCGAGAACGAGCGCCGTGAGATGTACCGACTATGGGAAAGCAGAGAAGTTCATTTCTGTTGTGCCTGTGGATAGGCTGCACGGGGACTGTGAAGACCAGCAAGAGCTTTCAGGGCTGGCCCCTTCCTTGTGGGAGAAAGTGCCGGACGTTTTCTTTTTGGAAAAAGGCTCTGCCGAGAACGAGCGCCGTGAGATGTACCGACTATGGGAAAGCAGAGAAGTCCAGTTCTGTTGTGCCTGTGGATAGGGTGCACGGGAATGGTGAAGACCAGCAAGAGCTTTCAGGGCTGGCCCCTTCCTTATGGGAGAAAGAGCCGGACATTTGATTTTTCGGAAAGAGGCTCTGCCGAGAACAAGCACCGTGAATTGCTGAGTGTCTGGGAAAGCACAGATGCCCAGTGCTGTTGTGCCTGTGGATAGGGTGCATGGGGACGGTGAAGACCAGCAAGAGGTTTCAGGGCTGGCTCCTTCCTTGTGGGAGAAAGAGGCGGACGTTTGCTTTTTCGGAAATAGGCTCTGCCGAGAACGAGCACCGTGAGATGCTGAGTCTCTGGGAAAGCACAGATGCCCAGTGCTGTTGTGCCTGTGGATAGGGTGCACGGGGACGGTGAAGACCAGCAAGAGGTTTCAGGGCTGGCCCCTTCCTTGTGGGAGAAAGAGGCGGACGTTTGCTTTTTAGAAAAAGGCTCTGCCGAGAACGAGCGCCGTGAGATGTACCGACTATGGGAAAGCCGAGAAGTCCAGTTCTGTTGTGCCTGTGGATAGGGTGCACGGGAACGGTGAAGATCAGCAAGAGCTTTCAGGGCTTACCCCTTCCTTATGGAAGAAGGAGCCGGACGTTTGCCTTTTCAGAAAAAGGCTCTGCCGAGAACGAGCGCCGTGAGATGTACCGACTATGGGAAAGCAGAGAAGTTCATTTCTGTTGTGCCTGTGGATAGGCTGCACGGGGACTGTGAAGACCAGCAAGAGCTTTCAGGGCTGGCCCCTTCCTTGTTGGAGAAAGAGCCGCACGTTTGCTTTTTTGGAAAGAGGCTCTGCCGAGAACGAGCACCGTGAGATGCTGAGTCTCTTGGAAAGCACAGATGCCCAGTGCTGTTGTGCCTGTGGATAGGCTGCACGGGGACTGTGAAGACTAGCAAGAGCTTTCAGGGCTGGATCCTTCCTTGTGGGAGAAAGAGCCGCACGTTTGCTTTTTCGGAAAGAGGCTCTGCCGAGAACAAGCACCATCAGATGCTGAGTCTCTGGGAAAGCCGAGAAGTCCAATTCTGTTGTGCCTGTGGATAGGGTGCATGGGGACGGTGTAGAGCAGCAAGAGGTTTCAGGGCTGGCCCCTTCCTTGTGGGAGAAAGAGCCGGACGTTTCCCTTTTTGGAAAGAGTCTCTGCCGAGAACGAGCGCCGTGAGATGTACCGACTATGGGAAAGCAGAGAAGTCCAGTTCTGTTGTGCCTGTGGATAGGCTGCACGGGGACTGTGAAGACCAGCAAGAGCTTTCAGGGCTGGCCCCTTCCTTGTGGGAGAAAGAGCCGCACGTTTGATTTTTCGGAAAGAGGCTCTGCCGAGAACAAGCACCGTGAGATGTACCGACTATGGGAAAGCAGAGAAGTTCATTTCTGTTGTGCCTGTGGATAGGGTGCACGGGAACGGTGAAGACCAGCAAGAGATTTCAGGGCTGGCCCCTTCCTTGTGGGAGAAAGAGCCGCACGTTTCCTTTTTCGGAAAGAGGCTCTGCCGAGAACGAGCACCGTGAGATGCTGAGTCTCTGGGAAAGCAAAGATGCCCAGTGCTCTTGTGCCTGTGGATAGGATGCACGGGGACTGTGAAGACCAGCAAGAGCTTTCAGGGTTTACAAGTTCCTTGTGGGAGAAAGAGCCGGACGTTTGCTTTTTCGGAAAGAGTCTCTGCTGAGAACCAGCGCCGTGAGATGTACCGACTATGGGAAAGCCGAGAAGTCCAGTTCTGTTGTGCCTGTGGATAGGGTGCACGGGAACGGTGAAGACCAGCAAGAGCTTTCAGGGCTTACCCCTTCCTTATGGAAGAAGGAGCCGGACGTTTGCTTTTTGGAAAAAGGCTCTGTCGAGAACGAGCGCCGTGAGATGTACCGACTATGGGAAAGCAGAGAAGTCCAGTTCTGTTGTGCCTGTGGATAGGGTGCACGGGAATGGTGAAGACCAGCAAGAGCTTTCAGGGCTGGCCCCTTCCTTATGGGAGAAAGAGCCGGACGTTTGATTTTTCGGAAAGAGGCTCTGCCGAGAACAAGCACCGTGAGATGCTTAGTCTCTGGGAAAGCACAGATGCCCAGTGCTGTTGTGCCTGTGGATAGGCTGCACGGGGATGGTGAAGACCAGCAAGAGCTTTCAGGGGTCGCCCGTTCCTTGTGGGAGAAAGAGCCGCACGTTTGCTTTTTCGGAAAGAGGCACTGCCGAGAACGAGCACCGTGAGATGCTGAGTCTCTGGGAAAGCAAAGATGCCCAGTGCTGTTGTGCCTGTGGATAGGGTGCACGGGAATGGTGAAGATCAGCAAGAGGTTTCAGGTCTGGCCCCTTCCTTGTGGGAGAAAGAGACGCACGTTTGCTTTTTCGGAAAGAGGCTCTGCCGAGAACGAGCACCGTGAGATCCTGAGTCTCTGGGAAAGCACAGATGCCCAGTGCTGTTGTGCCTGTGGATAGGTTGCACGGGGACGGTGTAGAGCAGCAAGAGCTTTCAGGGCTTGCCCCTTCCTTGTGGGAGAAAGAGCCGGACGTTTCCCTTTTTGGAAAGAGTCTCTGCCGAGAACCAGCGCCGTGAGATGTAGCGACTATGGGAAAGCCGCGAAGTCCAGTTCTGTTGTGCCTGTGGATAGGGTGCACGGGGACGGTGTAGAGCAGCAACAGCTTTCAGGGCTGGCCCCTTCCTTGTGGGAGAAAGAGCCGGACGTTTCACTTTTTGGAAAAAGGCTTTGCCGAGAACGAGCGCCGTGAGATGTACCGACTATGGGAAAGCAGAGAAGTCCAGTTCTGTTGTGCCTGTGGATAGGGTGCACGGGGACGGTGAAGACCAGCAAGAGCTTTCAGGGGTCGCCCCTTCCTTGTGGGAGAAAGAGCCGCACGTTTGCTTTTTTGGAAAGAGGCTCTGCTGAGAACGAGCGCCGTGAGATGCTGAGTCTCTTGGAAAGCACAGATGCCCAGTGCTGTTGTGCCTGTGGATAGGCTGCACGGGGACTGTGAAGACCAGCAAGAGCTTTCAGGGCTGGCCCCTTCCTTGTGGGAGAAAGAGCCGCACGTTTGCTTTTTCGGAAAGAGGCTCTGCCGAGAACAAGCACCATGAGATGCTGAGTCTCTGGGAAAGCCGAGAAGTCCAATTCTGTTGTGCCTGTGGATAGGGTGCATGGGGACGGTGTAGAGCAGCAACAGCTTTCAGGGCTGGCCCCTTCCTTGTGGGAGAAAGAGCCGGACGTTTCCCTTTTTGGAAAGAGTCTCTGCCGAGAACGAGCGCCATGAGATGTACCGACTACGGGAAAGCAGAGAAGTTCATTTCTGTTGTGCCTGTGGATAGGGTGCACGGGAACGGTGAAGACCAGCAAGAGATTTCAGGGCTGGCCCCTTCCTTATGGGAGAAAGAGCCGGACGTTTGATTTTTCGGAAAGAGGCTCTGCCGAGAACAAGCACCGTGAGATGCTGAGTCTCTGGGAAAGCACAGATGCCCAGTGCTGTTGTGCCTGTGGATAGGCTGCACGGGGACGGTGAAGACCAGCAAGAGGTTTCAGGGCTGGCTCCTTCCTTGTGGGAGAAGGAGCCGGACGTTTGCTTTTTAGAAAAAGGCTCTGCCGAGAACGAGCGCCGTGAGATGTACCGACTATGGGAAAGCCGAGAAGTCCAGTTCTGTTGTGCCTGTGGATAGGGTGCACGGGGACGGTGAAGACCAGCAAGAGCTTTCAGGGCTGGCCCCTTCCTTGTGGGAGAAAGAGCCGCACGTTTGATTTTTCGGAAAGAGGCTCTGCCGAGAACGAACGCCGTGAGATGTACCGACTGTGAGAAAGCAGAGAAGCCCAGTGCTGTTGTGCCTGTGGATAGGGTGCACGGGAATGGTGAAGATCAGCAAGAGGTTTCAGGTCTGGCCCCTTCCCTATGGGAGAAAGAGACGCACGTTTGCTTTTTCGGAAAGAGGCTCTGCCGAGAACGAGCACCGTGAGATCCTGAGTCTCTGGGAAAGCACAGATGCCCAGTGCTGTTGTGCCTGTGGATAGGTTGCACGGGGACGGTGTAGAGCAGCAAGAGCTTTCAGGGCTTGCCCCTTCCTTGTGGGAGAAAGAGCCGGACGTTTCCCTTTTTGGAAAGAGTCTCTGCCGAGAACCAGCGCCGTGAGATGTACCGACTATGGGAAAGCAGAGAAGTCCAGTTCTGTTGTGCCTGTGGATAGGGTGCACGGGGACGGTGTAGAGCAGCAACAGCTTTCAGGGCTGGCCCCTTCCTTGTGGGAGAAAGAGCCGGACATTTCACTTTTTGGAAAAAGGCTTTGCCGAGAACGAGCGCCGTGAGATGTACCGACTATGGGAAAGCGTAGAAGTCCAGTTCTGTTGTGCCTGTGGATAGGGTGCACGGGGACGGTGAAGACCAGCAAGAGCTTTCAGGGGTCGCCCCTTCCTTTTGGGAGAAATAGCCGCACGTTTGCTTTTTCGGAAAGAGGCACTGCCGAGAACGAGCACCGTGAGATGCTGAGTCTCTGGGAAAGCAAAGATGCCCAGTGCTGTTGTGCCTGTGGATAGGGTGCACGGGGACGGTGAAGACCAGCAAGAGCTTTCAGGGCTTACCCCTTCCTTATGGAAGAAGGAGCTGGACGTTTGCCTTTTCAGAAAAAGGCTCTGCCGAGAACGAGCGCCGTGAGATGTACCGACTGTGAGAAAGCAGAGAAGCCCAGTGCTGTTGTGCCTGTGGATAGGCTGCACGGGGACTGTGAAGACCAGCAAGAGCTTTCAGGGCTGGCCCCTTCCTTGTGGGAGAAAGAGCCGCACGTATTGCTTTTTGGAAAAAGGCTCTGCCGAGAACGAGCACCGTGAGATGCACCGACTATGGGAAAGCAGAGAAGTCCAGTTCTGTTGTGCCTGTGGATAGGGTGCACGGGAGTGGTGAAGACCAGCAAGAGCTTTCAGGGCTGGCCCCTTCCTTATGGGAGAAAGAGCCGCACGTTTGATTTTTCAGAAAGAGGCTCTGCTGAGAACGAGCGCCGTGAGATGCTGAGTCTCTTGGAAAGCACAGATGCCCAGTGCTGTTGTGCCTGTGGATAGGCTGCACGGGGACTGTGAAGACCAGCAAGAGCTTTCAGGGCTGGCCCCTTCCTTGTGGGAGAAAGAGCCGCACGTTTGCTTTTTCGGAAAGAGGCTCTGCCGAGAACAAGCACCATGAGATGCTGAGTCTCTGGGAAAGCCGAGAAGTCCAATTCTGTTGTGCCTGTGGATAGGGTGCATGGGGACGGTGTAGAGCAGCAACAGCTTTCAGGGCTGGCCCCTTCCTTGTGGGAGAAAGAGCCGGACGTTTGATTTTTCGGAAAGAGGCTCTGCCGAGAACAAGCACCGTGAGATGCTGAGTCTCTGGGAAAGCACATATGCCCAGTGCTGTTGTGACTGTGGATAGGCTGCACGGGGATGGTGAAGACCAGCAAGAGCTTTCAGGGCTTACCCCTTCCTTGTGGGAGTAAGATCCGCACGTTTGCTTTTTCGGAAATAGGCTCTGCCGAGAACGAGCACCGTGAGATGCTGAGTCTCTGGGAAAGCACAGATGCCCAGTGCTGTTGTGCCTGTGGATAGGGTGCACGGGGACGGTGAAGACCAGCAAGAGGTTTCAGGGCTGGCTCCTTCCTTGTGGGAGAAGGAGCCGGACGTTTGCTTTTTAGAAAAAGGCTCTGCCGAGAACGAGCGCCGTGAGATGTACCGACTATGGGAAAGCCGAGAAGTCCAGTTCTGTTGTGCCTGTGGATAGGGTGCACGGGGACGGTGAAGACCAGCAAGAGCTTTCAGGGCTGGCCCCTTCCTTGTGGGAGAAATAGCCGGACGTTTGATTTTTCGGAAAGAGGCTCTGCCGAGAACGAACGCCGTGAGATGTACCGACTGTGAGAAAACAGAGAAGCCCAGTGCTGTTGTGCCTGTGGATAGGCTGCACGGGGACTGTGAAGACCAGCAAGAGCTTTCAGGGCTGGCCCCTTCCTTGTGGGAGAAAGAGCCGCACGTTTGATTTTTCGGAAAGAGGCTCTGACCAGAACAAGCACCGTGAGATGCTGAGTCTCTGGGAAAGCACAGATGCCCAGTGCTGTTGTGCCTGTGGATAGGGTGCACGGGGACGGTGAAGACCAGCAAGAGGTTTCAGGGCTGGCTCCTTCCTTGTGGGAGAAAGTGCCGGACGTTTGCTTTTTGGAAAAAGGCTCTGCCGAGAACGAGCGCCGTGAGATGTACCGACTATGGGAAAGCAGAGAAGTCCAGTTATGTTGTGCCTGTGGATAGGGTGCACGGGAATGGTGAAGATCAGCAAGAGGTTTCAGGTCTGGCCCCTTCCCTATGGGAGAAAGAGACGCACGTTTGCTTTTTCGGAAAGAGGCTCTGCCGAGAACGAGCACCGTGAGATCCTGAGTCTCTGGGAAAGCACAGATGCCCAGTGCTGTTGTGCCTGTGGATAGGTTGCACGGGGACGGTGTAGAGCAGCAAGAGCTTTCAGGGCTTGCCCCTTACTTGTGGGAGAAAGAGCCGGACGTTTCCCTTTTTGGAAAGAGTCTCTGCCGAGAACCAGCGCCGTGAGATGTACCGACCATGGGAAAGCAGAGAAGTCCAGTTCTGTTGTGCCTGTGGATAGGGTGCACGGGGACGGTGTAGAGCAGCAACAGCTTTCAGGGCTGGCCCCTTCCTTGTGGGAGAAAGAGCCGGACGTTTCACTTTTTGGAAAAAGGCTTTGCCGAGAACGAGCGCCGTGAGATGTACCGACTATGGGAAAGCAGAGAAGTCCAGTTCTGTTGTGCCTGTGGATAGGGTGCAAGGGGACGGTGAAGACCAGCAAGAGCTTTCAGGGGTCGCCCCTTCCTTTTGGGAGAAAGAGCCGCACGTTTGATTTTTCGGAAAGAGGCTCTGCCGAGAACAAGCACCGTGAGATGTACCGACTATGGGAAAGCAGAGAAGTTCATTTCTGTTGTGCCTGTGGATAGGGTGCACGGGAACGGTGAAGACCAGCAAGAGATTTCAGGGCTGGCCCCTTCCTTGTGGGAGAAAGAGCCGCACGTTTGATTTTTCGGAAAGAGGCTCTGCCGAGAACGAGCACCGTGAGATGCTGAGTCTCTGGGAAAGCAAAGATGCCCAGTGCTCTTGTGCCTGTGGATAGGATGCACGGGGACTGTGAAGACCAGCAAGAGCTTTCAGGGTTTACAAGTTCCTTGTGGGAGAAAGAGCCGGACGTTTGCTTTTTCGGAAAGAGTCTCTGCTGAGAACCAGCGCCGTGAGATGTACCGACTATGGGAAAGCCGAGAAGTCCAGTTCTGTTGTGCCTGTGGATAGGGTGCACGGGAACGGTGAAGACCAGCAAGAGCTTTCAGGGCTTACCCCTTCCTTATGGAAGAAGGAGCCGGACGTTTGCTTTTTGGAAAAAGGCTCTGTCGAGAACGAGCGCCGTGAGATGTACCGACTATGGGAAAGCAGAGAAGTCCAGTTCTGTTGTGCCTGTGGATAGGGTGCACGGGAATGGTGAAGACCAGCAAGAGCTTTCAGGGCTGGCCCCTTCCTTATGGGAGAAAGAGCCGGACGTTTGATTTTTCGGAAAGAGGCTCTGCCGAGAACAAGCACCGTGAGATGCTTAGTCTCTGGGAAAGCACAGATGCCCAGTGCTGTTGTGCCTGTGGATAGGCTGCACGGGGATGGTGAAGACCAGCAAGAGCTTTCAGGGGTCGCCCGTTCCTTGTGGGAGAAAGAGCCGCACGTTTGCTTTTTCGGAAAGAGGCACTGCCGAGAACGAGCACCGTGAGATGCTGAGTCTCTGGGAAAGCAAAGATGCCCAGTGCTGTTGTGCCTGTGGATAGGGTGCACGGGAATGGTGAAGATCAGCAAGAGGTTTCAGGTCTGGCCCCTTCCTTGTGGGAGAAAGAGACGCACGTTTGCTTTTTCGGAAAGAGGCTCTGCCGAGAACGAGCACCGTGAGATCCTGAGTCTCTGGGAAAGCACAGATGCCCAGTGCTGTTGTGCCTGTGGATAGGTTGCACGGGGACGGTGTAGAGCAGCAAGAGCTTTCAGGGCTTGCCCCTTCCTTGTGGGAGAAAGAGCCGGACGTTTCCCTTTTTGGAAAGAGTCTCTGCCGAGAACCAGCGCCGTGAGATGTAGCGACTATGGGAAAGCCGCGAAGTCCAGTTCTGTTGTGCCTGTGGATAGGGTGCACGGGGACGGTGTAGAGCAGCAACAGCTTTCAGGGCTGGCCCCTTCCTTGTGGGAGAAAGAGCCGGACGTTTCACTTTTTGGAAAAAGGCTTTGCCGAGAACGAGCGCCGTGAGATGTACCGACTATGGGAAAGCAGAGAAGTCCAGTTCTGTTGTGCCTGTGGATAGGGTGCATGGGGACGGTGAAGACCAGCAAGAGCTTTCAGGGGTCGCCCCTTCCTTGTGGGAGAAAGAGCCGCACGTTTGCTTTTTTGGAAAGAGGCTCTGCTGAGAACGAGCGCCGTGAGATGCTGAGTCTCTTGGAAAGCACAGATGCCCAGTGCTGTTGTGCCTGTGGATAGGCTGCACGGGGACTGTGAAGACCAGCAAGAGCTTTCAGGGCTGGCCCCTTCCTTGTGGGAGAAAGAGCCGCACGTTTGCTTTTTCGGAAAGAGGCTCTGCCGAGAACAAGCACCATGAGATGCTGAGTCTCTGGGAAAGCCGAGAAGTCCAATTCTGTTGTGCCTGTGGATAGGGTGCATGGGGACGGTGTAGAGCAGCAACAGCTTTCAGGGCTGGCCCCTTCCTTGTGGGAGAAAGAGCCGGACGTTTCCCTTTTTGGAAAGAGTCTCTGCCGAGAACGAGCGCCGTGAGATGTACCGACTACGGGAAAGCAGAGAAGTTCATTTCTGTTGTGCCTGTGGATAGGGTGCACGGGAACGGTGAAGACCAGCAAGAGATTTCAGGGCTGGCCCCTTCCTTATGGGAGAAAGAGCCGGACGTTTGATTTTTCGGAAAGAGGCTCTGCCGAGAACAAGCACCGTGAGATGCTGAGTCTCTGGGAAAGCACAGATGCCCAGTGCTGTTGTGCCTGTGGATAGGCTGCACGGGGATGGTGAAGACCAGCAAGAGCTTTCAGGGCTTACCCCTTCCTTGTGGGAGTAAGATCCGCACGTTTGCTTTTTCGGAAATAGGCTCTGCCGAGAACGAGCACCGTGAGATGCTGAGTCTCTGGGAAAGCACAGATGCCCAGTGCTGTTGTGCCTGTGGATAGGGTGCACGGGGACGGTGAAGACCAGCAAGAGGTTTCAGGGCTGGCTCCTTCCTTGTGGGAGAAGGAGCCGGACGTTTGCTTTTTAGAAAAAGGCTCTGCCGAGAACGAGCGCCGTGAGATGTACCGACTATGGGAAAGCCGAGAAGTCCAGTTCTGTTGTGCCTGTGGATAGGCTGCACGGGGACGGTGAAGACCAGCAAGAGCTTTCAGGGCTTACCCCTTCCTTGTGGGAGAAATAGCCGGACGTTTGATTTTTCGGAAAGAGGCTCTGCCGAGAACGAACGCCGTGAGATGTACCGACTGTGAGAAAGCAGAGAAGCCCAGTGCTGTTGTGCCTGTGGATAGGCTGCACGGGGACTGTGAAGACCAGCAAGAGCTTTCAGGGCTGGCCCCTTCCTTGTGGGAGAAAGAGCCGCACGTTTGATTTTTCGGAAAGAGGCTCTGACCAGAACAAGCACCGTGAGATGCTGAGTCTCTGGGAAAGCACAGATGCCCAGTGCTGTTGTGCCTGTGGATAGGGTGCACGGGGACGGTGAAGACCAGCAAGAGGTTTCAGGGCTGGCTCCTTCCTTGTGGGAGAAAGTGCCGGATGTTTGCTTTTTGGAAAAAGGCTCTGCCGAGAACGAGCGCCGTGAGATGTACCGACTATGGGAAAGCAGAGAAGTCCAGTTATGTTGTGCCTGTGGATAGGGTGCACGGGAATGGTGAAGATCAGCAAGAGGTTTCAGGTCTGGCCCCTTCCCTATGGGAGAAAGAGACGCACGTTTGCTTTTTCGGAAAGAGGCTCTGCCGAGAACGAGCACCGTGAGATCCTGAGTCTCTGGGAAAGCACAGATGCCCAGTGCTGTTGTGCCTGTGGATAGGTTGCACGGGGATGGTGTAGAGCAGCAAGAGCTTTCAGGGCTTGCCCCTTCCTTGTGGGAGAAAGAGCCGGACGTTTCCCTTTTTGGAAAGAGTCTCTGCCGAGAACCAGCGCCGTGAGATGTACCGACTATGGGAAAGCAGAGAAGTCCAGTTCTGTTGTGCCTGTGGATAGGGTGCACGGGGACGGTGTAGAGCAGCAAGAGGTTACAGGGCTGGCTCCTTCCTTGTGGGAGAAAGTGCCGGACGTTTGCTTTTTGGAAAAAGGCTCTGCCGAGAACGAGCGCCGTGAGATGTACCGACTATGGGAAAGCAGAGAAGTCCAGTTATGTTGTGCCTGTGGATAGGGTGCACGGGAATGGTGAAGATCAGCAAGAGGTTTCAGGTCTGGCCCCTTCCCTATGGGAGAAAGAGCCGCACGTTTGCTTTTTCGGAAAGAGGCTCTGCCGAGAACGAGCACCGTGAGATGCTGAGTCTCTGGGAAAGCACAGATGCCCAGTGCTGTTGTGCCTGTGGATAGGGTGCACGGGGACGGTGAAGACCAGCCAGAGGTTTCAGGGCTGGCTCCTTCCTTGTGGGAGAAAGAGGCGGACGTTTGCTTTTTAGAAAAAGGGTCTGCCGAGAACGAGCGCCGTGAGATGCTGAGTCTCTGGGAAAGCACAGATGCCCAGTGCTGTTGTGCCTGTGGATAGGCTGCACGGGGACTGTGAAGACCAGCAAGAGCTTTCAGGGCTGGCCCCTTCCTTGTGGGAGAAAGAGGCGGACGTTTGCTTTTTAGAAAAAGGGTCTGCCGAGAACGAGCGCCGTGAGATGTACCGACTATGGGAAAGCAGAGAAGTTCATTTCTGTTGTGCCTGTGGATAGGCTGCACGGGGACTGTGAAGACCAGCAAGAGCTTTCAGGGCTGGCCCCTTCCTTGTGGGAGAAAGTGCCGGACGTTTTCTTTTTGGAAAAAGGCTCTGCCGAGAACGAGCGCCGTGAGATGTACCGACTATGGGAAAGCAGAGAAGTCCAGTTCTGTTGTGCCTGTGGATAGGGTGCACGGGAATGGTGAAGACCAGCAAGAGCTTTCAGGGCTGGCCCCTTCCTTATGGGAGAAAGAGCCGGACATTTGATTTTTCGGAAAGAGGCTCTGCCGAGAACAAGCACCGTGAATTGCTGAGTGTCTGGGAAAGCACAGATGCCCAGTGCTGTTGTGCCTGTGGATAGGGTGCATGGGGACGGTGAAGACCAGCAAGAGGTTTCAGGGCTGGCTCCTTCCTTGTGGGAGAAAGAGGCGGACGTTTGCTTTTTCGGAAATAGGCTCTGCCGAGAACGAGCACCGTGAGATGCTGAGTCTCTGGGAAAGCACAGATGCCCAGTGCTGTTGTGCCTGTGGATAGGGTGCACGGGGACGGTGAAGACCAGCAAGAGGTTTCAGGGCTGGCCCCTTCCTTGTGGGAGAAAGAGGCGGACGTTTGCTTTTTAGAAAAAGGCTCTGCCGAGAACGAGCGCCGTGAGATGTACCGACTATGGGAAAGCCGAGAAGTCCAGTTCTGTTGTGCCTGTGGATAGGGTGCACGGGAACGGTGAAGATCAGCAAGAGCTTTCAGGGCTTACCCCTTCCTTATGGAAGAAGGAGCCGGACGTTTGCCTTTTCAGAAAAAGGCTCTGCCGAGAACGAGCGCCGTGAGATGTACCGACTATGGGAAAGCAGAGAAGTTCATTTCTGTTGTGCCTGTGGATAGGCTGCACGGGGACTGTGAAGACCAGCAAGAGCTTTCAGGGCTGGCCCCTTCCTTGTTGGAGAAAGAGCCGCACGTTTGCTTTTTTGGAAAGAGGCTCTGCCGAGAACGAGCACCGTGAGATGCTGAGTCTCTTGGAAAGCACAGATGCCCAGTGCTGTTGTGCCTGTGGATAGGCTGCACGGGGACTGTGAAGACTAGCAAGAGCTTTCAGGGCTGGATCCTTCCTTGTGGGAGAAAGAGCCGCACGTTTGCTTTTTCGGAAAGAGGCTCTGCCGAGAACAAGCACCATGAGATGCTGAGTCTCTGGGAAAGCCGAGAAGTCCAATTCTGTTGTGCCTGTGGATAGGGTGCATGGGGACGGTGTAGAGCAGCAAGAGGTTTCAGGGCTGGCCCCTTCCTTGTGGGAGAAAGAGCCGGACGTTTCCCTTTTTGGAAAGAGTCTCTGCCGAGAACGAGCGCCGTGAGATGTACCGACTATGGGAAAGCAGAGAAGTCCAGTTCTGTTGTGCCTGTGGATAGGCTGCACGGGGACTGTGAAGACCAGCAAGAGCTTTCAGGGCTGGCCCCTTCCTTGTGGGAGAAAGAGCCGCACGTTTGATTTTTCGGAAAGAGGCTCTGCCGAGAACAAGCACCGTGAGATGTACCGACTATGGGAAAGCAGAGAAGTTCATTTCTGTTGTGCCTGTGGATAGGGTGCACGGGAACGGTGAAGACCAGCAAGAGATTTCAGGGCTGGCCCCTTCCTTGTGGGAGAAAGAGCCGCACGTTTCCTTTTTCGGAAAGAGGCTCTGCCGAGAACGAGCACCGTGAGATGCTGAGTCTCTGGGAAAGCAAAGATGCCCAGTGCTCTTGTGCCTGTGGATAGGATGCACGGGGACTGTGAAGACCAGCAAGAGCTTTCAGGGTTTACAAGTTCCTTGTGGGAGAAAGAGCCGGACGTTTGCTTTTTCGGAAAGAGTCTCTGCTGAGAACCAGCGCCGTGAGATGTACCGACTATGGGAAAGCCGAGAAGTCCAGTTCTGTTGTGCCTGTGGATAGGGTGCACGGGAACGGTGAAGACCAGCAAGAGCTTTCAGGGCTTACCCCTTCCTTATGGAAGAAGGAGCCGGACGTTTGCTTTTTGGAAAAAGGCTCTGTCGAGAACGAGCGCCGTGAGATGTACCGACTATGGGAAAGCAGAGAAGTCCAGTTCTGTTGTGCCTGTGGATAGGGTGCACGGGAATGGTGAAGACCAGCAAGAGCTTTCAGGGCTGGCCCCTTCCTTATGGGAGAAAGAGCCGGACGTTTGATTTTTCGGAAAGAGGCTCTGCCGAGAACAAGCACCGTGAGATGCTTAGTCTCTGGGAAAGCACAGATGCCCAGTGCTGTTGTGCCTGTGGATAGGCTGCACGGGGATGGTGAAGACCAGCAAGAGCTTTCAGGGGTCGCCCGTTCCTTGTGGGAGAAAGAGCCGCACGTTTGCTTTTTCGGAAAGAGGCACTGCCGAGAACGAGCACCGTGAGATGCTGAGTCTCTGGGAAAGCAAAGATGCCCAGTGCTGTTGTGCCTGTGGATAGGGTGCACGGGAATGGTGAAGATCAGCAAGAGGTTTCAGGTCTGGCCCCTTCCTTGTGGGAGAAAGAGACGCACGTTTGCTTTTTCGGAAAGAGGCTCTGCCGAGAACGAGCACCGTGAGATCCTGAGTCTCTGGGAAAGCACAGATGCCCAGTGCTGTTGTGCCTGTGGATAGGTTGCACGGGGACGGTGTAGAGCAGCAAGAGCTTTCAGGGCTTGCCCCTTCCTTGTGGGAGAAAGAGCCGGACGTTTCCCTTTTTGGAAAGAGTCTCTGCCGAGAACCAGCGCCGTGAGATGTAGCGACTATGGGAAAGCCGCGAAGTCCAGTTCTGTTGTGCCTGTGGATAGGGTGCACGGGGACGGTGTAGAGCAGCAACAGCTTTCAGGGCTGGCCCCTTCCTTGTGGGAGAAAGAGCCGGACGTTTCACTTTTTGGAAAAAGGCTTTGCCGAGAACGAGCGCCGTGAGATGTACCGACTATGGGAAAGCAGAGAAGTCCAGTTCTGTTGTGCCTGTGGATAGGGTGCACGGGGACGGTGAAGACCAGCAAGAGCTTTCAGGGGTCGCCCCTTCCTTGTGGGAGAAAGAGCCGCACGTTTGCTTTTTTGGAAAGAGGCTCTGCTGAGAACGAGCGCCGTGAGATGCTGAGTCTCTTGGAAAGCACAGATGCCCAGTGCTGTTGTGCCTGTGGATAGGCTGCACGGGGACTGTGAAGACCAGCAAGAGCTTTCAGGGCTGGCCCCTTCCTTGTGGGAGAAAGAGCCGCACGTTTGCTTTTTCGGAAAGAGGCTCTGCCGAGAACAAGCACCATGAGATGCTGAGTCTCTGGGAAAGCCGAGAAGTCCAATTCTGTTGTGCCTGTGGATAGGGTGCATGGGGACGGTGTAGAGCAGCAACAGCTTTCAGGGCTGGCCCCTTCCTTGTGGGAGAAAGAGCCGGACGTTTCCCTTTTTGGAAAGAGTCTCTGCCGAGAACGAGCGCCGTGAGATGTACCGACTACGGGAAAGCAGAGAAGTTCATTTCTGTTGTGCCTGTGGATAGGGTGCACGGGAACGGTGAAGACCAGCAAGAGATTTCAGGGCTGGCCCCTTCCTTATGGGAGAAAGAGCCGGACGTTTGATTTTTCGGAAAGAGGCTCTGCCGAGAACAAGCACCGTGAGATGCTGAGTCTCTGGGAAAGCACAGATGCCCAGTGCTGTTGTGCCTGTGGATAGGCTGCACGGGGATGGTGAAGACCAGCAAGAGCTTTCAGGGCTTACCCCTTCCTTGTGGGAGTAAGATCCGCACGTTTGCTTTTTCGGAAATAGGCTCTGCCGAGAACGAGCACCGTGAGATGCTGAGTCTCTGGGAAAGCACAGATGCCCAGTGCTGTTGTGCCTGTGGATAGGGTGCACGGGGACGGTGAAGACCAGCAAGAGGTTTCAGGGCTGGCTCCTTCCTTGTGGGAGAAGGAGCCGGACGTTTGCTTTTTAGAAAAAGGCTCTGCCGAGAACGAGCGCCGTGAGATGTACCGACTATGGGAAAGCCGAGAAGTCCAGTTCTGTTGTGCCTGTGGATAGGGTGCACGGGGACGGTGAAGACCAGCAAGAGCTTTCAGGGCTGGCCCCTTCCTTGTGGGAGAAAGAGCCGCACGTTTGATTTTTCGGAAAGAGGCTCTGCCGAGAACGAACGCCGTGAGATGTACCGACTGTGAGAAAGCAGAGAAGCCCAGTGCTGTTGTGCCTGTGGATAGGGTGCACGGGAATGGTGAAGATCAGCAAGAGGTTTCAGGTCTGGCCCCTTCCCTATGGGAGAAAGAGACGCACGTTTGCTTTTTCGGAAAGAGGCTCTGCCGAGAACGAGCACCGTGAGATCCTGAGTCTCTGGGAAAGCACAGATGCCCAGTGCTGTTGTGCCTGTGGATAGGTTGCACGGGGACGGTGTAGAGCAGCAAGAGCTTTCAGGGCTTGCCCCTTCCTTGTGGGAGAAAGAGCCGGACGTTTCCCTTTTTGGAAAGAGTCTCTGCCGAGAACCAGCGCCGTGAGATGTACCGACTATGGGAAAGCAGAGAAGTCCAGTTCTGTTGTGCCTGTGGATAGGGTGCACGGGGACGGTGTAGAGCAGCAACAGCTTTCAGGGCTGGCCCCTTCCTTGTGGGAGAAAGAGCCGGACATTTCACTTTTTGGAAAAAGGCTTTGCCGAGAACGAGCGCCGTGAGATGTACCGACTATGGGAAAGCGTAGAAGTCCAGTTCTGTTGTGCCTGTGGATAGGGTGCACGGGGACGGTGAAGACCAGCAAGAGCTTTCAGGGGTCGCCCCTTCCTTTTGGGAGAAATAGCCGCACGTTTGCTTTTTCGGAAAGAGGCACTGCCGAGAACGAGCACCGTGAGATGCTGAGTCTCTGGGAAAGCAAAGATGCCCAGTGCTGTTGTGCCTGTGGATAGGGTGCACGGGGACGGTGAAGACCAGCAAGAGCTTTCAGGGCTTACCCCTTCCTTATGGAAGAAGGAGCTGGACGTTTGCCTTTTCAGAAAAAGGCTCTGCCGAGAACGAGCGCCGTGAGATGTACCGACTGTGAGAAAGCAGAGAAGCCCAGTGCTGTTGTGCCTGTGGATAGGCTGCACGGGGACTGTGAAGACCAGCAAGAGCTTTCAGGGCTGGCCCCTTCCTTGTGGGAGAAAGAGCCGCACGTATTGCTTTTTGGAAAAAGGCTCTGCCGAGAACGAGCACCGTGAGATGCACCGACTATGGGAAAGCAGAGAAGTCCAGTTCTGTTGTGCCTGTGGATAGGGTGCACGGGAGTGGTGAAGACCAGCAAGAGCTTTCAGGGCTGGCCCCTTCCTTATGGGAGAAAGAGCCGCACGTTTGATTTTTCAGAAAGAGGCTCTGCTGAGAACGAGCGCCGTGAGATGCTGAGTCTCTTGGAAAGCACAGATGCCCAGTGCTGTTGTGCCTGTGGATAGGCTGCACGGGGACTGTGAAGACCAGCAAGAGCTTTCAGGGCTGGCCCCTTCCTTGTGGGAGAAAGAGCCGCACGTTTGCTTTTTCGGAAAGAGGCTCTGCCGAGAACAAGCACCATGAGATGCTGAGTCTCTGGGAAAGCCGAGAAGTCCAATTCTGTTGTGCCTGTGGATAGGGTGCATGGGGACGGTGTAGAGCAGCAACAGCTTTCAGGGCTGGCCCCTTCCTTGTGGGAGAAAGAGCCGGACGTTTGATTTTTCGGAAAGAGGCTCTGCCGAGAACAAGCACCGTGAGATGCTGAGTCTCTGGGAAAGCACATATGCCCAGTGCTGTTGTGACTGTGGATAGGCTGCACGGGGATGGTGAAGACCAGCAAGAGCTTTCAGGGCTTACCCCTTCCTTGTGGGAGTAAGATCCGCACGTTTGCTTTTTCGGAAATAGGCTCTGCCGAGAACGAGCACCGTGAGATGCTGAGTCTCTGGGAAAGCACAGATGCCCAGTGCTGTTGTGCCTGTGGATAGGGTGCATGGGGACGGTGAAGACCAGCAAGAGGTTTCAGGGCTGGCTCCTTCCTTGTGGGAGAAGGAGCCGGACGTTTGCTTTTTAGAAAAAGGCTCTGCCGAGAACGAGCGCCGTGAGATGTACCGACTATGGGAAAGCCGAGAAGTCCAGTTCTGTTGTGCCTGTGGATAGGGTGCACGGGGACGGTGAAGACCAGCAAGAGCTTTCAGGGCTGGCCCCTTCCTTGTGGGAGAAATAGCCGGACGTTTGATTTTTCGGAAAGAGGCTCTGCCGAGAACGAACGCCGTGAGATGTACCGACTGTGAGAAAACAGAGAAGCCCAGTGCTGTTGTGCCTGTGGATAGGCTGCACGGGGACTGTGAAGACCAGCAAGAGCTTTCAGGGCTGGCCCCTTCCTTGTGGGAGAAAGAGCCGCACGTTTGATTTTTCGGAAAGAGGCTCTGACCAGAACAAGCACCGTGAGATGCTGAGTCTCTGGGAAAGCACAGATGCCCAGTGCTGTTGTGCCTGTGGATAGGGTGCACGGGGACGGTGAAGACCAGCAAGAGGTTTCAGGGCTGGCTCCTTCCTTGTGGGAGAAAGTGCCGGACGTTTGCTTTTTGGAAAAAGGCTCTGCCGAGAACGAGCGCCGTGAGATGTACCGACTATGGGAAAGCAGAGAAGTCCAGTTATGTTGTGCCTGTGGATAGGGTGCACGGGAATGGTGAAGATCAGCAAGAGGTTTCAGGTCTGGCCCCTTCCCTATGGGAGAAAGAGACGCACGTTTGCTTTTTCGGAAAGAGGCTCTGCCGAGAACGAGCACCGTGAGATCCTGAGTCTCTGGGAAAGCACAGATGCCCAGTGCTGTTGTGCCTGTGGATAGGTTGCACGGGGACGGTGTAGAGCAGCAAGAGCTTTCAGGGCTTGCCCCTTCCTTGTGGGAGAAAGAGCCGGACGTTTCCCTTTTTGGAAAGAGTCTCTGCCGAGAACCAGCGCCGTGAGATGTACCGACCATGGGAAAGCAGAGAAGTCCAGTTCTGTTGTGCCTGTGGATAGGGTGCACGGGGACGGTGTAGAGCAGCAACAGCTTTCAGGGCTGGCCCCTTCCTTGTGGGAGAAAGAGCCGGACGTTTCACTTTTTGGAAAAAGGCTTTGCCGAGAACGAGCGCCGTGAGATGTACCGACTATGGGAAAGCAGAGAAGTCCAGTTCTGTTGTGCCTGTGGATAGGGTGCAAGGGGACGGTGAAGACCAGCAAGAGCTTTCAGGGGTCGCCCCTTCCTTTTGGGAGAAAGAGCCGCACGTTTGATTTTTCGGAAAGAGGCTCTGCCGAGAACAAGCACCGTGAGATGTACCGACTATGGGAAAGCAGAGAAGTTCATTTCTGTTGTGCCTGTGGATAGGGTGCACGGGAACGGTGAAGACCAGCAAGAGATTTCAGGGCTGGCCCCTTCCTTGTGGGAGAAAGAGCCGCACGTTTCCTTTTTCGGAAAGAGGCTCTGCCGAGAACGAGCACCGTGAGATGCTGAGTCTCTGGGAAAGCAAAGATGCCCAGTGCTCTTGTGCCTGTGGATAGGATGCACGGGGACTGTGAAGACCAGCAAGAGCTTTCAGGGTTTACAAGTTCCTTGTGGGAGAAAGAGCCGGACGTTTGCTTTTTCGGAAAGAGTCTCTGCTGAGAACCAGCGCCGTGAGATGTACCGACTATGGGAAAGCCGAGAAGTCCAGTTCTGTTGTGCCTGTGGATAGGGTGCACGGGAACGGTGAAGACCAGCAAGAGCTTTCAGGGCTTACCCCTTCCTTATGGAAGAAGGAGCCGGACGTTTGCTTTTTGGAAAAAGGCTCTGTCGAGAACGAGCGCCGTGAGATGTACCGACTATGGGAAAGCAGAGAAGTCCAGTTCTGTTGTGCCTGTGGATAGGGTGCACGGGAATGGTGAAGACCAGCAAGAGCTTTCAGGGCTGGCCCCTTCCTTATGGGAGAAAGAGCCGGACGTTTGATTTTTCGGAAAGAGGCTCTGCCGAGAACAAGCACCGTGAGATGCTTAGTCTCTGGGAAAGCACAGATGCCCAGTGCTGTTGTGCCTGTGGATAGGCTGCACGGGGATGGTGAAGACCAGCAAGAGCTTTCAGGGGTCGCCCGTTCCTTGTGGGAGAAAGAGCCGCACGTTTGCTTTTTCGGAAAGAGGCACTGCCGAGAACGAGCACCGTGAGATGCTGAGTCTCTGGGAAAGCAAAGATGCCCAGTGCTGTTGTGCCTGTGGATAGGGTGCACGGGAATGGTGAAGATCAGCAAGAGGTTTCAGGTCTGGCCCCTTCCTTGTGGGAGAAAGAGACGCACGTTTGCTTTTTCGGAAAGAGGCTCTGCCGAGAACGAGCACCGTGAGATCCTGAGTCTCTGGGAAAGCACAGATGCCCAGTGCTGTTGTGCCTGTGGATAGGTTGCACGGGGACGGTGTAGAGCAGCAAGAGCTTTCAGGGCTTGCCCCTTCCTTGTGGGAGAAAGAGCCGGACGTTTCCCTTTTTGGAAAGAGTCTCTGCCGAGAACCAGCGCCGTGAGATGTAGCGACTATGGGAAAGCCGCGAAGTCCAGTTCTGTTGTGCCTGTGGATAGGGTGCACGGGGACGGTGTAGAGCAGCAACAGCTTTCAGGGCTGGCCCCTTCCTTGTGGGAGAAAGAGCCGGACGTTTCACTTTTTGGAAAAAGGCTTTGCCGAGAACGAGCGCCGTGAGATGTACCGACTATGGGAAAGCAGAGAAGTCCAGTTCTGTTGTGCCTGTGGATAGGGTGCATGGGGACGGTGAAGACCAGCAAGAGCTTTCAGGGGTCGCCCCTTCCTTGTGGGAGAAAGAGCCGCACGTTTGCTTTTTTGGAAAGAGGCTCTGCTGAGAACGAGCGCCGTGAGATGCTGAGTCTCTTGGAAAGCACAGATGCCCAGTGCTGTTGTGCCTGTGGATAGGCTGCACGGGGACTGTGAAGACCAGCAAGAGCTTTCAGGGCTGGCCCCTTCCTTGTGGGAGAAAGAGCCGCACGTTTGCTTTTTCGGAAAGAGGCTCTGCCGAGAACAAGCACCATGAGATGCTGAGTCTCTGGGAAAGCCGAGAAGTCCAATTCTGTTGTGCCTGTGGATAGGGTGCATGGGGACGGTGTAGAGCAGCAACAGCTTTCAGGGCTGGCCCCTTCCTTGTGGGAGAAAGAGCCGGACGTTTCCCTTTTTGGAAAGAGTCTCTGCCGAGAACGAGCGCCGTGAGATGTACCGACTACGGGAAAGCAGAGAAGTTCATTTCTGTTGTGCCTGTGGATAGGGTGCACGGGAACGGTGAAGACCAGCAAGAGATTTCAGGGCTGGCCCCTTCCTTATGGGAGAAAGAGCCGGACGTTTGATTTTTCGGAAAGAGGCTCTGCCGAGAACAAGCACCGTGAGATGCTGAGTCTCTGGGAAAGCACAGATGCCCAGTGCTGTTGTGCCTGTGGATAGGCTGCACGGGGATGGTGAAGACCAGCAAGAGCTTTCAGGGCTTACCCCTTCCTTGTGGGAGTAAGATCCGCACGTTTGCTTTTTCGGAAATAGGCTCTGCCGAGAACGAGCACCGTGAGATGCTGAGTCTCTGGGAAAGCACAGATGCCCAGTGCTGTTGTGCCTGTGGATAGGGTGCACGGGGACGGTGAAGACCAGCAAGAGGTTTCAGGGCTGGCTCCTTCCTTGTGGGAGAAGGAGCCGGACGTTTGCTTTTTAGAAAAAGGCTCTGCCGAGAACGAGCGCCGTGAGATGTACCGACTATGGGAAAGCCGAGAAGTCCAGTTCTGTTGTGCCTGTGGATAGGCTGCACGGGGACGGTGAAGACCAGCAAGAGCTTTCAGGGCTTACCCCTTCCTTGTGGGAGAAATAGCCGGACGTTTGATTTTTCGGAAAGAGGCTCTGCCGAGAACGAACGCCGTGAGATGTACCGACTGTGAGAAAGCAGAGAAGCCCAGTGCTGTTGTGCCTGTGGATAGGCTGCACGGGGACTGTGAAGACCAGCAAGAGCTTTCAGGGCTGGCCCCTTCCTTGTGGGAGAAAGAGCCGCACGTTTGATTTTTCGGAAAGAGGCTCTGACCAGAACAAGCACCGTGAGATGCTGAGTCTCTGGGAAAGCACAGATGCCCAGTGCTGTTGTGCCTGTGGATAGGGTGCACGGGGACGGTGAAGACCAGCAAGAGGTTTCAGGGCTGGCTCCTTCCTTGTGGGAGAAAGTGCCGGATGTTTGCTTTTTGGAAAAAGGCTCTGCCGAGAACGAGCGCCGTGAGATGTACCGACTATGGGAAAGCAGAGAAGTCCAGTTATGTTGTGCCTGTGGATAGGGTGCACGGGAATGGTGAAGATCAGCAAGAGGTTTCAGGTCTGGCCCCTTCCCTATGGGAGAAAGAGACGCACGTTTGCTTTTTCGGAAAGAGGCTCTGCCGAGAACGAGCACCGTGAGATCCTGAGTCTCTGGGAAAGCACAGATGCCCAGTGCTGTTGTGCCTGTGGATAGGTTGCACGGGGACGGTGTAGAGCAGCAAGAGCTTTCAGGGCTTGCCCCTTCCTTGTTGGAGAAAGAGCCGGACGTTTCCCTTTTTGGAAAGAGTCTCTGCCGAGAACCAGCGCCGTGAGATGTACCGACTATGGGAAAGCAGAGAAGTCCAGTTCTGTTGTGCCTGTGGATAGGGTGCACGGGGACGGTGTAGAGCAGCAACAGCTTTCAGGGCTGGCCCCTTCCTTGTGGGAGAAAGAGCCGGACGTTTCACTTTTTGGAAAAAGGCTTTGCCGAGAACGAGCGCCGTGAGATGTACCGACTATGGGAAAGCAGAGAAGTCCAGTTCTGTTGTGCCTGTGGATAGGGTGCATGGGGACGGTGAAGACCAGCAAGAGCTTTCAGGGGTCGCCCCTTCCTTTTGGGAGAAAGAGCCGCACGTTTGCTTTTTTCGGAAAGAGGCACTGCCGAGAACGAGCACCGTGAGATGCTGAGTCTCTGGGAAAGCAAAGATGCCCAGTGCTGTTGTGCCTGTGGATAGGGTGCACGGGGACGGTGAAGACCAGCAAGAGCTTTCAGGGCTTACCCCTTCCTTATGGAAGAAGGAGCTGGACGTTTGCCTTTTCAGAAAAAGGCTCTGCCGAGAACGAGCGCCGTGAGATGTACCGACTGTGAGAAAGCAGAGAAGCCCAGTGCTGTTGTGCCTGTGGATAGGCTGCACGGGGACTGTGAAGACCAGCAAGAGCTTTCAGGGCTGGCCCCTTCCTTGTGGGAGAAAGAGCCGCACGTATTGCTTTTTGGAAAAAGGCTCTGCCGAGAACGAGCACCGTGAGATGTACCGACTATGGGAAAGCAGAGAAGTCCAGTTCTGTTGTGCCTGTGGATAGGGTGCACGGGAGTGGTGAAGACCAGCAAGAGCTTTCAGGGCTGGCCCCTTCCTTATGGGAGAAAGAGCCGCACGTTTGATTTTTCAGAAAGAGGCTCTGCCGAGAACAAGCACCGTGAGATGCTGAGTCTCTGGGAAAGCACAGATGCCCAGTGCTGTTGTGCCTGTGGATAGGGTGCACGGGAATGGTGAAGATCAGCAAGAGGTTTCAGGTCTGGCCCCTTCCTTGTGGGAGAAAGAGACGCACGTTTGCTTTTTCGGAAAGAGGCTCTGCCGAGAACGAGCACCGTGAGATCCTGAGTCTCTGGGAAAGCACAGATGCCCAGTGCTGTTGTGCCTGTGGATAGGTTGCACGGGGACGGTGTAGAGCAGCAAGAGCTTTCAGGGCTTGCCCCTTCCTTGTGGGAGAAAGAGCCGGACGTTTCCCTTTTTGGAAAGAGTCTCTGCCGAGAACCAGCGCCGTGAGATGTAGCGACTATGGGAAAGCCGCGAAGTCCAGTTCTGTTGTGCCTGTGGATAGGGTGCACGGGGACGGTGTAGAGCAGCAACAGCTTTCAGGGCTGGCCCCTTCCTTGTGGGAGAAAGAGCCGGACGTTTCACTTTTTGGAAAAAGGCTTTGCCGAGAACGAGCGCCGTGAGATGTACCGACTATGGGAAAGCAGAGAAGTCCAGTTCTGTTGTGCCTGTGGATAGGGTGCACGGGGACGGTGAAGACCAGCAAGAGCTTTCAGGGGTCGCCCCTTCCTTGTGGGAGAAAGAGCCGCACGTTTGCTTTTTTGGAAAGAGGCTCTGCTGAGAACGAGCGCCGTGAGATGCTGAGTCTCTTGGAAAGCACAGATGCCCAGTGCTGTTGTGCCTGTGGATAGGCTGCACGGGGACTGTGAAGACCAGCAAGAGCTTTCAGGGCTGGCCCCTTCCTTGTGGGAGAAAGAGCCGCACGTTTGCTTTTTCGGAAAGAGGCTCTGCCGAGAACAAGCACCATGAGATGCTGAGTCTCTGGGAAAGCCGAGAAGTCCAATTCTGTTGTGCCTGTGGATAGGGTGCATGGGGACGGTGTAGAGCAGCAACAGCTTTCAGGGCTGGCCCCTTCCTTGTGGGAGAAAGAGCCGGACGTTTGATTTTTCGGAAAGAGGCTCTGCCGAGAACAAGCACCGTGAGATGCTGAGTCTCTGGGAAAGCACATATGCCCAGTGCTGTTGTGCCTGTGGATAGGCTGCACGGGGATGGTGAAGACCAGCAAGAGCTTTCAGGGCTTACCCCTTCCTTGTGGGAGTAAGATCCGCACGTTTGCTTTTTCGGAAATAGGCTCTGTCGAGAACGAGCACCGTGAGATGCTGAGTCTCTGGGAAAGCACAGATGCCCAGTGCTGTTGTGCCTGTGGATAGGGTGCACGGGGACGGTGAAGACCAGCAAGAGGTTTCAGGGCTGGCTCCTTCCTTGTGGGAGAAGGAGCCGGACGTTTGCTTTTTAGAAAAAGGCTCTGCCGAGAACGAGCGCCGTGAGATGTACCGACTATGGGAAAGCCGAGAAGTCCAGTTCTGTTGTGCCTGTGGATAGGGTGCACGGGGACGGTGAAGACCAGCAAGAGCTTTCAGGGCTGGCCCCTTCCTTGTGGGAGAAAGAGCCGGACGTTTCCCTTTTTGGAAAGAGTCTCTGCCGAGAACCAGCGCCGTGAGATGTACCGACCATGGGAAAGCAGAGAAGTCCAGTTCTGTTGTGCCTGTGGATAGGGTGCACGGGGACGGTGTAGAGCAGCAACAGCTTTCAGGGCTGGCCCCTTCCTTGTGGGAGAAAGAGCCGGACGTTTCACTTTTTGGAAAAAGGCTTTGCCGAGAACGAGCGCCGTGAGATGTACCGACTATGGGAAAGCAGAGAAGTCCAGTTCTGTTGTGCCTGTGGATAGGGTGCAAGGGGACGGTGAAGACCAGCAAGAGCTTTCAGGGGTCGCCCCTTCCTTTTGGGAGAAAGAGCCGCACGTTTGATTTTTCGGAAAGAGGCTCTGCCGAGAACAAGCACCGTGAGATGTACCGACTATGGGAAAGCAGAGAAGTTCATTTCTGTTGTGCCTGTGGATAGGGTGCACGGGAACGGTGAAGACCAGCAAGAGATTTCAGGGCTGGCCCCTTCCTTGTGGGAGAAAGAGCCGCACGTTTCCTTTTTCGGAAAGAGGCTCTGCCGAGAACGAGCACCGTGAGATGCTGAGTCTCTGGGAAAGCAAAGATGCCCAGTGCTCTTGTGCCTGTGGATAGGATGCACGGGGACTGTGAAGACCAGCAAGAGCTTTCAGGGTTTACAAGTTCCTTGTGGGAGAAAGAGCCGGACGTTTGCTTTTTCGGAAAGAGTCTCTGCTGAGAACCAGCGCCGTGAGATGTACCGACTATGGGAAAGCCGAGAAGTCCAGTTCTGTTGTGCCTGTGGATAGGGTGCACGGGAACGGTGAAGACCAGCAAGAGCTTTCAGGGCTTACCCCTTCCTTATGGAAGAAGGAGCCGGACGTTTGCTTTTTGGAAAAAGGCTCTGTCGAGAACGAGCGCCGTGAGATGTACCGACTATGGGAAAGCAGAGAAGTCCAGTTCTGTTGTGCCTGTGGATAGGGTGCACGGGAATGGTGAAGACCAGCAAGAGCTTTCAGGGCTGGCCCCTTCCTTATGGGAGAAAGAGCCGGACGTTTGATTTTTCGGAAAGAGGCTCTGCCGAGAACAAGCACCGTGAGATGCTTAGTCTCTGGGAAAGCACAGATGCCCAGTGCTGTTGTGCCTGTGGATAGGCTGCACGGGGATGGTGAAGACCAGCAAGAGCTTTCAGGGGTCGCCCGTTCCTTGTGGGAGAAAGAGCCGCACGTTTGCTTTTTCGGAAAGAGGCACTGCCGAGAACGAGCACCGTGAGATGCTGAGTCTCTGGGAAAGCAAAGATGCCCAGTGCTGTTGTGCCTGTGGATAGGGTGCACGGGAATGGTGAAGATCAGCAAGAGGTTTCAGGTCTGGCCCCTTCCTTGTGGGAGAAAGAGACGCACGTTTGCTTTTTCGGAAAGAGGCTCTGCCGAGAACGAGCACCGTGAGATCCTGAGTCTCTGGGAAAGCACAGATGCCCAGTGCTGTTGTGCCTGTGGATAGGTTGCACGGGGACGGTGTAGAGCAGCAAGAGCTTTCAGGGCTTGCCCCTTCCTTGTGGGAGAAAGTGCCGGACGTTTCCCTTTTTGGAAAGAGTCTCTGCCGAGAACCAGCGCCGTGAGATGTAGCGACTATGGGAAAGCCGCGAAGTCCAGTTCTGTTGTGCCTGTGGATAGGGTGCACGGGGACGGTGTAGAGCAGCAACAGCTTTCAGGGCTGGCCCCTTCCTTGTGGGAGAAAGAGCCGGACGTTTCACTTTTTGGAAAAAGGCTTTGCCGAGAACGAGCGCCGTGAGATGTACCGACTATGGGAAAGCAGAGAAGTCCAGTTCTGTTGTGCCTGTGGATAGGGTGCATGGGGACGGTGAAGACCAGCAAGAGCTTTCAGGGGTCGCCCCTTCCTTGTGGGAGAAAGAGCCGCACGTTTGCTTTTTTGGAAAGAGGCTCTGCTGAGAACGAGCGCCGTGAGATGCTGAGTCTCTTGGAAAGCACAGATGCCCAGTGCTGTTGTGCCTGTGGATAGGCTGCACGGGGACTGTGAAGACCAGCAAGAGCTTTCAGGGCTGGCCCCTTCCTTGTGGGAGAAAGAGCCGCACGTTTGCTTTTTCGGAAAGAGGCTCTGCCGAGAACAAGCACCATGAGATGCTGAGTCTCTGGGAAAGCCGAGAAGTCCAATTCTGTTGTGCCTGTGGATAGGGTGCATGGGGACGGTGTAGAGCAGCAACAGCTTTCAGGGCTGGCCCCTTCCTTGTGGGAGAAAGAGCCGGACGTTTCCCTTTTTGGAAAGAGTCTCTGCCGAGAACGAGCGCCGTGAGATGTACCGACTACGGGAAAGCAGAGAAGTTCATTTCTGTTGTGCCTGTGGATAGGGTGCACGGGAACGGTGAAGACCAGCAAGAGATTTCAGGGCTGGCCCCTTCCTTATGGGAGAAAGAGCCGGACGTTTGATTTTTCGGAAAGAGGCTCTGCCGAGAACAAGCACCGTGAGATGCTGAGTCTCTGGGAAAGCACAGATGCCCAGTGCTGTTGTGCCTGTGGATAGGCTGCACGGGGATGGTGAAGACCAGCAAGAGCTTTCAGGGCTTACCCCTTCCTTGTGGGAGTAAGATCCGCACGTTTGCTTTTTCGGAAATAGGCTCTGCCGAGAACGAGCACCGTGAGATGCTGAGTCTCTGGGAAAGCACAGATGCCCAGTGCTGTTGTGCCTGTGGATAGGGTGCACGGGGACGGTGAAGACCAGCAAGAGGTTTCAGGGCTGGCTCCTTCCTTGTGGGAGAAGGAGCCGGACGTTTGCTTTTTAGAAAAAGGCTCTGCCGAGAACGAGCGCCGTGAGATGTACCGACTATGGGAAAGCCGAGAAGTCCAGTTCTGTTGTGCCTGTGGATAGGCTGCACGGGGACGGTGAAGACCAGCAAGAGCTTTCAGGGCTTACCCCTTCCTTGTGGGAGAAATAGCCGGACGTTTGATTTTTCGGAAAGAGGCTCTGCCGAGAACGAACGCCGTGAGATGTACCGACTGTGAGAAAGCAGAGAAGCCCAGTGCTGTTGTGCCTGTGGATAGGCTGCACGGGGACTGTGAAGACCAGCAAGAGCTTTCAGGGCTGGCCCCTTCCTTGTGGGAGAAAGAGCCGCACGTTTGATTTTTCGGAAAGAGGCTCTGACCAGAACAAGCACCGTGAGATGCTGAGTCTCTGGGAAAGCACAGATGCCCAGTGCTGTTGTGCCTGTGGATAGGGTGCACGGGGACGGTGAAGACCAGCAAGAGGTTTCAGGGCTGGCTCCTTCCTTGTGGGAGAAAGTGCCGGATGTTTGCTTTTTGGAAAAAGGCTCTGCCGAGAACGAGCGCCGTGAGATGTACCGACTATGGGAAAGCAGAGAAGTCCAGTTATGTTGTGCCTGTGGATAGGGTGCACGGGAATGGTGAAGATCAGCAAGAGGTTTCAGGTCTGGCCCCTTCCCTATGGGAGAAAGAGACGCACGTTTGCTTTTTCGGAAAGAGGCTCTGCCGAGAACGAGCACCGTGAGATCCTGAGTCTCTGGGAAAGCACAGATGCCCAGTGCTGTTGTGCCTGTGGATAGGTTGCACGGGGACGGTGTAGAGCAGCAAGAGCTTTCAGGGCTTGCCCCTTCCTTGTGGGAGAAAGAGCCGGACGTTTCCCTTTTTGGAAAGAGTCTCTGCCGAGAACCAGCGCCGTGAGATGTACCGACTATGGGAAAGCAGAGAAGTCCAGTTCTGTTGTGCCTGTGGATAGGGTGCACGGGGACGGTGTAGAGCAGCAACAGCTTTCAGGGCTGGCCCCTTCCTTGTGGGAGAAAGAGCCGGACGTTTCACTTTTTGGAAAAAGGCTTTGCCGAGAACGAGCGCCGTGAGATGTACCGACTATGGGAAAGCAGAGAAGTCCAGTTCTGTTGTGCCTGTGGATAGGGTGCATGGGGACGGTGAAGACCAGCAAGAGCTTTCAGGGGTCGCCCCTTCCTTTTGGGAGAAAGAGCCGCACGTTTGCTTTTTTCGGAAAGAGGCACTGCCGAGAACGAGCACCGTGAGATGCTGAGTCTCTGGGAAAGCAAAGATGCCCAGTGCTGTTGTGCCTGTGGATAGGGTGCACGGGGACGGTGAAGACCAGCAAGAGCTTTCAGGGCTTACCCCTTCCTTATGGAAGAAGGAGCTGGACGTTTGCCTTTTCAGAAAAAGGCTCTGCCGAGAACGAGCGCCGTGAGATGTACCGACTGTGAGAAAGCAGAGAAGCCCAGTGCTGTTGTGCCTGTGGATAGGCTGCACGGGGACTGTGAAGACCAGCAAGAGCTTTCAGGGCTGGCCCCTTCCTTGTGGGAGAAAGAGCCGCACGTATTGCTTTTTGGAAAAAGGCTCTGCCGAGAACGAGCACCGTGAGATGTACCGACTATGGGAAAGCAGAGAAGTCCAGTTCTGTTGTGCCTGTGGATAGGGTGCACGGGAGTGGTGAAGACCAGCAAGAGCTTTCAGGGCTGGCCCCTTCCTTATGGGAGAAAGAGCCGCACGTTTGATTTTTCGGAAAGAGGCTCTGCCGAGAACAAGCACCGTGAGATGCTTAGTCTCTGGGAAAGCACAGATGCCCAGTGCTGTTGTGCCTGTGGATAGGCTGCACGGGGATGGTGAAGACCAGCAAGAGCTTTCAGGGGTCGCCCGTTCCTTGTGGGAGAAAGAGCCGCACGTTTGCTTTTTCGGAAAGAGGCACTGCCGAGAACGAGCACCGTGAGATGCTGAGTCTCTGGGAAAGCAAAGATGCCCAGTGCTGTTGTGCCTGTGGATAGGGTGCACGGGAATGGTGAAGATCAGCAAGAGGTTTCAGGTCTGGCCCCTTCCTTGTGGGAGAAAGAGACGCACGTTTGCTTTTTCGGAAAGAGGCTCTGCCGAGAACGAGCACCGTGAGATCCTGAGTCTCTGGGAAAGCACAGATGCCCAGTGCTGTTGTGCCTGTGGATAGGTTGCACGGGGACGGTGTAGAGCAGCAAGAGCTTTCAGGGCTTGCCCCTTCCTTGTGGGAGAAAGTGCCGGACGTTTCCCTTTTTGGAAAGAGTCTCTGCCGAGAACCAGCGCCGTGAGATGTAGCGACTATGGGAAAGCCGCGAAGTCCAGTTCTGTTGTGCCTGTGGATAGGGTGCACGGGGACGGTGTAGAGCAGCAACAGCTTTCAGGGCTGGCCCCTTCCTTGTGGGAGAAAGAGCCGGACGTTTCACTTTTTGGAAAAAGGCTTTGCCGAGAACGAGCGCCGTGAGATGTACCGACTATGGGAAAGCAGAGAAGTCCAGTTCTGTTGTGCCTGTGGATAGGGTGCATGGGGACGGTGAAGACCAGCAAGAGCTTTCAGGGGTCGCCCCTTCCTTGTGGGAGAAAGAGCCGCACGTTTGCTTTTTTGGAAAGAGGCTCTGCTGAGAACGAGCGCCGTGAGATGCTGAGTCTCTTGGAAAGCACAGATGCCCAGTGCTGTTGTGCCTGTGGATAGGCTGCACGGGGACTGTGAAGACCAGCAAGAGCTTTCAGGGCTGGCCCCTTCCTTGTGGGAGAAAGAGCCGCACGTTTGCTTTTTCGGAAAGAGGCTCTGCCGAGAACAAGCACCATGAGATGCTGAGTCTCTGGGAAAGCCGAGAAGTCCAATTCTGTTGTGCCTGTGGATAGGGTGCATGGGGACGGTGTAGAGCAGCAACAGCTTTCAGGGCTGGCCCCTTCCTTGTGGGAGAAAGAGCCGGACGTTTCCCTTTTTGGAAAGAGTCTCTGCCGAGAACGAGCGCCGTGAGATGTACCGACTACGGGAAAGCAGAGAAGTTCATTTCTGTTGTGCCTGTGGATAGGGTGCACGGGAACGGTGAAGACCAGCAAGAGATTTCAGGGCTGGCCCCTTCCTTATGGGAGAAAGAGCCGGACGTTTGATTTTTCGGAAAGAGGCTCTGCCGAGAACAAGCACCGTGAGATGCTGAGTCTCTGGGAAAGCACAGATGCCCAGTGCTGTTGTGCCTGTGGATAGGCTGCACGGGGATGGTGAAGACCAGCAAGAGCTTTCAGGGCTTACCCCTTCCTTGTGGGAGTAAGATCCGCACGTTTGCTTTTTCGGAAATAGGCTCTGCCGAGAACGAGCACCGTGAGATGCTGAGTCTCTGGGAAAGCACAGATGCCCAGTGCTGTTGTGCCTGTGGATAGGGTGCACGGGGACGGTGAAGACCAGCAAGAGGTTTCAGGGCTGGCTCCTTCCTTGTGGGAGAAGGAGCCGGACGTTTGCTTTTTAGAAAAAGGCTCTGCCGAGAACGAGCGCCGTGAGATGTACCGACTATGGGAAAGCCGAGAAGTCCAGTTCTGTTGTGCCTGTGGATAGGCTGCACGGGGACGGTGAAGACCAGCAAGAGCTTTCAGGGCTTACCCCTTCCTTGTGGGAGAAATAGCCGGACGTTTGATTTTTCGGAAAGAGGCTCTGCCGAGAACGAACGCCGTGAGATGTACCGACTGTGAGAAAGCAGAGAAGCCCAGTGCTGTTGTGCCTGTGGATAGGCTGCACGGGGACTGTGAAGACCAGCAAGAGCTTTCAGGGCTGGCCCCTTCCTTGTGGGAGAAAGAGCCGCACGTTTGATTTTTCGGAAAGAGGCTCTGACCAGAACAAGCACCGTGAGATGCTGAGTCTCTGGGAAAGCACAGATGCCCAGTGCTGTTGTGCCTGTGGATAGGGTGCACGGGGACGGTGAAGACCAGCAAGAGGTTTCAGGGCTGGCTCCTTCCTTGTGGGAGAAAGTGCCGGATGTTTGCTTTTTGGAAAAAGGCTCTGCCGAGAACGAGCGCCGTGAGATGTACCGACTATGGGAAAGCAGAGAAGTCCAGTTATGTTGTGCCTGTGGATAGGGTGCACGGGAATGGTGAAGATCAGCAAGAGGTTTCAGGTCTGGCCCCTTCCCTATGGGAGAAAGAGACGCACGTTTGCTTTTTCGGAAAGAGGCTCTGCCGAGAACGAGCACCGTGAGATCCTGAGTCTCTGGGAAAGCACAGATGCCCAGTGCTGTTGTGCCTGTGGATAGGTTGCACGGGGACGGTGTAGAGCAGCAAGAGCTTTCAGGGCTTGCCCCTTCCTTGTGGGAGAAAGAGCCGGACGTTTCCCTTTTTGGAAAGAGTCTCTGCCGAGAACCAGCGCCGTGAGATGTACCGACTATGGGAAAGCAGAGAAGTCCAGTTCTGTTGTGCCTGTGGATAGGGTGCACGGGGACGGTGTAGAGCAGCAACAGCTTTCAGGGCTGGCCCCTTCCTTGTGGGAGAAAGAGCCGGACGTTTCACTTTTTGGAAAAAGGCTTTGCCGAGAACGAGCGCCGTGAGATGTACCGACTATGGGAAAGCAGAGAAGTCCAGTTCTGTTGTGCCTGTGGATAGGGTGCATGGGGACGGTGAAGACCAGCAAGAGCTTTCAGGGGTCGCCCCTTCCTTTTGGGAGAAAGAGCCGCACGTTTGCTTTTTTCGGAAAGAGGCACTGCCGAGAACGAGCACCGTGAGATGCTGAGTCTCTGGGAAAGCAAAGATGCCCAGTGCTGTTGTGCCTGTGGATAGGGTGCACGGGGACGGTGAAGACCAGCAAGAGCTTTCAGGGCTTACCCCTTCCTTATGGAAGAAGGAGCTGGACGTTTGCCTTTTCAGAAAAAGGCTCTGCCGAGAACGAGCGCCGTGAGATGTACCGACTGTGAGAAAGCAGAGAAGCCCAGTGCTGTTGTGCCTGTGGATAGGCTGCACGGGGACTGTGAAGACCAGCAAGAGCTTTCAGGGCTGGCCCCTTCCTTGTGGGAGAAAGAGCCGCACGTATTGCTTTTTGGAAAAAGGCTCTGCCGAGAACGAGCACCGTGAGATGTACCGACTATGGGAAAGCAGAGAAGTCCAGTTCTGTTGTGCCTGTGGATAGGGTGCACGGGAGTGGTGAAGACCAGCAAGAGCTTTCAGGGCTGGCCCCTTCCTTATGGGAGAAAGAGCCGCACGTTTGATTTTTCAGAAAGAGGCTCTGCCGAGAACAAGCACCGTGAGATGCTGAGTCTCTGGGAAAGCACAGATGCCCAGTGCTGTTGTGCCTGTGGATAGGGTGCACGGGAATGGTGAAGATCAGCAAGAGGTTTCAGGTCTGGCCCCTTCCTTGTGGGAGAAAGAGACGCACGTTTGCTTTTTCGGAAAGAGGCTCTGCCGAGAACGAGCACCGTGAGATCCTGAGTCTCTGGGAAAGCACAGATGCCCAGTGCTGTTGTGCCTGTGGATAGGTTGCACGGGGACGGTGTAGAGCAGCAAGAGCTTTCAGGGCTTGCCCCTTCCTTGTGGGAGAAAGAGCCGGACGTTTCCCTTTTTGGAAAGAGTCTCTGCCGAGAACCAGCGCCGTGAGATGTAGCGACTATGGGAAAGCCGCGAAGTCCAGTTCTGTTGTGCCTGTGGATAGGGTGCACGGGGACGGTGTAGAGCAGCAACAGCTTTCAGGGCTGGCCCCTTCCTTGTGGGAGAAAGAGCCGGACGTTTCACTTTTTGGAAAAAGGCTTTGCCGAGAACGAGCGCCGTGAGATGTACCGACTATGGGAAAGCAGAGAAGTCCAGTTCTGTTGTGCCTGTGGATAGGGTGCATGGGGACGGTGAAGACCAGCAAGAGCTTTCAGGGGTCGCCCCTTCCTTGTGGGAGAAAGAGCCGCACGTTTGCTTTTTTGGAAAGAGGCTCTGCTGAGAACGAGCGCCGTGAGATGCTGAGTCTCTTGGAAAGCACAGATGCCCAGTGCTGTTGTGCCTGTGGATAGGCTGCACGGGGACTGTGAAGACCAGCAAGAGCTTTCAGGGCTGGCCCCTTCCTTGTGGGAGAAAGAGCCGCACGTTTGCTTTTTCGGAAAGAGGCTCTGCCGAGAACAAGCACCATGAGATGCTGAGTCTCTGGGAAAGCCGAGAAGTCCAATTCTGTTGTGCCTGTGGATAGGGTGCATGGGGACGGTGTAGAGCAGCAACAGCTTTCAGGGCTGGCCCCTTCCTTGTGGGAGAAAGAGCCGGACGTTTGATTTTTCGGAAAGAGGCTCTGCCGAGAACAAGCACCGTGAGATGCTGAGTCTCTGGGAAAGCACATATGCCCAGTGCTGTTGTGCCTGTGGATAGGCTGCACGGGGATGGTGAAGACCAGCAAGAGCTTTCAGGGCTTACCCCTTCCTTGTGGGAGTAAGATCCGCACGTTTGCTTTTTCGGAAATAGGCTCTGTCGAGAACGAGCACCGTGAGATGCTGAGTCTCTGGGAAAGCACAGATGCCCAGTGCTGTTGTGCCTGTGGATAGGGTGCACGGGGACGGTGAAGACCAGCAAGAGGTTTCAGGGCTGGCTCCTTCCTTGTGGGAGAAGGAGCCGGACGTTTGCTTTTTAGAAAAAGGCTCTGCCGAGAACGAGCGCCGTGAGATGTACCGACTATGGGAAAGCCGAGAAGTCCAGTTCTGTTGTGCCTGTGGATAGGGTGCACGGGGACGGTGAAGACCAGCAAGAGCTTTCAGGGCTGGCCCCTTCCTTGTGGGAGAAATAGCCGGACGTTTGATTTTTCGGAAAGAGGCTCTGCCGAGAACGAACGCCGTGAGATGTACCGACTGTGAGAAAGCAGAGAAGCCCAGTGCTGTTGTGCCTGTGGATAGGCTGCACGGGGACTGTGAAGACCAGCAAGAGCTTTCAGGGCTGGCCCCTTCCTTGTGGGAGAAAGAGCCGCACGTTTGATTTTTCGGAAAGAGGCTCTGACCAGAACAAGCACCGTGAGATGCTGAGTCTCTGGGAAAGCACAGATGCCCAGTGCTGTTGTGCCTGTGGATAGGGTGCACGGGGACGG